>NW_011948426.1:1507799-1548727 GCF_000503995.2 Ceratosolen solmsi marchali | reverse complement strand
CAATAATTTTAAGTAATTTTATGTAATAATATTAAGAATAAATTGTAAAGAAATTACATGATAAAATGTATTTTGG
Source organism: Ceratosolen solmsi marchali (assembly GCF_000503995.2). Taxonomy (NCBI): domain Eukaryota; kingdom Metazoa; phylum Arthropoda; class Insecta; order Hymenoptera; family Agaonidae; genus Ceratosolen; species Ceratosolen solmsi. The sequence goes on along the minus strand of NW_011948426.1, from coordinate 1,548,651 downwards.
AAACGATTGCGCAAACGAACATCATTGTTCGTAAAGATTTTAAAAATTATTATAATTTTTTCTTCTTCTTCTTCGTGTTTCTTTGAAACTTTGCCGCACTACTCTAAATAAACATTATCATATTCGTATTTTAGTATTAATTTTTCCCAAAATACGCATAATCACTTGGGTCAGAAGGCTCGTGAAAAAGAATCGGCGACAAATTTCTAAACAAAGGAGAGTTTGATTTGAGCTTAAGCGTCGCTTTTTATCGTCCAAACCTTTCAAGGAACGAAGCAGCCAAGCATTTATTTATGTAAGGCCCCGTTTATTTTCCCGATGTTATTGCTGCAATCGATGCAATCGATGATACAAGATGTTAAACGTCGTGAGGTTTTCGGTTCGAGTAGCAACTGCAAGTTGGTATTATGGTCGTCGGTGTAAATGGAGGGGTTTTATTATGGAGTCGAGACAGAGACAGAGCATCGCGTAAGCAGAGAAACATGAGGTAATATCATCCAATCAAACCAGCTTGCATTATTTCATTATTACGCTTACGAAAGCATGGAGTTTTAATTTTGAGATAATTGGAAAAGGGAAATATTATGTTCGCGCGTTGGCTTCTCTCCCTCTCTCGCCCCCCCCCCCCTCTCACTCTCCCTCACTCTTTAAACACGTAAATACTGGCTTTTGCTTGTGCTATACTTTCTATCTGATTTCATATTAAATGTAATCAGACTTATTGACATTGAAAATACGTTTGCGTCACTGCTTTGTACGATATTTTCAACGAAATCTTATTTTTTTTTAAGCCAGTATTTTATTAAAACTGATAAAAATCTAGCTGGGACTTAGTCATTTGTAAGATGTGATTAAACATCGCTATTAATAATCACTTTATTATTTCTCATATACTCGTTTAGCTTAATTTTAACAACTTTTAATTTTTTTTTTTTTTTTTTTTACATAAAAACGAGCACATTTTTTTCATGATTTTATTGGATTTGTTATCGATAATATCAATAATTAATCGTATATATATATATATATATATATATATATATTGAGAATCGATATGAAAATTAATGGAACAAGTTTGCATTGGTAGAGTTCATTTTTAAATGAAATAATTTATTTAATTAATCTGAATGTGACATTGTGTAATGAAGGCACTATGCAATAATATACTCTTCTGTAATTAAATTTCTCTCGAGTTATTTCGTCTAGATTAGAAGTAAATTTCAACGATTCTTATTTCAAATATATATATATATATATATATATATATATATATATATATATTACAAAAGGAAAACTTTATTATATAATTACGTAATAATAAAAGTTCTTTCTTTTTTCCTAGTATGATTTTTTTATTAATAATGTGCAAGTGTACGGTGTGACGTTCTTGTTAAGAATTAAAATATGACAATTACGAGTTCTATTTGTCCGGATATTAAATTTACATTGTGCGTAGTGTAAAACAATGTCCCTTAACATCAGTAACAAATATTGTTCCTGAAACAGGACAAATAATGTTTTCTTTGCTTTTCTCTCCGTCATCTTTTAATTCCAAAATGATTCCAGCATTACTTTTAAAATTTAAGTCGAATAGTTTTAATGATATTGAAATAAAAAGATTTCGTACTTTTTGCGCAACGTGTATTCTTGCGGACCTCGAAAATATTTCTTACGTATACGCATTTTATTTATAAATTTAAAAGTATATTGCTACAAAAGCAGGTATTATTCGTTCGATATTATTATGTAAGTAAAAGGAAAAGTATTGTGTGCCGAAGGATGAAATTTGTAACCCAATGAAAATAAATGCTAACGACTATAATGCAGAAAACATTATAAGACGTTTAAGCCAATTAGCAAATTCATGCTCTGTCAATGTACATTACGCAATTGCGAGTGATTGGCCTTCTTTACTTAAATGCGTTGGGTTAAAAAAAAACAAAAAACAAACGTACATCACATACGTTTTAAATTCGTTTTCTCACAATATTCTCAGCAATTCGAAATTAGAATTCTTATACGTATCCTATGACAAAGGCCGACGACTGATTTTATATCTTCTATATCGGGATATCAAAGAACGAATTTTTCCGCTTAGAATACGTTCTCACGCTGACAAATACATTTCCCTCGTTATCCCTCATTCTCCCAGCTTTTCGCCGTCTTCCCCCATCTAAAATGTTCACGAATTAGCGTACAATTCTAGAATTACCTTAGTCCTTCGATTCTTTTTTCAGGTCGTCCCTAAAACCAGTCACTCAATATTTTCAGATATACGGCTTTATCGCGACTATTCGTTACTCATTATTGTTTAGCTTCAATAAATTTTACAATAAATTTTGCAATAATGATAAAAACGTTAAAAAGTTAAAAGTTTTTTTTCTTACCTACCAACATTAGTTGTAATACACACGCACGCACGCACGCACACGAGCACGTATAATTGCACAGCCTTGAATTATGGTTATTTATGATTTTATGCAATGCTAATTGCTGTATAAATGGAAATAAATGGCAAATGCTTACACAAAGGACGAAAAGGATAATAAGGTATATTGAAAATCTTATTATTATTATTAAGAGTAAGGCAAGCTATAATGCTTTTAATACTTCAACAATTTTTATTAGATAATATTCTTATTAAAAGATTTTTGTATTATACAGTATTTTTAAGAGATCCGTAGCAAAGTTTGAATGTAAAAAATAAAATTAACAATATTGATTTAGTACTTGTAATACAACTTTGCAACTTAATTGTACTTTCAGTCTTACAAGGACTCATTTACAAATATGTGAGATATTAATTCTTTATTACCGACTAGCTAAAGTAATTAATATAAAACATATTTCTGCTGTTTACAGTATATTCAGAAATATTTCCTTACAATATTGTACTCTGAATGTTCATATAATATAAATAATTTGATTTTTATCTTTGATTTTTGCTCTGCAAAGCAAGCAATATGGCAGTAGACAAATGATTTTGCATTTTTTAAAAAAAAATACTTTTATCGCATAATTTCAATATGTTTACCAATGCGAGTAACTTTTTGGCACTGATTTAATATTATTATCAAGCTTACAAATATCGTAAAATTACATATAACTCTTTGATCTTATTTATCGCTGAATTAACTTTTCCAATTTTTCCAAACGAACGCTTTATACAAGGTAATCAAATAAATTATTTAAAACAAGCATATTAAATAAACATAAAATCCCGATATTTTGCGCTAGAATTGTAGGCAATTTATTTATTCATTAAAATACTTTAAATATTTTAAAATTATTAATAATAAATATAAAATCATACATCATCGTTAACAATAAATTATGGCAAGATTTCTGGTAAATATTTATAAAATTATCTTAGATCAATAAAACCTAAGTCGTAATTTAAAATAAAAAAACTTTAATTCACGATTGCTTAGTGAGCAATCTGTGGAATTAAAATATTTTACGCATAAAATAATCTAACATCTTGATAGTCAGTCTATCCGTACTCGGAAGTGACAGTGAGACTAAACTGTCCATTTTCTACTTGTGTGCCATGATACCATATTCTCGTATCCAGTAGTACTATGTCTCCCGTATCAACGAAAAAATTAAATTTTTCACAAACATCGTCGCATTCTGGTGTTGGCGCGACAGTCCATGTTTTACTACCAATCACCTGGCCTTGCCACATAAGTCGAGGAATGTAATCGAGCTAAAAATTACATAGGATTAAGTAGAATATTTTGTCTTTGCCAACAATACTAATTCCAATGCACAATTGAAGATTCACTACTTACATGCATGACAGCACCCTGCTCGTATCCTAAAAATATATAATTTGTATTTGGTATTTCTGCATCGTCTGGTAAAAAGTGAGGCGGCTCATAAAATTTCTTCATTATATCTAGAACTTGAGGATGGCAGTTTTTCCATCCAACGTACCAGGACTCTTCGCCAGGTAAATTCAGCGCCCTTCGTTCGCTCATAGAAAATACTTCCTTCAAATTGGCAAAATTGCTTCGAAAGTGTAAGAATTGGCATTCTTCTTCGATGGATTCGTAAGCACCGTTTATATGTTCGTATAAGCTACGGAAGAAATGTAAACTAAATACTTTGGAAGCCAACCAGTGGCTAGCAGCCTTCTTCACAATTATCGGCTTCGAAGAATACGCGTACTTTCCAAACTCCTCTCTCGTTAAATTATCTAGGACTAGAGCCGAATTGACACCCCGACAAAAATCGCAATTTGAGACGGGCCGCGTGAATTCCCATACTAAGTAATTGTTTGGTATTAAACATCTTGTACCTTGTGTGTACTCGATCACAAAATCAATACCGTATCGCTCGACGATTATGCTATACAAAAGTGGCAATAGAATAACTAGAATAAGCTTCTTATTGTACATAAAGCCCAAGGCTGACTGATTATTACGTTGGTCTTGTATATCTGTAATACTGGCAAGTCTTAAATCTGCTAGAGATACTCCTCGTTCGAGAAACTCTTCGGTTAATCGAAGAAACCTTTCTCTTATAACTTGCAAGTGTTGAGCCTTCTGCGACATATTGACCTCCAATAAATTTCCTTAACATTTCAAGTACGTTAATGATAATGATCTATCGTAATAAGATGATTCATGCGACGACACAGCCACTCTGTCTCTATTCCATGCTCCACTGCCTCAGGTATTCTCCAACTGCCGCTTCACTATTATCATATCCAAGTACTTAATCTCCATCCATCGAATCAAAGCGCTAAAACAACGACAAACTATTTACAATTACGAAAAATTACTATTTACAATACCCCGAGGCTACTCGACGATAAATTCAAATCTCTCTATAAACAATCATTCTTAAGCCATCTATTTACAAAAACGGCCTCGCCAGCTACATTCAACGGCCCCATTCACGCACACGAACTTACCCTGACTACTTACATAAAGAGCACCTTTAAAGTGGCGCAGCCTCGGGCTCGTTATAAATTCTACCCGAAGTAAAGAAAAGAACTAAAGTGTCCTCCGCGCGTACGACTCGCCGATACTCAACGGTAATGCTAATCGCGAGCCAAGAGGATAAAAGACGAACCCGCGCGGCTAACCGACGCTTTATGCGCCCAGCGCCGATAAATCGTGCCTCTCACTCACAAAGCAAAATTGAAATACGCGGTACGTAAGGTCGGCCCCACGTAACTTGGACTCGCGATTACGATGAGAGAAGGTGCGCGTTAAAGAAACCCGAGCGCGCTCGATGTTTACACATCGGCGAGCACGAGAGTATTTTTGGCCTTGAGCCACTTCCACGCAGGATCGAGGCGGTGCTATGACTGCCCCGTGAAATGCGGCGAGACCTGCGGCAGTAGTAGCGGGCCCCCGGCTATTATTTCCCTCTCTTTATTTTTTCTTTCTTTCGCTCGTCGCCGCTGCCACCGCCACCGCCACTAGCTCACGTTGCCCCGCCGGCACACCCGCCTGGTGGGGCAAATCGTGTATCGATCACACGTGGAATCACGGCTTGAGACGCCCATTGGCTCCTACACGGCACCCATCACCAATTTCCTTTATTTTCGTCCCCCCGTCGTCGACGTCGAATGCGACGCGAAACAACAAACAACTCGCCCTCGCGCCCGACCGCGACGGCTCCACGCTAATCGTAATAGGCGCGTACGAACGAGTGTTCATGCTCGCCCCGTAATTAGAGCCAAGATTGCCCCCCACCATCGTGACGATCGAGGCGATCGTCGTATTACGGCTACGTGTGTAATTTTGAAAACGCGCCGCCTCGTATGGTTATCGTAATCCGATAATCGCGCTGTCAGCTTTAACAAAGACTTCAAAGGAACGGTCGGCCGCTTTTAATGGAAAACCAACTCGAGCCGAGAAAGTCACGATACGGCTTGCCGATATCAAATAGCTTGGTGCGATTCCACTTACCCTCGTTACCCGCTGCCGCTCCGTCGATATCGGGACGATACTGGCACGGGTGAGTGGCGGCGCCTGCTGCTCCAACTGCCTCCCGAGCAGCACCTTCCGACATCCAACGACGGTCCAAGCAACTCTGCAGGAGCCGGCGCTCCTCCTAACGCCCAACTGTATCCCGGTCACTTAAGACTAGACTAGACGAGAAGAAGGGAGGAGGGGAGACTATGGGTGCCGTGGACTCGCGTGGGTGGACGAGAATGGAATATGAAAGAAGGGTGATGTGGAAAGGTCTCGAAAGGCGGTAACATCTGCCTCCGGCCGTCAATGGGAGGCTGTTTACGCTCTAGCTTTCCTCTCCTTCGGGAGTCTCAATGAGCCACTTCCTGCCGGCACGTGCAGTTGACAGGCGGAAGGCTTTGTCCGTTCCTCGGCTCTTCTCCTGTCCCTTCGCGCCTCTTCCCCTTACCCACCCACCGTCACCGCAACCGCTACCACTAGAAAATCACAATCGCCAGTAGCACACGTACACGCTACTACACGCGCACGCAAACATAATCCCCCCGGGCGGACCGACCGCCTCTTTCACTGGCCGCATTGCATTAATATGAGGAAGGCAACGCGCTGAGACGGAGACGGATGCACTCTATTTGCCACTTTGTAGTTGGATAGTCGGCGGGATGCACTGTAAATAAAGAGGCCCCGATGAGATATCGTGAAAATATGTGTGCTGTTGCCCGACAACATTCGTGGATATGTTTGTTTTCTTCTTCGCTCCCCTCGTCGCTTTATTTGCTTTTTTCACGGCGTACGTTGTCGATGAATTTTTTTTTATTTTTAAAGCCTTTTTTTAATAGCGAGACGACGCGTCGAGTATAGTCGATTTTACCTTTCATCGTAAAGTTTAAAAGGTTTTTTTTTGTTTTTGTTTTGTTTTAAACGAGCCGGGAAGACAATAAAAGCCGTGCGTAATCGTCCGACTTCCCTCTCTCTTCTTCATTTCTTGTTTTTTCAGACTTATGACTGAAAATTACTCACTGCTATTGTCGCATCTAATGTAGACGGTTTACAAAAGCTTAAGCAAATTTAGGCAATTTAAGAATTATGCCGAGAGAGTACGGAAAGTAATGCGGTTATTCTAACATTTCCAAAAGCACGACGACTTACACACGTTGTTCACATGAGAAAAAAAAAACAATATGGGCATCACTTATGCACTCTTATAAATTCGCTTTTACCAATAATTATATATAAACTTAAATGAAATATCGATTTCTATGTGAAAAATATAGGATGTAATTAAAATGAAAAAAGTAATTGAAACAAACTACAATGCAGTGGAACATTACATTGTGAAACATAAATGGAACCATTAAAAATTTACCGATATGTTGTATATGTTAAAAAGCAAAAAGAAAAAAAAAAAGAAGTTCTTTTTGTAGAATTTTTTAAACAGTTTTTAAACAAACGTAGGCAGGTAATTTTTATCATAATTTTAAGAATCAATTGTTCGGAATGTGATATTGAATTAAAATTAATTTTGCTTCTTAAATGATACTTGAACATAAAACGGAAAATTTAAAATATGAATCCTTTTTCTCGAGACTTACCGTACTGACAAAAAAATTATGTACTTCGAGTGACGTTGTTTGACAAATTATCGAATGATTCATTAGCTTCAATTTCATTAAAATAGACCGAATTATAATAAATTATTATTTAAATTCTAAATAAATAGAGGTATATTGATTATGTTGATGAAAACGTGATTCTTAATAAATAAACTTTTCAACAAAATTAATATTTATTTTCAAACATACCTAAAATCTTTTTTTTCTTCTTTTTCTTTTCGTTTTTAAGTCAATTTAATTTCTTTTACACACATTAACAAAATTAATGTCACAGCTCATAATCGAAAATAAGAAAAGTAATATTTATTTTGCTTTTAACATTAATTCGTTAAAATATTCAACAATCCAGCGCTTAAGATAAAAATTGGTATATCCGATTAATTGTAATATCAATTCACTTTCAATTTTTATTTATAACAGTCAATCTTTATAATTATACAACTTATAAATTAGTTTTGTGCATTATTTATAGTGCAAACAATTCATCTAATTAAATTACTTTAAATAATTATCTTATAATTAAACTGAACTGAAATATTGCAAACACACTTATAACATACGTGTTTTTATTAACCGTTGCACTGCATATGTTGGCATCTGATAGTCATAATTAAAAGAATATGCATACGATTTACAAATATAAATTAGAATAATAATTAAAGTTAAGGTACTTGTTGTAATCAGCACAGAAGTGATTAATTAAAAAAAATCGCTTTATTTTTTGCATTCGTCCAGCTTCGTTTTATGAACTTTTGTCGGAGGATTATTGTAAAGGATTTGGATGAGTGATAATGTGTATGTTATTAAAGCACAGTTACGGTTGTAAAAAAAGGTTTTGATTCGCCATTATCTGGAATTTTGCCCTCACCAATGATTTTCTTAATTCTTATTTTCCTGTACTTAAAAAATTGTACAAAATATTATTACAAAGTATTACAACTATACAATACAGAGAATTACTTTCTCTTTTATGTTTGTGCTATCCGATTGATGATACATAATCCATACCGATTAATCGTCTATTGACACTGTCATTGTCAATATCATTTTTATTTGCTTTACCCTTATTTAAATAATGCACAACACAAGATTTTATTTGCAAATTTTCTAAGCCAATATACGAAGAATAATCCATTGATTATTATTGGCATACTTCTTTCGATGGGAGAATAAGTCGTTACTTCACAGACTAATGCTACAATGCAATCAACAAGTGTGCAACGATTTTACAATCCTTGTTGTTATATATATATATATCACAAAGCACTGCTTAAATTTTATCTTTATTTAGAGCGCAAGACGCTTTTAGTTTACTTTCTTAACATGATTAGGATATGTAAAGCAACAACTCGTTCTCATATTACAACGTACGAATATGTTAAAAAATATTCGAAATTTTATTCGTTCTCTCAACATAAATAATCTAGAACGATGCATTTATTAAACAAGTTTATATTTATGGTCTTTTTTTACATGTTAAAGCTTTCAAAATGAAGCTCTTGGCAAAAGAAAAAAAGATCACATCAAACAAATCCAGCGAGCAATTCGTCAGCTCGGAACTAATTTTTCTGACATACACGATTTATGTACGCAATTTCGCTCGAATATTTTTATTATTCCTTAATTAAGACCTTGACTGACATTCCGTGTACGTAAATATGAATTTAATCTCTGAATAGAATATTAAATTCAAAACAAATTTTACCTACATCAAAGCAATTAAATATAATTAATTTTGTTAATTTCTTCACCATAACAGCTTAAACTAATCTTACAATTATCAAATTATTTTTACATACATAAACAAATAATAACGATGTAATTTCTTTCTTACATAATTAGCTATGCAATTAATTACTCAAACAATTTAAAACTATTTATCTCCCTCGACCATTGAATAATTGATTTTCAAGACATTCAATATCGATCTTAACAACAAGGAGAAATTCCAAAATAAAATAATATTAAAAACAACAATTATTAGTATTTATTGTTTTCAATAGAATAACCTACACAGAGATTATAAGATACAACATTTCTTTGTAAAAACGAATGAAACAGGAAAATAATTTCGCTCGTATGAAAAATCTAGCTTTTTTTTTTAACAAATCGTTCACTTGCCTTGTACGGATAACATTTTATCTTGACTAATTTACGTAATCTTGATGTATAATAAGTTATTATGTACTTACTGTTTAAAATGCCTGACTAGCACAGTCGTTTGTCTCGATGTTCACATCTGATTACGTTCAGTTTAAAAAATGAAAAAAAAAAAAAAAACAACATTCACTAACACTTGATCAGAAGTAGCACCATTTTCCAAGAACTGCATCTTTGATTGCTGATATGTATTGCGAAGGTACCCAATAAATCCAATACCTCGATGCTTCTGTCGTACCCAATTGAATACCCTAAATTTCAGATAATGATAATTAAAATTTCACTTTCAAATATTGAATATGTAAAAATAAATATAATATTTTTCTTGATAATTGACGTCATTAATTGATAGAATCATCCATTTAACATAATAATCATTTATATTTGAAAGTAAGTCTATTTCTCGAAAGAAAGTAAATATTTTCAGCAAAAAATGATTCTATCCCAATTAATAGATATATAATGTTACTTTAACATACCATAATATGGTACTCTGGATGATCATGAATTGGCTCGCTATGGACATCTTTAATAGAATTCATTGGTATTTTATCCGTTCGCTCTTTAGTTCCTATCCATAATTGGTCTTGCTCTAATTTAAAAGTTAGTCTAACTTTACCACCGGATTTATTCAACATTCCAGCTAAGGGATAATCAGGAAGAGGTTCCTAAAATTAACGTAAGTATGGTAATGTCATATTCTCTTAGAAATTGAGCTGGAGTTTCGAAACGGATATTAATTAGCGATTTGAATTTTAAAATTACCTGACTTTCTAAAATTCCTGGCATAACATCTTCGGGAACGCCTTTATCTAAGACTTTACGATGAATCTTTTGTTGAGATAAAGGTTCTTTATTAGAAGATGACGCTTCATCCACCAATTCTTGTTTCGTAGGTATTGAAACAGCTAAAACATCGTCCAGCTTCGATCCAACAATCATAATTTTGGCACCTATAACCAACGATAAGCTTACATAATGCACGCGCAATGAGACTCCCTCGCATATACAACGTACTACCACCAGCGTTTGTATAATAATAACCTTTTGTTACACCTAAAACTCTAAGAGTCTGATCGTCTTTGGCTAATCCCTTAATCATAATTTTTTGCATTGCTTGCGGCACGGATATGATATTCTGAAGGTAGGCCTTTAATTCCGCAACGGTGCCATCCAACGCAAAAGTGACATCGATCTTTTTCTTGTTATAAATTACTTTGAAATCTATTTTCTCACGCGAATCTTCCTTTGCCATATTAGAAATATTATCATCTTTACTATTTAAGGTATCGAGCTTATCCGGTGGTGTTTCATCCGATGCCTCTGTCGAATTCGAGTTTGATAAAACCTCGCAACTCGAGGATGGTTTGCAACAGTTATCGTTATCATCGTTTTTCGGCGATTCTGAAAAAAATGAAAAAGAAAACCCATAAAAATACATCATCTATACCAACAATACATACAGACAGATGTTTGTTTTTATTCCAGCATTCTGAATTGGCCAGATACACTTTCTAAAAATATCATTGAACAGACAAACGTTCCTTTCATTTACATCAACAGCAATAGAACAAATAAACCAACACAAACGTCCGACAAACAAAAATAACAACGAAAGATACGCTTACGACCAGAAATAATTGCTGCTTAGAGGTTACGTCTACAAGTTAAAAATGTCCCGTAATTTTCACGATTTTTTCTGCGAGATGGCTTGCTATTGCTTGCACGTTGCAAACTCCAAACGTCAAATAAAAATGAATACCAATATCCATTTTTTGTAGTTCTCCACAATTGCTGGAGCGAGGTATTATTATAATTATTATTATTGTTGTCGTTGTTGATGTTGTGGTCCGGCCAGCAGTTAGGACTCGCAGTCGAGACTCCTTCGTCAATGGAGGAGTTCACTAAAATAACGAAGAACCAACTTGAATGCCGTCGTGTCGCACGTCCCGTATCCTCGCGTCAAGTTGATCGTAGCCAAAAGGCCGAAGAAGCCGAAGCGCGTGCAACACTTTCGGAAAATTCGGCTCTAAAGCAAAATATCAGCCCCTGGAATTTCTCACGCAACCACTACCGCCAACGAACTCCATGACTGAGTTTGAGCCAACCATGTATTCCGACGCATTATAAATATGGGTGAATCTTATGAAACGAGAGATGAAAAGGAAGATCGCCATTCGCCAATCGCGTTTGGCCGGATCCGGACACGATTCTTACCAGTTCTACGCTACTGCCTCTCGCGGATAATTCTAAAAGCCGATTCAACGACTGAGTAGCAGAACAGCCAAGGGAAGCTGCACACGTGCTTGTGTTATGTGGAACTAAAGGAAAAAAAGAATGGCTTAGAGCTTCGGAGAAATTAAGGCCCGCGAAGTAGAAAAGGTTAAGACAAATGGATCACAGAACCGGTGTATCCCTCACCCCCTCCTCACTAACTCTCTCTTTTTTTTTTCTCACCAAGATTAATGGTCCCGGCGAGTTCACCCCCGGGCTAACGTATCTCCAAACTTTTATTTTTTAATTTGTTTATGGAGCACGCAACAGGTGCACGATCGCTCTCACCGTCCGTGTCCCCAAGCCCCCACCTCCAATCAGGCGCCCCTTTTTTGTTTTATCTTATTGTGTTTTGAAAATTAAGCGGTTCACGCATGCCTTCCCAACTCGCATACTTTCTCACTTGCACGTAATACAGTCCTATATAAAGCGTCATTCATGCAATTTTACACCACGCAACTTTAGAGCCTTAGTTACGCTCGTCGAGCCTGCCTGCACGAAGCACACGAAAACTTTCTAAAATTATCGCTCCCATGTGCGGTGGAATATTATCATAGGTCGATTTTTCATCTCTAGCTCCAACTCTCTCTCTCTCTCTCTCTCTCTCTCTCTCTCTCTCTCTCTCTGTACACCGATAGCAACAATCGGCAACAATCGGCAACAATCTGTTAGAGTCGAGAAAACCACATACAACATACCAACAACAACAACAACGACGACGACGACGACGACGACAACGACGACAACAACAACAATAATAATGATTATAAAATAGCGAGTAATGAACAAACGGTCGTCCTGATTATGCTGGCAATTGCATACCTCGCACATCATCATCGACGATTATTTGTTGGTCGAGAAACGTTAAGCTTAGAAAGGAAAAAGGCTCGTTACGTATTAAGAATAGAGAGAGAGAGAGAGAGAGAGAGCCGATGGTGCGGAGCAATCATGTTTAAGCCAATATTTAAACAATCATCGTCAATGGCAAAAGGCATATTCGAGCGATCCTCGCTTTTTTAAAAAAAGTCAATTTTCGTCAATAAATTTATTATTCACAGGAATGTCCTGAAACCTTTAAATTTATGAGTTTTTAAATTCTTATTGTAATAATTTAAAATTCTTATGTAACTGAGCGATAAAATAAAAAATTTTGTAGTAAAAAAAAAGAAATGTTCATTGTCCCCTAGTAGTAATCTGCCACCGATTCTTATATATTTATGTAAATCCTGTTTCATCTAGGAATAAATATTAAGTGTGAATATTTTTAGTTTTAAGCAAATATAATTATTTCTATAATAATTTCATATCATTATATCTAATGAGAATGGTAAAAATAATTATTTATAAAGTTATTTGAATTTCGTAAATATTATTGTTAATAGTAATAGAAATCCTTGAAACTGTATCTTGGGCACTACAGAAAATCAAAGAGCAAGGCGTAAAAATTTAAAAACATACCTCGTTCTAATCTAAAGTGAAATTTATTGTAGATCATTAATAGTCATACCTTGGTGTACGTTTATAAACAACGGGTAGAAATTATTTATGCATAACGAAGATGCGAATACGTTTCATTACATCGCGATTTGACTCATACTTATGCATCTTGCTTGGTTTTCACATCCTAAAAGTTATTGCAATTCCATCAAACTGACTCCTAGTTCTTGTACCACATGAAAATGTACTCGCGTTTGTCTTTGTGCACAAGATGCGAGAAAATGGTGTTATCAAGGCAGATGTGCTTCTCTTTGAGGGACCCAATTGTTCGCCGATGCCTTCGTCCGAATTCGAGGCATCGGTATTATCCGATTGAATTATTAAATTGAATCTTAGATTATCTAGGCAAAACCATTGAGGAGACGGCAATAGACGGTGATTTTCCACTCATAATGGGTTTGCTGGACTTGATGGTGTACACGCCGTGAGTAGTTCTAGCGCAAGAGGTTTGAAGGCCCATTTGAAAGCCAAAAAAAATAAAAAGCAAAAATAAAATATGAGGAAAGGGTCGGTCATGCAATAATGGGAACGTCCTGATATGAATCGAATTGGTTGAGATGAATTCCATACATATCATTATTAATGGTAGACAAAGTATTAATGGGCTACACACTTACTCGAGGTACTATTATTATTGCGCAAAAACTAAATAACATGCATATAAAGACTATTGTAAAGGTAATAAAGGGCGCAATAAATATTAATAGGTAAAATAAGAATGGAATAAAACAGGCATTTACGTTTAGATATAAAGCCGAGAGCATAAGAAATCAATAGCAAATAAATAAATCCAAAGTTATTAAGTTGTTTTTAAGAATTTATAAATTTTACGAACCTAGAAAATTATGAATTTTATTGTATATAATAACATCCCTATAATATAATATTACAGTTATTGATTGATATAAGGGATTATATATAATTTTGATAGACTTACAAGTATCTGTTAGAATTTTGAAATTCACACCACTGCCTTCGTAATATCTTTTATACATCATCTTACCATGAACATGAAATTTTGTTTTACAATCATTTGATTCTGACGACTGCATTATGCTTTAATTCCTTACAAATATTTGTATAATTTGTTGTTTTCTCTATAATTATCTTTTTCACATTATAACATTTGTGAAATTATATTTTTAAGTATCAAATAATGATAAATAACTTTTACATATAAGTTTGTAACTTTCACTGCGACCAAAATTCAAGAATTTTTACAATGTTATTATAATGACTAGTAAATTATTATAATGTTATAATCATTAGCATGGATGTAACGTATGTAACTATTATATCTATGCATCGTCGTATCATTGAAATTATACTGCCACGATGAAAGAAAAATACTAGATAAGAAAAATTTATTTATATCATTTACAACGTTAAGTATCGAGCATTAGCCTCAATTTTAGTTATATATTTTTCAAGACAGTTAAAAGTAACGCTACAAGTGCTGTTCGTTCACACACACACACACACACACACACATATATCATGAAAATTAATGGCGTTGCAATGCTATAAGAAAATGTCAGCATTTTAGTAGAATTTATGTATATCTTTAAAACAGCAAGATTCAATGGTTCGTTATTATTTTTCTCAATTAACGACACCTTAGTAAGTTTGAAAAACTAATGCTCTCATGGGAGCATAATACATTGAGTTTTACAGTTTAATAACTTATTTATAATGTAACCTTCTTTTCTTACAACAGTATATCACCTACTACTAGATATTAATTGATCTAATATATTAACATCGTACTGATTTTAAAAGATTTTCAACAGCTTTCAATTATCCATTCGTGACAAACTTTTGTAACAAATAGCCCATATTAAATTAGCTATTTACAGTACACAACTAATGCAATGTAGCATTGAAAATTAGAAATTAATATTATAATATTTAAAAAAATTAAACTATATTAATTTAATGTCATTTCTATGGCCATTTTCATTAGCAATATGACACGGCTTTAAAGTATCTTCTATATTTGCTTAAGCGTCAACGTCCTTACTCAAATCAACTCGACAATTTCATTATTCCACTTCTCAATAGCAATATGCATTGATTATAATAGCCTTTCTTATTTATAAAATTGCACATAATATTAAACAAGAAATTCATATTCATATCTGTTGATATCGAGCCTTGCGCTTAAATAACATATAATTTAATAAAAGTCACTTGAAAATTTTATTAAAATTATTTTGAACAGCAGAAACTTTGTATTTATAATTTTTATTAAATATATATATATATATGTACACGGAAGCTCAAACATTTCTTTAAAATTTTAATATAATTGATGTTGCATCAATGTTTTGATGAATAACATCAACTTTCAACTCTAAATCAATAATTATCACTTTGCCACATTCAATCATATTATAAAGTAGAGCTCCGGTATATAGATGTTTAAAAAAAGAATTAGCACTCCTTATTAAATATATTTGAATAAAATTTGCACCAACACATACCAAGAGAAATATAATTGCTGTTCCAAACATTTATTAGCAAAAATTAATTTAATTTTAAGAGCAGTAATTAGAAAAACATCTTTTTCTCTTGCGCTTAAAAATCAATTATAATTTCTATTTTATCTGAATACTCAATATTAAATGCATAAAATACCCTAAACTTTATATTATATTTATCTTGCATTATTGTTGGTATTTTTTTTTTTACTTACATACGCAATTTCTTTGGTTATTTTCAATTATTTCATTCAAAGAACTTATGCACACGAATGATTTTCAAATATTTTACTGGATAGTGGGCGAGTGACAGAGACTCGAAAGAATAAAAATTAATTTCAGTTACAGGAATACAAATGTTTCTCATTTTCGATATGTCCATTGCATACCTAAAGATCATGTTGTTATTAAATGATGTATTTGCGCATATATCGAATATAACTGAGGGCACAGAAAGGTAAATCAGCGCGCGTTTAATAACACACAACAAATGCATTTATAACCATTCCTAAGGCTCGCGATTCTTGTATTATTATCGTTACTTCGTAATCGAATTGAAGACTTTTCATAAATTTATACGTGTGGTAATGTCATGGAACATGTTTTTTACTTCACAAGTCTATGTTTTTACGAATAAATTAATAAACTTCTCCTCAATGTTGGTATATAAACTTTCAAATTAAAAACAAAAAATATATATTGATCGTTACGTTTGTTAATTATTTAATGTAATTTGTTTAACAGCATTCTCTCCGATTGTATAAAAAAAAAAAAAGAGTGAAAAAATATATGCACGCGTTCGAGCTTGAGCACATGCATGAATATTCTTTTGTATGTGTGTGTGTGTGTGTATTCGTATAGTGCATTAGCTAATTTGTAAAAATAAATATCTTCATAAATTTTAAATAAATCGATGATATTTATTTTCGAAAGGAGCTGCATATATATTAATTATAATTCCACTCCTCTAAAAATCACTGGAAATTCTTCATCGCGGAAGGAATTAAAAAGAAAACTTATTTATTATGTAACGCGCATGCGTGAAATTCGTGTGAAAAGACCACCAAATTTGACACATTACGTGATAATTAGTATTAAGCAATGAATATAAGAGAATTATCACGATAAATAATTAATACACTAATATTGTATTATATTTCATTGTATTCTAAAGAAACATTTTTTTCTCGTGGAGTACAAAAATAGAAACATAAAACTTCTGAAATCACACGTTAATGGGCAATAATGCATGTGTGCAAATAGTAAAGAGCGTGACTAATGAAAGAGCAGTTTATTCCAATTCGCTCATATATTATTCTTTAAAAAATTATATGAATTATAAATGTACTGTTGTAATTGTAAATTCATTGACTTTATTTTTAAAAATCAATTGCATTTTGTGTGATTTGTCAAGGATGACAACAAAAAGCGTGGATCGCGAGGATCGCTCGAATATGCCTTTTGCCATTGACGATGATTGTTTAAATATTGGCTTAAACATGATTGCTCCGCACCATCGGCTCTCTCTCTCTCTCTCTCTCTCTATTCTTAATACGTAACGAGCCTTTTTCCTTTCTAAGCTTAACGTTTCTCGACCAACAAATAATCGTCGATGATGATGTGCGAGGTATGCAATTGCCAGCATAATCAGGACGACCGTTTGTTCATTACTCGCTATTTTATAATCATTATTATTGTTGTTGTTGTCGTCGTTGTCGTCGTCGTCGTCGTCGTCGTTGTTGTTGTTGTTGGTATGTTGTATGTGGTTTTCTCGACTCTAACAGATTGTTGCCGATTGTTGCCGATTGTTGCTATCGGTGTACAGAGAGAGAGAGAGAGAGAGAGAGAGAGAGAGAGAGAGAGAGAGTTGGAGCTAGAGATGAAAAATCGACCGATGATAATATTCCACCGCACATGGGAGCGATAATTTTAGAAAGTTTTCGTGTGCTTCGTGCAGGCAGGCTCGACGAGCGTAACTAAGGCTCTAAAGTTGCGTGGTGTAAAATTGCATGAATGACGCTTTATATAGGACTGTATTACGTGCAAGTGAGAAAGTATGCGAGTTGGGAAGGCATGCGTGAACCGCTTAATTTTCAAAACACAATAAGATAAAACAAAAAAGGGGCGCCTGATTGGAGGTGGGGGCTTGGGGACACGGACGGTGAGAGCGATCGTGCACCTGTTTGCCTACTCAATAAACAAATGATGGAGGAGGTTGGAAAGCGAGCAAAAGTTGTTAACGTATAGACTTGGAGGCTGCCATCCTGAAAGCAGTGGCACTTCTCTATTCCTAACCATTCGTCCGATGGTGAACTCAGTGGATTCGTAAATCGCGGGGAGGGACCGGAGGAGCCGAGCCTAGTGGCGGAGCTGCGAGCGAGTAATTTCGAACGGGCAAAAGTTTTGGCGCGTCAGGCAACGATTGGCCCCTCTTCGGCTTCCTCTTCCCCTTCACAGCCGAGCGACGCAGCCGTCAGTCGTCTGGACATAGGGAACAGCCCGCGTAATCGTACACATTCGGCCCCGGTGCCTCTGTCTGAACTCTCGGGTCCGTAGCCTCTACCGTCATCTGCCGCCAAACGGGCAAAATATCGTCGGCGCGACTGCGCGAGCGAGAAAGAGAAGGAGTGGCTGGCTCCTCGGGCTGTTACGGGCGCGCGCGGCTCCCTTACGCTGCCTAGTAGTTAACAGAGCAACGCCGGCGCCAGAGTTGCGGGTAGGGGCACCAGGAGTCACGGGCACGATAAACCCGACGGTGAAGCTGTCCTCGCTCGCGGGCCCAGCCACGCATGTGCAAAACGTCGACGGGGCTTTAGCGCGGGCCCGGGGCGAGCGAAGAGAAGGAGGAAGGAGGATAGAAGAGGCCGGGTTGAGAGTCCCTCTGGGCGCGCGCCCCTCGTCTCCACGAGTACGACTGCTCCAGCGTTTGTGTGCGTGCGCGTGTGTGTGTGCGCGCGAACAGTCTTCTAGTGCGGAACATTGGACTGGTGTTGGGTGGAAGTACCTCGGTCGTCTCGACACCGTCAGGTCCGAGGGTAACCGCGCGCGAGGACACGCGTTGCCCTGCCTCCGGGCGCGCCGTATCTTCACGCACACCCATACGCTGAAGCGCATGTGGCCGCGCTAATACACGCGCGCAGGCTCAAGCCCGCTCACACGTATAGGAGAAGGCCGGGTGCGGGAGGTGGTGGTTGCAGAGGCAGCGGCGGCGGCAGTGGCGGCGGTGGCGGCGGTGATAGTGGTGGTGGTGGTGGTTGTAGTGGTGGTGGTGGTGGTTGTGGTGGTGGTCGTGGTCGTGCTGGCGGCGGCGGTGGCGGCGGCGAAGGCGACGGTGACGGTGACGGTGACGGCGGCGACGGCGACGACGACGGACGACGACGACGACGACGACGACGACGACGACGACGACGACGACGACGACGACGACGACGGTAGCGGAAGCGGTAGCGGCAGCGGGGGGGGGGGGTGGTGGCGGCGGCGGCGGCGGCAGCGACGACGAGCGAGAGAGAGAGCGAGTCGCGGATAGGAGTCGAGCGAGCAGCGCTAGCAGAGGCTGGAAAATGCCGCCGAAGAAGCGGGACAAGGAAGCGGAGGTGGTGGGTGCCGTCGCGACCGTCGCCGTGCAGAAACAGCAGCCTCAGCCCCCGACCAGGATGGACCAGATGCAGGCGGACCACGAACTTTTCCTGCAGGCCTTCGAAAGTGAGTTTACACCCCAAATCTGCCATTACTTATATGCATTTTCCGGAGTTCTGTCGACCACGACATCGTCGTCCTGGACGTGACTGCACCACGGGGAGAGAGAGTGAGAGAAAGAGAGAGGGATGATGAGCGAGAGAGAGAGAGAGAGAGAAAGAGAGAGGGAGTGAGGAGCGAGAGAGAGAGAGAGAGAGAGAGAAAGAGAAATAAAGAGAAAGAGAGAGTAAAGTGAGAGGGAAAGCCCTGGGTGAGAGAGATAGAGAGAGAGAGAGAGAGCGAAGAGAAGAGAAGAGAATGATGGATGCGACTATCGGGCAGGAGGGGCGAGGGAGAGAGGACGAACATAACCTGGTTAGCGGTGGGTGTCGTTCCGTGCGCGCGTCCGCCGTAATGTTAATGCGGAACATTGAATGCCGTGGTGTCAGTAAAGCTGGGCCATTTTCAGCGAGCCACCGAGCTTCGTGCCACCTTCACCCACGAAAAATCTCCAGGGCTCGAATTATCCTCCTTTACTCACAGGGACGACGGGTCCCTGGGCCATGCCCCAGGGGTAGCGCATCGAGCCTATTACCCGCTGACGGTCTCCCTCTCGAGCTTCTGACATGTCCTGAGCCAGGAATTACGACGTTCCATTCGTCGTCGTCGTCGCGGTCGTCGTCGTCGTCGTCGTCGTCGTCGTCGTCGTCGTCGTCGTCGTCGTCGTCGTCGTCGTCGTCGTCGTCGTCGTCGTCGTCGTCGTCGTCGTCGTCGTCGTCGTCGTCGTCGTCGTCGTCGTCGTCGTCGTCGTCGTCGTCGTCGTCGTCGTCGTCGTCGTCGTCGTCGTCGTCGTCGTCGTCGTCGTCGTCGTCGTCGTCGTCGTCGTCGTCGTCGTCGTCGTCGTCGTCGTCGTCGTCGTCGTCGTCGTCGTCGTCGTCGTCGTCGTCGTCGTCGTCGTCGTCGTCGTCGTCGTCGTCGTCGTCGTCGTCGTCGTCGTCGTCGTCGTCGTCGTCGTCGTCGTCGTCGTCGTCGTCGTCGTCGTCGTCGTCGTCGTCGTCGTCGTCGTCGTCGTCGTCGTCGTCGTCGTCGTCGTCGTCGTCGTCGTCGTCGTCGTCGTCGTCGTCGTCGTCGTCGTCGTCGTCGTCGTCGTCGTCGTCGTCGTCGTCGTCGTCGTCGTCGTCGTCGTCGTCGTCGTCGTCGTCGTCGTCGTCGTCGTCGTCGTCGTCGTCGTCGTCGTCGTCGTCGTCGTCGTCGTCGTCGTCGTCGTCGTCGTCGTCGTCGTCGTCGTCGTCGTCGTCGTCGTCGTCGTCGTCGTCGTCGTCGTCGTCGTCGTCGTCGTCGTCGTCGTCGTCGTCGTCGTCGTCGTCGTCGTCGTCGTCGTCGTCGTCGTCGTCGTCGTCGTCGTCGTCGTCGTCGTCGTCGTCGTCGTCGTCGTCGTCGTCGTCGTCGTCGTCGTCGTCGTCGTCGTTGTCATCGTAATCGTCACCGTCGACCTCGTGTAAATTGCGAGCGCCGTAAGCCCGCGTCGTAAGGCTTCGCTCGTAGCGCTTCGTCGGTAGGCACGCGCGCCCGCGCGCGCGCGCTCACGCTTTTCTGTGTGCGTGCGTGCGGTCACCGAGCCCATGAGTCGACGACGTATCGGTTGCGCCTTGCGAATTTGCCGTTGAAGTAGAGGTCGAGGTCGAACCAGCGGCGGCCGAGCAACGCACGCGTTTCCGAAAACTCCTCGAGGTATTACTTCCCTCGCTTTTCCCGATCGGCTTGGATCGATCAGCAGCCGTCGGATTTTCCTTTAAAAGCGCTCGACTACGTATTTATTGATCGGGATGCCATTTGCAGTACTGGAGTACTTGCGCGCTCGCTTATGAAAATTAATATCGAGGATCCTTCGTATATCCAGTGGAGGATATAAGTATACGTAGCGTTATCACGTGGAGTAGCAAGTGCACGACGACTAGTTGGGGAAGCCTTAAGGCTTCGGCGACTGGCAACACATTATTTCAGCACATTATTTACATGCAGAGGAATAAATGTTCATGTGCCATGAAATTTGAAAATCCAATGCTGGTGAGAGGCGATTCGACGACACTCGGCCGTTACGAAATCGCGAAAATACGTCGAGTTTGCGGGCAAATGTCATTTAGCATTGGAGTATGATGGGGCATCGGCAATGCCATGGGGAAATGCATTGGCTATGAATGATGTGTAAGGGTGTGTGATGTAGATGTGATAGGGAGTAGAAGGCGTTGAGCGTTTGATATAGGGAAATTGATTTGTCGTAGTATAACGTGAAAAGGAAGCAGCGGGGACGCGTAGTCTTCTCTCGTCTTGCCTTGTTTTGTCTTTACTTTACGCAACGTTCGTTTATCAAAAGCTACATATAAGCGATAGAGGCGAATACGCGACAACGACGACGACTACGACGACGACGACGACGACGACGACGACGACGACGACGACTACGACGACGACGACGACGACAACGACGACGACAACGACGACGACTACGACGCATGTAACGTCGCATCTTTCGGCGAAGCTTGACAATATTCGCCCATAGGAATCGAGGCGAATGAGTCACGCGTGATTCAGGTAGAGCGCGAGGAGTCGGCATGTAAAAGGAGAAGCAAAAAAACTAGCAGAGGTAAAAAGTTTTCCCAAGCGGTAAATACGACGATGGCGAAAGCGCAAAAAAAAAAAAAAAAAAAAATGCCCGCGCGCTCCCATAGACGAGTAGTCGTCGAGTCGAAAGATAAGTGCAACGGTCACGGCTGAAGTAACAGCTCCCCCAGCTGATGCCGAAAAGTGCACATTGGTTAGCTGGCGTTGGCATGCGAGTACAGTCGTTAAGAAGAGTGTACGAGTCCGATGGGAAATTGTGGGGGTCGAGAACTAGTCGCCAACAGTTGGGGCATATATCGCACTCGAGCTTAACGACGCTTTGTTTCGTTGTGACGACGAGACAACCATTTTCTTTATCCTCGCGCGAGCCTGGCACAATTCTTTCCTTTCCTCATCTATTCCGTTCTCTTTCATCATTTTGTTTTTGTTTTTGTTTGTTTTTTCGTTTGATGTTTTTCCAACATCTCGCCATCTCCGATAGTTAGCCGAGTATATTCGGCTGGTAGATTCGTTGCACGACAGTTTAATAATTAAAAATCAAGTGGTGCGGCATCGCGACGAACTGAATAAAGCGGCGATCCAAGGAGAAAAGAAAACGGAGCTCGCGTGTTTTGAAAATAGCCGTTGACGTGTGCTTTGCACATCCGCTTGTATTAAAAACGAAATTATTTTGCCATCCATTGCTGATATCCTTGGATGCTAGACTTTTAAAAATCAAATTTAATAACAAAATGTCTTGAAGGGACGGACATTATGTGCGACCTATTTTTACGTTCACGATACTCAATATCCTAAATTAACGTATGCAAACTTCGTAAACTCTTCATAATATTTAAAGTGTAGTATATCTAGTGCATCGGTTCAACAAAATAAACTATAAAATGAAAAATAAAGAATAATCTTATTGTTATTATTATCGTTGCTGTTGCTGTTGTTGTTGTTGTTGTTGTTGTTGTTGTTGTTATCATTATTATTTCGATATTTTTGATAATGATAATTATGAAAAGAAATCGTATTGTGAACGAATAATCGACAAAATTCTTTTTCATTGAATTATCCAAGTTAAAATTTATTTCCAAATAATCATATTGAAATTTGATTGAAAAACAATTGTTGGTAAAAAATATTTGCCTCGGCAAACATTGGAAATTATTCGTAATAATCGACGCTTAAGAAGTTCCATAGAAATTCGGAAAATTATTTAACCAAACTGGTTTACATTGAATAATCAAGCACTTATTCATAAAACAATTATAGATTTCAATTTACATAAGACATTGCTCAAGCACTTCAACTATCGTATTACTGCCAATTATAATTTTCATAATTCTTATGGGAAATTGGATTTGACATTTATCTCAAATGTCTCGTATCATATATTAAACTTGAACGCGCAATGAGATATTTTCATAATATAATATTATATAATATTGTTGCATCGCGCCCAAAAGGGGTTTTGTTGAATTTATACACCATTGGATAGAATTTGTGCAGTCGATTGCAATAAACAAAGCATTTCTACGAAAATAAAATGGGCTATCGTGATTGAGGAATTTTGAAAACAAAATCATAATATCTTAAACTGCGATTGATATATTCACAGAAAATAATAATAATTATTATGAGGCATAAGAAGCAGCATATTAGATCAGCTTAATTATTCGTTTTATTTATTACGATGAAATATAAAGTATTGGATTAATATTCATCCGAGCATAATTTTCTTTTTAAGAGCGAAGCGGAAACTATGAAAACTATTTATTACTTCCTATGCAGAGCTCATAATTTTTTCAAAAATGAATCCTATTAATTTATCGATCATTCGATACAATTTATTTTCATTTCAAAGTAACCATGAATTTTAAAATGATCGGACTCTACAATGACACTTGTACATTAATTACTTGGAACTTTGTCAAAGATTGAATATATCGCTACAACTCTTTTCTTTTTCTATTTTACGCGAATTTCATAGCTACAGATGTGTGTGTGTGTGTGTGTGTGTGTGTTTTTATTAATTAATATTACACCTATTAATATACGTGTCTCGGCAGTGCTTCAATACTTTCGCGATAAATCCTTGTTCTAGAAATAAAATAGTTCATTTTCGAGGAATCAGTACTGTATCGATCACTCGTTGTTTTAACCTGTCCCTCCTCTACATATTTTTTTGTTACAAAATGCACAATTGACATGTGATTTTATAAAATATGCTCGACATTCGTACAGATGATTTATTTTCTATTTTACGAGTATAAAAGCAATAAATGTGCCCGGGCGATGTTTTGCTCTAGTACGTAATCGGCTGAATATCACTGTCAATCGATTATTTTTTAGATTTACTGAATCAATTTTTTTTCTTTCAATTTATTAGGCTCGACATATAAAATACACTCTGCATTTGAAATCAACGCGAGAAATCGAGTTTATTCTCGAGACTTATCTCTCGCCTTTCCTTCTGAACCCCCTCCCCCAACCCCTTCACCTCCCCGCCCCACCACGCCCCGCCACCATTTCTTATTTGAAATCAAAGATTTTAGTAGACACTGATATGCCCACACCATGGTGTATAAATTGTCACTCTCTCTCTCTCTCTCTTTATTTATCTCTCTCTCTCTCTCTCTGTCTGTCTCTGTCTCTCTCTTTTAATAATGATGACATCGTCGTTAAATTCTCACCTTAATGAAAAGGAAATTTTAAGCTGTAAATTAAAATGTTCTATAGAGACGCAGAGTTATTATTATTTATAAATTTTGTTATATTTACATCGGATGTCCAAGGATTTTTAAGGATCGGATATTTACATTAGTATTTTAAAGTCCAGTCCATGCATACGCTATTGAGTATTTGAGTAAATTTAATTCGCCATTTATTATATTGTTTAAATGAACTGTTATCGATCGAATGTTAAAAATACATTTGAATATATATTTTGTAGCACAGTCGTGGAATATAATGCATAGAGTCGCATTGAACTGGCAAGGAGATGAGAGTCCGCGCGTATAGCGAAATGTACGTGTATGTGGATGAGGATCGATTTTAATGTCGATTTGGTCGGCCAAGCAAGAAATTAAACGAATACTCCTGTGATCAATATTCAATCAGCAAAATAGCGAAACATATATTATACGAGACTTTCGTAACCCTTCGAATCGATAATAATCATAGCTTAACGCGTTGTTAATGGTTTCCTGTACTAGCTATTAAAAATTTGAAATTTAATATCTTTAATTTCCTATACAATCAGTTTTACGATTAATTTTCAAAGATTGATTTTAAACAGTACGAATAGCATCCCGAACAAATGCAGGAGAAAATTTCGCTGAAAATTGCCTTTTTAATAAATTTTATAGCACGAGCTCTGAATTCAACAACAATATCTCATTTAATTATCAAATTTATAAGATTTAAGGTACTGTAAGTGGAAACATAAGGAACTGTAGGCAAATTGAGAAATCCAAGAATTTCTTATGATTTCTTATCCGTAATTTATCCTTTTGCCTACCATTCATAATTATGGATTTCTTGTTCAATCAATAAATAAAGCATTGAAATCTATGAATATTCATGTATTCTACATATGTATTATATTTTATTATTTGAATTTTTTAAATCACGGGTACTGGTAGAATAGTTTAGTTATACGAAACTTAACAGATCATGTTTTTCCTTGCTAATGACAATGTTTATGTATCAAGCAGATTCAAACTAATACAATTAGCACTCAAAAATAAGTTTACATTACAAAATGACCCAATTTCATCAGTCACAATTGCTTGTGTGATTCTTATGTTACTATGTCGGGGTAAGAATTGAATTCATTGGAACTCCTCATTCCTTTGAATGTGGTAAAAGTAAAACGTACTATCACAAAATATACCGAAAGGTTTTGATCAAAAAATTTTTATTTTTTATTCGAATAGATAAATCGATTGTTTCCAAAATCGGAAAATGTATTAATTCTTATAAATAATTCTTAATTAAATATCACCGTCTCTTTACATTTAGATGTAAAATAATAATCATGGTTGTGTGTGTGTGCGCGCGAGTGCGCGCGCGCGTGTGTGTATAATACAAGACATAACTATTTAATAAAAAAAGATAGACATTTTAAAATTAATATTAATAATAGAAAGTAATAATAATTTTTGTAATCATTACATACAGCGGTCAATTTAATGATAAAATCAAAAAGTATTAATTAGTGAAATTACACATATATTCTAATAAAATATCTTACGTTTTTCATCAATTTTCTTTGTCCTTTATTGATATTGTATTTGTCCTTCAGCTTTACATGATTTGTAAATTTATTTTGCTTACACATTATCAATCATTATGAATTAATAAATCTAAATAATAATCTTTAATGTTGACATTGCAAAATGCTTAATTTAAGCTTATTTTGTTTTTTTAAATTTGTGAACCGTTAATAATTTTATTTATTACTATATAATTCAGTGCCTTGTTTATCCTTTGTTTTTTTTTCTTTTTTTTTTTTTCACTTTTTTTTTTCATATGAAAAATCCGTTAAACTTTTTCATCTACTTCGTGTACTGGCGTCAAGAAATGTAATTTACTTGTATGAAATGCATTTGGAAAAAAAAAATTAGAAATTTAATTATTTACTCTATTTCATGAATGAAAATATTGCCATACGTAAAATATTTTTTAAAAAAATAGTTAATTAATTTTGATACTTTTCTATACTCCAAGTCGTAATAAAAATTTGGCTAAACAGAGTAGATTGTACCAATCTATCATTCAAATAATGTGCATGAAATATTTTTGTTAATATAAAATATTTTTATAATTATATTTATCTTTTTTTTTTTTTTTTTTTTTTTTTTAAGTTAAAAAATATATAATAAATATTGCTTAATGTTTAAAATAACATAGAATTAAAAAAAAGCCTAGTATAATTTCCATTTTGGCGTATTGATTACCAATTAAATATATATTACCAAACAAACATTTTATTAACAATTTGTTTGATAATTAATAGATTGCTGAAAATTTTCTTATCGTAAGATGTTTGTCCACACAGGTTTTCGTGATATAGTTATTCCAATATTTATACGCAACTAAATTTAATTTTACATCGCCGCTATATTCATATTTCTATTAGACTGTAGTACGCATATCATTGAAAATAAATGTTTTAAAATAGTTTTCATTGATCTGTAAAGTCTTAACTTTCAATTTATTTTATTCATAATTTGTAAGTGGGTCAATAATTTTTTTCCTTCAATATATGCAAATGATCGCAATGAATTGTACATGATGTGATTAATGTACGCAATATAGATCGTAGGAATTCATTAAAAGTAGTATACTAAACAGACTTGCATTGATAAATGTGTTTGAAGGACTTTAGCTCACTTACACTTTATAAGACAATCGGGTTTTTTTTTTTTTTTTTGTATTAGCATCTTGTAATGGTAAATTAAAAATTATCAATATATTTCATTAAACTTCTAAATAAAGTAAATATAAAATAGCTTAGCTGTAAGAATGTAAAAGATTTTTCAGACGAAGACATTTTCATCAAAAGAGAAATTCATTATTGTGATATCATAACATTTTACTACGCTATTGATCTATCTGAAATTTTATGTATTTGTTTGAAATTGAAAATTCTGAATTTATTCCACATAGGTTTTCAATTTTATTAATGCAAAATCATCGTTAGGTCGTATAAAAATGAGACTTAATGTTATGCGGTTGCCGTGTTGTTTTTAACTTGTTAAAATTTTGCAAATATGAGTGATGAAAAATCTGTATACGTAGGCATGCACGTACGGTGTGTCTATACATTAATGAAATCTTTTTTGTATTCGATTTTCTGATAGTGGCGAAAGGTATGTAGGTCATTGAAAAACACTTTTAAACGGCATGCTTAGATAATAGCAAATAATTCATTGTATCCTTAAATAATAACAATTTATTGATGATTGTTAAAAGTAAATAAAATAGAGCACACGTTTTAATAACAAATGTTTAATGATTTTATATATTACCAACAAAAAGTGACTATTATCATTTAATAAAGAAACATTTAACGCTATTCGTCATTTTTTCTTCGTGGCGTAAATATCTTTAAAATAATACGTATTAAGTAAGAAATGTGTTCTTTCTTCGATCTTAATATTATGTTTGATTGATTTTTAGTCACAGTGTTCGAGCGCATATAAAACAATATTTAGTCATTTTATTTATTCGGATGCACTGCTGAAAAGCTTGACGGTCTTTTGGTTTTTTACATAATTTTACGATTAAAATACTTTTTATGAATCAAATTTATTATTAAAAATGGAATTGAATAATTTTACAACAAAGTGAAATTTAGTGAAATTTATAAGGTTCCTCCGAAGGCTTTGAAACTAAAGTTTTGTTACGTAAAATTGGGAAAAAATTATAAAAAAAAAAAAAAAAAAAAAAAAAAAAAATTGAAAATTATCGTTTACGTTGCAATTATATATTTCTCTTCGTAAATATTAAGAATAATACGAACTTAATTGGTTCGGATGATTTTAATTTGGCAATAACATAAGGAATTTGCAAATGTTTATAAAAATTTATCTGATTTTAATAGATATAACAATATATGACCGAGTATAATTATTACATGGTACGGTAACTAAGTTTAGAAAATAATATAACATTTAATGAAATTTTTATGAAAATTAATACATACGAATATTCTATTCAACCGATAATTACATTTTTTGATAAACTCTTTAGTAATTTATTCTATTTATTGGAACTATCATGACGTAAAATGTATTTTTCCAGAAAAAAAAAGAAGAAGAAGCGTTAATACAGATAATTTAAGAATTTAATTTAAAGATTATTCATCAATGAGAAGCAAATACTCACTCAAGTCAAATTAATAATTTTTCAACATGTCAAAATATATTAATAGTTTAATTTTATAATAAATCAATGAAAAATCAATTCGTTTTTAATTCTATGTTACTTACGTAAAACTAAAAAATATAGTAATGTGTTTTTGAATATTCATTGAACAAGTTTTGTCTTAATATGATTTAACGTATATAATAAATTATTACATTGGAATTAATAAGAAATAGAAGCTTTTTTTTTAATAAGATAAAGGCGAGATAAAAATATTCTTCCTTCCTTTCACTTAATTATATAGTAAATTAAATGAAAATATAATCTTCAAAATGAATAAAAACTGTCTTGTTGAAATTTATATAAACTTTATTTTCGTCTCATTCGATATCAAATGTAATAAAAATACGTTTACACATAGAGATACACAAACACGGGCGCGCGCACACACACACACACACACACAAACACGATGATTCTTTCTTCAATTAAATAATTGTGCTCGAAATCTCTCGTATAAAATCATCTTTATAATATATAAATTTATAACCATAAGAAATCCTATACAAATCCTATATAAAATACCAAATTTACTTCTTTTACGTTGTTTTCTATAGTAAACAGGATCAGAGGGTCATGGTCTGCCAAATGCGTAACAATTAGAGTGCGCAGACATCTCATATAAAATGAGTTACTCCCATTCATCATATCCCGTTTTGAATCCGAGAAGGATCGTGTATATAATTTGCCTCGGATTCTTTTCTACTTTTGACGCCTCATTTTTATAGAACGTTACGTTCTTATGGTCGCCATCTGGCGGCTATCTCGCGTATTTACATTAATGGACAATTTTTAGCTTAGGAATGGTATAATGAATGATTAAAAATATTAAATATTGTAAAAGCAATTTAACATTTGACTGTAAGTCGATTATAGTATTTTATGATTAATTAATTAAAATTTTATTAATAATAATGATGACATTTTATTTACATATTAATACATATTTATTGAATAATGAAAATATAATTTCACAACAAAATATTTTAAATAACATATTAAAAAATATATTTTCTATTTCAGAGCCAACTCAAATTTATCGGTTTTTGCGTACGCGAAATCAAATTTCGGTAAGTACTACAATAAATAATGTATATTGGTATATATCGTAATTCTGTTCAAAACGTTAACCACTGCAATAAATTATTTATTGTCAAAATTAATATATATTCTATAAAATCATATTTTAAATACTTGCTTGTGCGCTTAATAAATCGGAAGATTGCTAAAACCGAGCGATATTATATGAAGATGAAATATGTAACATTAATTGAACTATGATGTTTGCGAGGCTCGATAAATTTTGTATAGTGGTGATGCTTTAATATTCGATCTAATCTTACTCGAATCTATTTATCTTCAATATTGACCAACCCAATGAACTGTACGTGTAACACGCACACACGCGCCCACATACACAAGGGACACGCGCGCGCCCACACACCCGTATGCAAATATATTTTTTCTTATAAAAGATTTCAGATAAATCGTTAGTTAGATGATTTTAGGTCATACAGCTATACTCCAGATATATATATATATATATATATATATATATATATATATATATATATATATATTTACACATATAATATTGCGCAAAATAGCAGTCGAATAAAGAAACAATTAACATTTTACGCAAAAAATAAGACACTTTAGTATATTAAACATACCTGCATATATATATATATATATATATATATATATTCGTGTGTATGTGTATATAAGATTGCCATTATACAAAAAATAGAAAGTTTTATCAATATAACGATTCAATTAATATAGCATATTAACTTAAAAACTGTTTTATTCTCACAACGATGTCCTAGCATTTATTTTGATTACTTTTTGTTACTGATACAGTAATATTTTTTGCCCTTTTTATATACTTACACTTTTTCTTTTTTTTTCTTTTTCTTTTTTTTTCTTTTGCGTTTTTTTTTTTTCACCCACTAAAGGATCAATTTGCACGCGTTTATTGTACATAACGGGAACATTTGTTTGCATTGTTTTGATTTTATGGTTTGCTTTATCCCGGATTTTTTGTGATTGTTTTTTCATTTACGGTATGTATTAATTACACTTTGTTTTTATAAAAATTTTTTGTCTTTATAAAATACTTATTTCCTGTTTGGAGCCATCGTAGCAATTAAGCGACGGAGATTTATAATTCTCTTTTCTTCCAGCCGATATTTCTGTACAGAAACTTAACGTACATGAGACAGCGCATGTCTCGAACTCACAAATCTCGGAGAGGATTCCGAATAAATTCTATCTTAGAAAAAATAATGGCCAAGAACGAGCAGGAACAGAATGCCGTATTACGCGGTTATATGACCCTCACGTTCTTGGGATTTTATGATAAAAAACGTAGGTGTTATTTTTTTTTTATTTTTATTTATTTTTTTTTATTGTTATTGCTATTGTTATGGAAAGAAGAAAAGTCGTTATATTATCATGTACCATTTCTTTCTCTTTTCAGTCGAGGAGCCTCAAGATCCCGTAAAAGTAGAAACACTATTGTTAAAAATATGTCATAAAAAACGCAAAGATGTTAGCTCTCCGATTATGCAGGTTTGATTTTTGTACAAATTGAAGGGGGAAACCGAATAATCATTATCGATTGCTGCTCGGCACATTAACGCTCCAATTCAATAACCATAGATGCTATTTCATTTAATGTAATAATCAAAATAGGCGGTTATTCGAACAAATGTGAAAATGTGAGAAATATCGTACTTGGGATTTAAAATCGGCCAATAACAATGTTGGCACTCGAAGCCGAAGCGGTTAAACGAAATTAAACTTGAAATCATTAAAGCCAATGAAAATCTCCACGCGCCGGCAGCGAAGAAGCATCCAACCTTGAAAGCAATCCAAAGAAAATCGCCACTACTCTCCAACCTTATTAACGTGCACTTTTAAAGTGGCGGATAATTGTAAACCGAGGAGGGACATCGCTTTGATTAAATATTGTCGTATATGCGTAGTAGGAAGTACAGCATGATTTTAATGAAATTCGGTTTCTGGTTTGGTAAATCGCTTAACACGCGACAACTTATAACCTCCCGAGGAAATTAATAAACTTATTTCCGCCAGGTATCCGTGGGTACGAGCGAAGTACCGATAAATCCTTCCGAAAATCAGCCACCACCCAAAGCACCGACAGTGTCGATACCCAATGAATCATTTAGTTTAAATAACGGTCATGTTGCGAAGACGTACATGCTACTGCTTAGGGTCTACTGCATGTCGAATAATAGCTGCCTTATACAAAACTGTGATGTAGAAGGTAATTACTTATTATTCTCTTGCAAAAGCAATTATTCATAATTTTACTGCACCAATATCAATTGAATAATGATCGAGGGCATTTTTTATCAAGATTTTTTTTTTTTTTTTTTTTTCCATTATAAGGCTAAAGAAGTATGATTGATTTAATTTTGTGTAGTGTATTAATATCATTTCGAAAATTATTCCGACTTAAGTGATTAGTTATTGATTTATTATTGGTAGAATTTCTCCGACTGTCTCGATTCATTTTTTAACGAAGACGTAAAATCCTGCTGATATAATGTTCGATTATAAAGAAAAAGAAGAAGAAAAACATACATCAAGGATTTTTTATCGAATGCAGTATGTTGCAAAGAAATTACTTCCGTATTGTGCAAAGACTAAATGATATTACGTTCATAGAAATGATAAGTCATTCTCTATCGCTTGTAATGTTGTTACGGCAATTTATTGTAAATTCAAGATTCAACTTTAAAAATGCAAAAGTTGAATGATGCAAGATGATGAATATGGCACTTAAGAAATGACATTAATTATTGAAAGAACTCTTTGAAAGAATTATGAAATTAGAAGTAAAAAAAAATCGATTAATTTATAATGATTTAAAATATTTTATTGCTTGAAAATTTGAATTGTTCTGTTATTTATAATAAAATACAATTTTTTATTCATTTTTTTTTTATTTACTTATAGCGATTTATTACCTATAATCTCTTATATCAATAGAAAATTATAAAAAGTCCCATAACTTTGCTTTAATAAATGATTCGTCTTTTCTTTTTTTTTTTTTTTTTTTTTTTTTTTTTTTTTTTTTTTTTTTTTTTTTTAAGCAAAACAATGTTTTTTACATTTAGAATATAAACAATGATTGAAAAAAAAAGAAGAAAATACTCAAGCGTGCAGTGCATTTGAAATCAAGTAATATTATTGACCATTCAAACATGTTCATATCATTCATTACGTTACATACTTACATGTGTGTGTGTGTGTGTGTGTGTGTGTGTGCGCGCGCGCGCGTATAATTGCTTTTAATGTTTATTTATTCTCTACGACTTCGAATTAATATATACTTCCATAGCACTTTATTCTCAGCTATTCTTTCAACAATAATACATAATCTTATTTGCCATATCATCTTGAGAGATCACTTTTTGACGTAATAATAACGCATAAACGTGTTTCATTACCTCAGTAGATTGTCAATTCGAAATATTTTTCCTTTGCGCGTTCAATGATAAAAAAAAGCCTTAATAAAATCAACATTGTTTTCCAAGTGGGAATGGACGATTTGGTTAGTTGTCGCCGTAACGCCCTCGCGAAAATCCTGAATGATCAAAAACGTTTCAGAACCGGCTCAGAAACGCCGCAAGTCCACCAACGGCACCGCCATAAAATCCAACTCGGACGAGGTGAAGCTCTACGGCTCGGAGCTCGTCGTCTACGACAAGCACAATCGCTGCCTCCTTACCGACGGTGACTACGAGCTCGGGCTCCAGGAAGTACAGACGAGCGTTCGGGCGAGCCCAAAGAAGCACAGTTCCTGGGAGACGATTCCCAGCGTTAAGGACTGCGGCCCTTTCGACGTATTTGGCCGCGGACCGACGCTGAAATTTAGACTGAATTGGACGACCGAGCCGAGTAGCGGTTACGTCGACAGGCCGCCACCAATTAACCCGCTACCCAGTGCCGATAACAAAGAGAACCGACCTGGAAACAGTAAGATTACCATTTTCGTTGATCCTCTTGGAGCGGCGATCATAAGAATTGTGACGAAATTAATAAACGGAAATTGATAATAATATTCTTTGGATCTTTGCTCTAAGTTTAATCTCTCCTACGCGGAGTGGAGTTTAGCCAATGACGTGCTTTATCAAAGTAACCAACAATAATGGCTTTTACGTGAAATAATTATTATTAGAATGTAAAACGTTGTTTTAGTGTCAAGCATTTTGGCGGTACTCGTCAGATAAAATTCAACGGGCAAATTGATAATATTACCGATTAAATATCTGCTTCATTCTCTTACTAACAAAGTCTTACGATAATTTAAAATATGAAAATTGTAAAACAAAATTTCTTTTATAAAACTTCATTGCCAATGAAGTTGAGTTATGAGAAAGACGATATTATCGTTGCAATTGTTTTTCACTTGTTTATAAATCAAAATTATTATTGGCTTATATCGATCGTCCACGCAATCCACTATCCCCTTATGAATTACATTTTGTGTGGCCCATTTGAATTACGCTACACTCTATTCGCGAAACTTTTTTCAGCTTACGTCAAAATACTTATGATCGCCGCTTTTTAAATTTACGTAAAAAGCCTCATTCTGACGATATTATTTCATTTTTAGCTGGTTTAGACAGGTGTACGACCAATCACAATAACAATAGTACTAACAATAACAACAATACAGCATTGTCTACGTCTAGTCCACTTGCACCTTCAAAAATGTCTGTAGCAAATTTGGACAAAATCGAGGTGTCGAAAGGCAATCAACAAATCGTCTATCAATTTCTTTACAACAATAATAGTCGACAGCAAACAGAGGCATGCGAGGATCTACATTGTCCCTGGTGCTCTTTGGATTGTGGTAGATTGTACTCCTTGTTGAAGCATTTAAAATTATGCCATTCAAGATTTACCTTCACTTATGTTGTGAGTAAACAATTCTTAGACACCTTCACGACGTTCCAAATAAATCAGCATAATTGGTACTTTTTTCTATCGTTTTTCTCTTCGATTAACACAACACGCCTTACACACAAAAGACACGGTATATTGGCACTAGACGATATAATGAAATATGGAATTTGAACAAAGCAATAAAATAAAATAAAAATTACATTAAAGAACGATTTAGTGGAGATAGAATTAGAATTCGGCTTCGTCAGCATCGATATTACATTTCCAATTATGCTTTTATTACGGATTACTCGATTATCCTTTATTCGAATTAAGACTAAAGCTATAATTCTATTGATTTTTAGCCGATATCGCAAGGCGCTCGAATAGATGTAGCTATAAACGATTGCTACGATGGCTCATATGCCGGTAGTCCGCACGAATTGATCTCACAGCCTTCGAATGTTTCCTACTCCAGAACAGGACCTACAAGGCGCACGAGTGTAACTAATATCGTCGTATGCCGACCAAAAAGACCAAAGCCAAGTCTTTCAGAGTTCTTAGAACTCGATGAGAATGAATTCGAGAATTCACGGCCTTACATTACAGGGCACAATAGGTAAATAGAAAATTTGTATTCATTTTCATCCGTCAACGAACGACATACCGAGATATACAGAGTTGTTAAAATGTATGGGATTAATGCGGCGGCGTTGAAAGATTGCCGTTGACAATTGGCAGTGTCGGTTTTCGCTTGCATCTGGGATGAGCTGTAAGACAAAAGCACTAAGACTAATTTAAGAGTCGCCAGTTGGCACCATAATAATGCAATAATTCATCTCCCTTCAGCCACGTCCTCTAACATCCTTAAAGCATCATCAAGCACGAATAATCTCGTATCCT
Source organism: Ceratosolen solmsi marchali (assembly GCF_000503995.2). Lineage (NCBI taxonomy): Eukaryota > Metazoa > Arthropoda > Insecta > Hymenoptera > Agaonidae > Ceratosolen > Ceratosolen solmsi. The sequence goes on along the minus strand of NW_011948426.1, from coordinate 1,512,657 downwards.
TTCTTTTCTAAGGTTATATCATCACACCGTTACCTGCTTGCCAATTTATCCAAAGGAATTGGACGCCGACTCAGAGGGTGAAAACGATCCAAAATGGCTGCAGACGAAGACGATGATGATGATCGATGATTTCACAGATGTGAACGAGGGCGAGAAAGAACTTATGAAAATGTGGAACCTTCATGTGATGAAGCATGGCTACGTGGGTGACTGTCAGATCCCGTTAGCCTGTCAAATGTTTCTCGAAAAGAAGGGCAAGGAGCTCCTAATGAAGAACCTCTACCGCAATTTCATTTTACACATGTGCAGTCTTTTTGATTTTGGCCTAGTGAGCCCCGTTATACTTTACCAGACAATTCAAAAATTGCAAGATTTAATGAAGGAGGAGGGCGAAGACGGCGATATTCGTAAGGTCTTGCAAAAGTCGCATGCGGCTCAGGTAGAGCGTTGGCTCATAAACGGCGGTCAAAATTCAACGGATTTCGTCAAATTCGGTAAATATTTATAAATCATTGTGTAATTTATTCAGAAACTCGTCCAGCCTCTAATAAGCCTTAAGCACCGCGCTGCTTTCTATTAATCTTAAGATTTTTAAGATTGTAATTTCGCGAATAATAAGGTTAATTTAACATTGAGCTTGACAGTCAATTCTACTATTGATAATGTTAATTGGTTATAACTTAACTGCTTATGCTGCTACTAAATTATTAAAATTGTAACGAGCATCAATTGCAAAAAGGTAAATTGAGCATCCGCGTATGCGTGTGCGGTTATATGGGGTGAACCAAGTCTTTATTAACGCGAAGCTTTTGCCGCCTCGTAACCGGTTGTATACCAAAACAAGTTTCTCCAACTCTACTTAATTAACAAAGTTCAGGCACCTTTTGATGCATCAGCGGTTAATGCACATAAACGGGATCGGGCTTGCTTAAATTAAAGTAAGTTACAATTAACGTGAATGTAGTCATAAAAATTATTATTCTATTTTTTTTTTTTTTTTTTTTTTTTTTTTTTTTTTTTTTCCTTGTCTTTCACTTAGCCAACAGCAATCAAGCTAGCAAGGTAAATTTCAATCATCACGAACTGACAAACTCGAACGCCAGGCGAAAAACGACGCTACCAATGGGTTCGCCTCCTGGCACGAACCACAGCGGAATCAAGCATCCGAGCATGATGGGCGCTAGTAAAAATAGTGTCAACGCGAAGGATAATCAGGCGAATGGTGAATTGCTGCCTTCGCGACGCAAGAGCACGAATTCGGTTGTCGCGGAGGAGAAAAGTAGCAACGGGAATGTGACCTCGTCGGCACCTCTGCGAAGAAAGTCCATAATTACTAATAGTGATAATACTAATAGTGCCGAATATCATAGACGAAAGTTGGCCTTGGATGCAGCGCCGGCCAATGTCAACTCTAATCAGAAGGCAACGCAGAACGGCACGTTGTTCTAATTCTAAGAGGGAAGGCTCCGTTGGGGCGGCGTCTCAGTTATAAAATGAGGGGCTGTTGCTTTAATCGACTGTTTCGGTGGCGATTGTATGGATTTATTTTATTGACGATTACTCGAATGTGCGACGTTGCTTTTTAATAGATGCGGAGGATCATGTTAGCCATCGACGATCAGCGAGCAATAAGAAACTAAAAATGTGTAATGTTTCAAACTGCGAATCAGGGCTTGTATGGCAGGCGTACTGATAATTGTCTTGATTGCACGATGCTGCGTGATTAATAAAAGAATTTTTGATTTATTTGTATAAGGATGATTTATAAGGAGGGTTTTATTTTCAATATTAAGTTTATCGTTGATAATATATTGTAAAGAAGAAGGAATTTAGATTAGATGGGCGCAATATTGCGACCGGTTTAGTGCAGTCAAGTCATTAGCGCCTCTACCAGATCTTTTAGCTTATAATTGTTTATAAAGAATGCTCGAACAAACAGTTTTTTTTTTTTTTTTTTCATTTTTATATGCATGTCTTTCTTAATTAACTGAAAATTAACCGTGTATTGATAAATTTAAATCGTTGTATATTTTATTTAAAGTTAACTTATTGTTAACACGTAATGAGATTTTTTAATATTTTTTTTTTTTTTTTTTTTTTTTTTTTTTTTTGCAAATCCACAGGCTGTTAAGTAGCATTTTTGGTTGGCATAAATGTGAATTAGACTGATAATTTAAACATTCATTAATTATAGAATTACAGTGATTGTTGAATTTTTTTTAACTTACTAGTTCCGGCATAATAAATGCGCTTCCTTGTAGCAAACAAATTGGAACGAAATATCTTACTTGAAAGAATTGGAGATTATATTTTAAAACTTTAGTCTTAATTTTATGGCGCATGCATGCAATGATAAAGTAAAACGTGTAATCGGAAGGGAATTAAATCATATGTATTTTAAATCTTCCGCATGATTGTTTGATTTACGATCTATTGCAATAAATTTTCTCAATTTTCTTTATTCTCACATTTCTGGTACAATTTGCATTTTTACCTCTTAAAATATCAGAAGGCATTTGAGTAATTTTCGTATATATATATGTATATATATATATATATATATATATATATATATATATATATATATATATATATATATATATATATGCACATACATATACAACCGTCAATGAAACTAAACTCCGGCGACAACCCCTTAAAGAATTATGTCTGCGTATACTATCGTTCATCGCGTTTACAATTTTTTTGTACAGTATTTGTTGCAGATAATATAATTGCGGAAAATTATATTACTAATTAATTGTCGCCATCTGCGGTAGTGTGTAAACAACACAAAGTGTTCGTCGCTGTTTTATGTAGCACATTTTCTTTATATTTGAATCAAGTGTTTGGTACGATTTATTCTCGAACCTCTTCTTTAATTTTAATCTCATTTTTATTGCCCAATGACTTTCATCATTGATTACGAATGCCTCAATGTATTTACAACAGAGTTCAGTGTTTAGCAGGTCTGAAAATTGAGGTTACTGCTTCATTTTGATAATATAACGTTTTCAATTTACTCTAGTCAACAATACTGGAATACCAGCTAAGTGGACAAAACTAACTATCACTGCTGGTATCGAATTTTTAAAAATTAAACGAGCAGTACTGTACCTCAATAGCCCGAGAATTTAGAAATAAACAAAAATAATGTTATAAATGATTAGTTTTTGCTTGATTATAAAGTTAATAGGAATCTTAAATACAATTGTGACTGGCTCGTATACTTAGTTTGCTAGGGAAAAAATAAATAAATAAATAAATAAATAAATAAATAAATAAAAGAAAATAAATAAAAGTAAATAAATGAATAAAAAAAAAAAAAAAATAATAATAATAATAATAATAATAATAATAAAAATTAGAAACAAATTAGATCAAATTTTAAAAACTTAATTATTTTTAATGAAATGTTTAAAGAAGCTATATCATTCAATCACAAATATATCTTTTAGAAATTAAGCAAAAGCCAATCGGATAAAATGAAAAATTAGTGACAAGGATATCAAGTCATAATTTATTTGTACACAAAAATTCGTTATCAAAGAAACATATATAATTGTACATGCCGAACACTTTATTTAAGTATTGGAGTGAATCGATAGAGTGAAAGTGCCTTTATGAAATTTAAGAACGTCTGATAATGAACATAAGCGGGACGACAAGTTGACAATAATTGTGAATCGAATCGATGAATTAATTTCTTTCGATAAACGCAGAAAAACACGCTGTATAAAAAAAAAAAAGAAAGAAAAGAATATATATATATATATATAAGCATAGGATTAACATTTTATGTATCACTTTCCTTTCATCTTCTTTAATTATATATTTGGCGAATTCACGATTGCAGTCATAGTCGACCGTTAAATGTCTCAAATTGATTTTTCAATATTCTCTCAGACGTCTCATTGCTGCTTAAGAAATCGTGTATAACGTTAATCATTACAGTATATGCGCGTATAACATGCAATCAGGTTTGTCTACAGTTGTCTTAAGAAATTGCGTATTAAGACATACATTGATTCAATTTAGCAGCATATTACATTTAATTCGCTTGTTTCTATGTACGACATTAAAAGATATTTCTAATCTTTCGATATACATGACACGGTAATGATGTCGATTTTGTTACGAACGATCACGTGCAAATGATTTTTTCTTCTTCTTTTCATTGTTGTTTGTATTTGAAGCCATTTAGGTATTAATAATATTGACAGGATAATAAATAAAGGAGATTCTTTTGGCAACTGTGACACAATTGTCCATTAATAATTACTGTTTACATTAAGATGTATATAGTAAAAAAAGTTTTCAATAAAATCTGTGGACAGAAAAACCAATACGTTTATGCATTTTTTATTTATTAAGTGAACATCATCATAATCATCTTAATAGACGCTAAACGCTAACCAAACGCTATAGTTAATAGACGCTTAGTCGGTATGGAAAACGATCCAGTTAACAATCTGAAGTTAGCTAAAAGTTTTTAACAAACTTTTGTAACTGTTTACAAAATACACGTGAATTTTATTTATACAAAGTGCAACAGAAATATGTATGTGTGTTACAGTGATTTTCGTAAAATTGTACAATAAACGGACAAATTAAAAATTTTATTTTTTTGACAAGGATACGTCAACATGGATGATAGTCACTCTTGCAGCATCGGTATAGGTAAATTTAAAAAAACAAATAAAAAATTATTGTATCTTATGCCATTCATTTTTTACAATTTTATAGTGTGAATTTATTAACAGAGAGCAATAAAAATATATCATTATTTTAGGTCAACAATTTTGTTATTCTTAATATGAGTATATTGATATGTGTTGGAATAGGATTAAAATCTTAT
>NW_011948426.1:1480685-1507750 GCF_000503995.2 Ceratosolen solmsi marchali | reverse complement strand
CACCAAATCAACTGAAAGATTAATAATTTATATTACAACTGCTTTGAAAATAATTCATTCAAATATAATTGCTCCGATAAATTCTATTCCTATAATTGAAAGCGTCGCTTTTACACTAAATACTTTTGAAAACGCAAAAAAAAAATATATATATATATGTATATATAAATTCTAAGTAGAATAATATGTGCACAAGATAAGCAAAATATTAGTTAGTGGATGTGTAAACTTTGCTCCGCTCATTATGTCATTATCAATGTTTGCTTTTTAAAATAATCTACTCTTTCGATTGTTTTATTTTAATAGAGATCGTTCTACAACATTTTAAAGACAATAATTTTGCATTAAGAGACAAATACATATATATTACGTAATTTTGCTATGAAAATCCTATAATGAGTAAATTTATATTGTTATTTTGAACATACAAATGTTTAAATAATACTTAATTTTTTTTTTTAATTTTACAGCATATTTTCGATGAATAATAGTTAATAAAATATAGGGATTATTTTATTATGATATTTACGTAAGAAAGATTTAATCAATTGTTTATCCTGCGTATAAAGAATATGAGTAGCGGCATTAAAGAATTTAAACATTCGAGCTTTGTAAAATTCAGTATCGTGATAAATCGAAAATAAAATAACTTTGTAGTAGAAGTCAGTCGCGTACAATAATTTTAACAACATGTTATCTTCTGACAATAATGTTCACGTAAATTTACTAAAACGTATATTTTAATTTTCATATGATATTTTTTTTATATCCCTGTATTCAAATAATTATTGTATTTACAGTGTTTTAAATATTTATAAATTTAAGCTACTAAATGAATTGCAAATTTTATTGATGGTAAAATAAATTCATAGAACATAATTAAATTCGTTGGTCGGAATTTGCAGAAGGGAAAATGTAAAGAGAGACACAATTGTTTACAGTCCGAGTTATAGTTTTAAGTAAACTATTAATTCGTAAATTTGAAAAAAAAAATCCCCCCCCCCTCTCCGCCGCCTCTGCGCCCCTATTAATAGCATCGTCAAAGTATAAGTTGAATTAAAAAGGGTCCACAAGATCTTTATTTTGCAACCACAATGTTAATGAATTCACGCTAAAAATGGTTACGAAAAGCCCCCATCTCCAAAATCAATATCTCTGAGACTAATTAACGCAACTGACAACTAGAAAAGAACAACGAAGATTCAGTCATCTCGAAGCACGAATCGCGAGCTGCATCCATTTTACCCCCACGTCGTTGTCAATTAAATAAGAAAAGTTTTAAATCGCTCACACTACTGGGCGAAGACTCATTGGATAATCGGCAAAAGAGCCGCCGGCGAAATAGTAATAATCGGCACATACTTTTCGGCCGAACATTGAACAATGGTGACAAACGCAGCAGGAAAAAGTATTACAGGAAGAAATTTGACAAGTCTAACGTATCCGAGGTGAATATTAGAAAGGTTACGGACGAAAATGAAAAACTTGTGAACATTATTGGCCCGTGGAAACTGGTTAACAAATCTGGTTAGAAAACTCACGCATTTTATTAAGCAATTACCGTCTTGCTCCGCAGCTTCACAATTGAATTTATCTAATTACGATTATTTTTAAATAATTAATTATGAGTTGCGATATTTTACTAAATAAAAAAGACACCCGTTGGCCATCGATTATCAGCATTGATATTATTTTGCCTCCTAATAATACGAGGTGGTGTATTGCGATGGATTTGGGATCAATCGATCAGCATATTAAAAGTCATAAAAGCAATGAAAAGATATCACACTATTAACATTATTAACATTAGCCGTGAAAGAAATAAAGAAATATTTATCATAAACTTTGTTATAGCGAAGCTTGTTGAATAGAGTCTGCATAAGTATATACGGGCGCGCGCGCACACACATACGCACGTATATGCATATATTACACGTTTGTCAGGAAGTTCGCGTCGTTGGTTAGAAAACAGATTTAAACATTATTCATTGTTGTTCGCTATTTTTCATATTCATCGAAAATGGCAATTCATTGGACGTTATTTGATGAAAATTGAATAATCAAGCGACAAAGTTAGACACAATTTTTATAATCCGAGCTTTTTTTTAAAAATAAAATAACAACATTTGCTGATTAAATTTGCATTCTAATATAATTAGAGGTCCCGGGGATAGGCAACACGCGCTTCCAACAACATGGATTTTGTAATATAATAAAATGTAAAAGTTATAGAGTCACTGATTAGTATGAACCTTGGCTTCTCCACAGTGAGTCTCTCTCTCTCTCTCTCTCTCTCTTTCTCTCTGTGTGTGTATGTGTATATGTGTGTGTGTGTGTGTGTGTGTGTGTGTGTGTGTGTGTGTGAGTGAGAGAGACAAAAACAAAAAAAAATTCCTCCAACATTCGTTGGGTTCCGGGGCAAGCTGCAGGTTGGCCCTAACGAAGATAAAGCCGGCGAGTATTCCCTCCTTTGACGCCCTTAATCGCGATTTAGGCAAAGTCGCGCAGAGCGCCGACGAGTCAAGGATAGAAGATGGGGAGAGCGCCGATTTGGACTTGAACGACAACGTGAGCACGGTAAAGCGACAGGGGACGAGCGAGGCGAAGGACGAGGAGTCGGCCGGCAAAATTCTAGATTACTTCGAGAAGCTGAGGCTCGTCGAGAATTCGTCGGTCGTTAATTCGATGACCAAGGATCAGTGCGCGCAAAATCCCACGGACGCCAAGAGCGCAATTGATTACGGCTCGGGCGACGTGCAGCAGGATTTCGCGCTCAACTTGAATCTCGACCTGCCCGATGAGAACTTCGCCGGCATGGCTTGCGCTCAGATCTTCGACTCCAAGAGACGAAGCGTCCAGTGGAACCGGGAAGTCGACGTTATTTATTACGCCGGGGACTCCAACGGAGGTGAATATTCGCTTTTCCGCTAATCGTTCGATCGCGCTTCTCGAGCTTTGCCTGCATTTAAAATTGGATTGGAGCATCGTCTGGCTTTGCGTCGTCGGTTTTGCGAAATCGATTGATAGAATAACGCGGCGATTGTTTGACGATGGTTTTTTGGTGTTCGAGGGGCGAACGTTTATCGCGTCGTTTCTCCTCTCGTTTGGCTCTGTTAAATCCAATAGATTGCCAGGTATTAACGCGACTTTGATGATTATTTTGGTGGTGATGGAGTACAATAGAATTCCTTCGTCCATCTCGCGCGATCGTTTATTAGCGATTCGGCATTCTCGGGATGAAGAATTAAAAAATCGCGAGCTAATATGGGAAAATAAGTAAATGGGAGTGGAGAGGACGATAAGCGTGGCTATGCGAGAAGCGGGCGAGTAAGGCAAATCGGCTTGTGATATTAATAGAGAGCGCCGTTGACGAATGGAATGAATTATATCGTGAATATTGAAGATATACAACACGTTTTCCCGTAGGTAAAGTTGTGCGTCGCGAAAACGAGCCTCTGCGAGAAGAAACGGATCAACAGGCTCGACGTAACAAATTCATTCAGCTGGCTCTGACTAAGAAGTTATTGTCTAATGTGAGTGCGTGCCAACTCCGTGACCCTTGGCTCGTTGTACTGCCCAAGTAACTGTCTTTTATCTTAAAAAAAAGCGAGCGATTTATCCTTTACTGCTTGTACTCCCGGCCTTTTGTCAGCGCGCAAAATCATGGCCTTTTGCCAACTCGTGCGATAAGTGAATCAATACCGTCGCACGAGCCCTCGCGATTAATTACGAATAAACTTTTTAAGTAATACAAGGAGGCGGCGATTAGAAATTTCGCTCTTCCCTAACCTTCTTCATCCCCCCCCCACCCACCCCTTCCCTTCCCTTCCCTTTGCCGAATGTGTTATTGGAACATTAAAACGCCCGTTAAATAGCCCATGCACGCGCATTATCCAAGTTCGAGGATGTCGCAAACGCATATTAAGTCGAGACGCGTTTTCAGGCGTGCCCGCGCAATAAAAAAGAAAAAAAAGAAAAAGAAAAAAAGGATACTGTGATTCAAGTAAAAACAAAAAAACAAATATAGTAATATTTTTTATTGGAGCTGATTGCGCATTCGTCGCTCGAAAGCTTAAGGCTGTTTACGGGCTTGTTATTACTGAGTTTGCGAATTGCTCGGCAATAATTTAATGGCAAGCATGAAGCAAAGGATAGCCTTATATAGTAGAATAAGTACATCCAAAATTGATAATTTTCATGTATAGTCGGAATTGGAAGATTTGTTAAGAAAGTATGCGTGAACGAACGCTTGTCGTGGCCACGCTTAGATTCTATTATTAATAGAGCGAAAAACAAATTACTTATTGAATTTTTTCAATTGTACATCTTATTATTTATGAACATTTTGCGCTTATTACGAATTATTCTTTATATATAAAAAATAAACTACATTTCTTTATACAATTTCTACTATTTACATTGTCATAAAAGAGAGTGTGTGAGAGAGAGAGAGAGAGAGAGAGAGAGAGAGAGAGAGAATAGTCAATTTTCCATCGCTACTACTCAACTAATTTACATTACCTCTGATATCAATATGACTGATAATAATTCGCGCCATTGCAATTCACGTCGTTGCGCCAAGTCGTGACATATTGTATTTAGAAAATGACGAAATTGTTAATCTTATGAAAAATCGACTATTTTGCTCATCCATTCTCACATAAATTCAACGGCCGGCGAAATATAAAAAGCACACTCAATGCCTCTTCTCGATTTTCATCAATAACAATTGACTGAGCCTTTGATAATGGAAGTACTGTGGAAAGTCCAAATCAATTTCCTCGATCGACCAGTTCAATTTACGGCGCTTAATGCATCGTAAAAACTCCTCGTACATCGGGGCCACGGAGTCGAGATCGGTGATCGTGAATACGTATCGCTTCTCCATGGCCACATAAGCTTGTCGCACGTTTGGTAAATCCAGGAGCTTCGTCAAAGTTTTCACGAAGCCGTCCGTTATCTTATCGTCGTAAATGACTGAAAGTCAGACGTTAATAATTATTATTTTGGTTGGCCTGGCATCGTGTGTATTTGTATTTCCGTTCCTTTACTCAGACACGACGGAGCTCTACGAAAATTTCAATACGAAAATTAAAATTTTAACGCGTTAACCGAGCTCCACATGTCTGTTTGTGACAAAATGTTTAATATCTTGTAGTCCTATTGAATCGAAAAACAAATTTACTTTCCAGGCAGGCAACGTGCGTTCGCTATCAACAGTTTGCATTAATAGAATTAAATTTCTTTGAAATTCCAGTTGTATGATTAAATTAAATTTTCTCAAATAGTGATAACAATGCAAATAAGAAATTAAGGCCAATTCAAGTTTTAATGCGTTTTGATAATCAAGTAATTTCGGCTTCACTATTTTTATACCACCACTACTACCATTACTACTATTATTAGTACTACTATTACTACCACACTACTACCATTAATTATTATTGATCTCGTTATTGTTATTGTTATTATTGTTGTTGTTGTTGTTGTTGTTGTTGTTATTATTATTATTACATTTATTATTACTATTATTGCTACAGTTATTTCTATTACTACTATTATCTTATATTAACATTATAAATTATTGGAGTGGTATTGTAATGCTTTACCGTCGGCTGCCATTATAACGTCCACTTTCGTAACTTTATTCTTCAAAGTTGTATTCCAATCTGTATTCAAAAAATCAAGTTCCGTTATGGTAACATTAGATTTTATTAGAACTTTATTTCTTTCAAAGTTCTTTTCTATCAGCTTAAGTATCCCGCCAAGGTTGATGTCTGAAAATATATTGGGCGATAATAAATATATATCTGCAAATATCAATGATTTTCAACAAATTATTAATGCATTTATATATGTACAACGACATTAGAGGCTTAAAATTAAAAAAATTTTGGCTTTAGATTGTACGAAATGTTATTTTTGTCCAAAAAGGTATATAATTTTAATTTGACATTGATATTTACGACATCAGATACATACATAATAATAATAATAATAATAATAATAAAATAAATAAATAATTAAAGTGAGAAGAAAGTCGAAAGATCGATTTCAAAGTGGGAAAAAAATGTTTAAAAATTAAAGGTGTACCTGAACAAATGACTTCCTTCGCTGACATACCGGCAATAATACTATCAAAACCGACTCCAGAACCTAATTCTAGAACGGTTTTATTTTGAAATATATCTGGGTGGGATAGAATGTAATCGCCAAGTAGTAATGCACCGCGCCAAATTTGCAAGCCAACCAACTTGAGTTCCGTGGCCGTACTATGCTCTATTGTCAATAAAACAATATTATCGTTACTTTATATCTAATTAACCATAAAGATCCTTTTCAAAATTATCAATTTTGGTCTACTGCAATGAGTGTCTCAAATGTCCATCCATCATAAATATTTTCGAATTTCTTAAAAGTATCGTACGTTATTTTTGAAGAAAAAAAAACAAACAAACAAAAAAAAAAAGAATAAATAAATAAAAAGAAACAAGCATTAACCTGCCTTTAATCGATTATTAAGACGATCGTTCAACTGTTACGTAAATGATTAAATGAGCTCCCATGGCACGCATTAATGTATAGGAATATTTTATAAGAAACCTAATTTCGGAATACCTCCGGATACCGTAAGTGTAAGCAAGCAAGCGATATATATATATATATATATATATATATATATACGTAAGTGTAAGCGCGCAAGAGATATATATATATATATATATATATATATATATATATATATATATATATATATATTGATAATGGATATATCGCTTATAATATACGCCACTTTCCTTTCATTATTTTCTTTGTTAATTAAAGGATAAATAGAATTTCATTGCTTGGCGATGTGTACCCATTTCGCATCTTATCCCTTAATCATAAAAATCTATTCTAATCATTTGATTAACGTAGTATCTAACTCTTTTGACGATAAAACACTTTTGTACAGAGATTCGCTAGTAAGCTAAGATTACAATGTTCGAAAACTGCAAGATATTATGTACCAATTAAAATACTTCTTTCTTCACTGCGATCCAGGATCAAGTCGCCGTCCTCGTCGTACTCTAAAACTCCATTCCCCAAACGACTTTTTCGCATGTGCGGTGGATACTTGAAAAAGAACTTGGATACAGCATCTGAAGCACGAAAAAAATGAATCCTGCATACTTTAATAGTCAAACACTAAATGATCAAATAACGAGAATTACACTATAATGCTCACTTTTACTTTCTTGCACTTGTGTTTCGGCCGCCAAGTCTTTTTCGCTCAAAACTTCCGACCTTATTTTGTAAGCCGACATTTTCTATAAAGTATAATTTCGAAAATTATAATAAACAAATTACTGGATTATGTTATGCGTTTTTACTTAAAAAAAAAACAAAAAAAACAAAAAAAAAAACTGTTCTCATCAAAATTAAGTGTACTTTACAGGCGAGTTTCCAATTTGTTCATACATTACTTATATATATATATATATATATATAAGTGAATTTCGGGAATATTTAAGAGATAAATGAAAAAACAAGCCTTTATGTATTTTATCTCAAATTTCTTTAAGTGTAGAGGGTAACTTTTATAATTTTCCTTTTTTTCTCAAAAAGGTAACTATAACTCGCTAACCCTCGATTAAGCGTGACGCGCCCATAATTATCATCTTTTTTTTATTTATTTCTTTATTTTTTATTATTTATTTTTTTTTTTGTATCAATTTTTTCGTAGCCTGCAGCTACTTCTGCAGGCAAAATAATGGCAAAAACATAAAGTTTCATCATCCCTGTGAAATTGAATCAACGTACACTCATAGATGCTAAAAATGTTTATCACTTAAAAATGTGTAAGCTTTTGTAAAAAATAATTTCTCTGCCTTTTTATAATATCGCGTGTAAAATGTGAAAATATTCAAATTCTGTCAAAATCTGCAATGAAGTATCTGAAAATACTTTAAATTTTGTTGCATGCCAATTTCTGCTGACGCAGTTGAAAACAAAAACAAACAAACAAACGCTTAAAGGTTTAATTAACGGTTTGATATTACAATGTCACTGTATTACTTAAATGCAAAGCATTGTAAATGTTATCTCATAAATATTATCAAATTTATACTTAACACTACATTGTTTTTTAAGAAAAATAAATTTCATGTTTTCAAAAATCGCGACGTATTATAATTTCCTAAGTAGATGAGTTGTATAAACGATCTATAATAATAATAATAATAATAATAATAATAATAATAATAATAATAACAATAAGAATAAGAATAATGATAATAGTAATAATAATAATAGTAATAATAATAATAATAAAAATAATATAGAATACATAATAGTTTGAATTACGCGTGTAAAAAAATTTTTGTTTGATGTTTATGCTTAACACATTAAAAACTCCTTGTGATGCGAATAATATTAATTTTACTGAAATCTTTCATAAATAACTCATTTATAAATTAAACAACATTATTTGTACGAAGTTATTTGAACTCTGTACTTATTTTTATTACCTTAATTGTCAGTAATATATTATTAATTTGTTTTGTAATTTATAGAATAATAAATAGAGTAATAGTAAAATTATATATTGCAAATGTAATGAAGAAGTAATAAAATTATTTGTAGAAATTTTAATGCATGCCAATAAAAGTGCATGATAAATATAGAAACGTCTAATAAATAATTGTGATTATGTCTGTCATTATACAGCTTCTGATAATTCATTAATGTTAAAAGTAATAGGAACGCGAATATTTCAAATAAATAAATAAGCTTTTTTCATTTGAAATATCGCTTAAAACATATATAGCATACAATAATACTATATACGTGCGCGAGCGCACAAGCGCACGCACGCACGCACGCACGCACGCACGCACGCACGCACACACGTACACACGTACACACACACACACACACACACACAAAGTAATGAAATAAAATAAAAGAAAAATATTTATATATATATATATATATATATAATTTTTTTATTTATTTTTTCTTTTTTTATGAAAATCCCTAAAGCAGCGCAAATGACTGTTGTTTATCAAAACCATCATACATTCACCTGCGTACGTGCAACTCACAGTATTATGCAAGGTTAAAATCATAAAAGATAATAATAATGATATATATATATATATAATTTCGAGTGCGTGTTAAATTAGAATTTCAACAATTCTTATCGAATCTCTGTATACTTTCTGCGGGAAAATCATAAAATTAGAGGCGGAAAAAAAATACCATCAAAAATATCGTCAAGACATTATATGTATTATCGGGGGGTATCGCGATTGTAAGGTTTATTTATTTTAAAAGGATTATTAGTTTGGCAGCATCAAGTAAATGCAATGTTTGTCCGCGATTACGATCGAATATGACCTCCCGAAGCAAAAACTCAACGCCCAAATTCGCCAAGATATGCCTCACTCCCCATCCCCCCATCAACGTAAATGATCGCGGCGAAGCCATTCACTGCTGCTGCTGCTGCTGCTCCAGCTGCTCCAGCTCCACTATTGACGAATACATGAAATTCCAAGAATATCATTAAAGCACATAACTCACCCAATGTATATAGCTATTAACGGACTAGGAAGCGAGCGCGATGCGATTTCACGAAATCTATTTCTAAACTCGAATTATTTCTCAACTCTCGTATAAGCCGACACCACCAATATCGACTCTATAATGTAACAGGTTGGTTCCTCCGGCCGTTGTTGTTTTGTGATTAATGGGAGGCCACCACCCGCGCACGACAACGGCTGCCCCAACAATCGAGACAACGTCGAGAAGAAGCCTCAATCAATTATTTAGCCAAACCGCTGAATTAATTTCCACAACGGAGTGGCCCGCTCTCACGGCCACGGGCTCAACTCACTTATATTAATAGCCAGGGCCGCGATCGATCCTCCGTACCTCCGCGATCCGTTGCTCAAGTTCAATGCCGACAGTCCGCCCATCGACAATCATCCCCGAGATGACTGCCGCCGCGGACTGCGTTCGCCCGGGTGACGATGCGAGACGCACTGGTGGCTGGCGCGCGCGCGCTCGCACACACCCGCGCCAATTATTTTCGGACGCCTGACAGCGGTACTCCCCCTCGGCGATCAGCTGCTCGAGCGAGGCGCGCGCATCCCCGTGGGAGCCGGGGAACGACGAAGGGCTTGGGAGGGTTGGCTGTCTCGCATTGCTTAAATAATAAAGCTACGTCGCCCGACGGCCGTTTCCCTCGCCGTCGCAATTCCCCACAGCCGGGTATCTTGAATCAGTCGAGCGGCTCACCGAGCGGCCCTAACCTTGGACGAGGAAGAGCGCGAGCGTCTTCCGGGTGGACGACGTGTCGTCGTGCGACTCTCCGTTGGCGCGCGCGCAACCTCGTGCCCAATCAGGGCTCACCACGGCGCGGAGGCAATGCCACGCGTGCGTCCGTCCCTCCGGGGATTACGAACTCCGGCGCGTCTGACGATGCCGGTGCCCGTACCGTCAGCTTACCGAGGCCCTGACCGTCAGACGCCGAGCCGAGCCGAGCCGAGCCGAGCCCCTCGTTCCCCAGTAGCAGCCGCCATCGAGCCGCAAAAAGAAAGAAAGAAAGAAAGAAAGAAAAAAAAAAATAATAAAAAATAAAAAAACTCCTTTTCCAGGGGGATGGCTTTTGTCGCTTGTACTTTCATCGGGACCTTTTGCTGTCTGTATCTCGTTGAAGCGGTGGTGGGTTCGGGTGGGCAAAGGGGAAGGGGGCTGGGACTTTGGACTGTGAGGGCAAGAGGCGAAGGTACCGTTCAACCAAATGCCAAAACATTGCTATCTCACACTCCAATGTCATTACATTATTCGCGGTTGGGGTGGGGTGTCGTCTTAAAACAACCTTCGCCACGGATGTTGCGAGCGAACGATGGTTGGTCCAAGTACCGCCGCAGCACTCGCTTAATTAATGAACTTCGGGGGTTGTGAGAACAGAAGGGGGTGGGGGGGGGGGGGGGGGGGGGGTCTCTTTAAAGGGTAAATTATCGAGAATGCGTTATTAGTCCCTAAGCGATATCCTAACGCGGATTTTCACCTTTGGGGCTCTACGATACTTTCAAATTGATTGGTTCGATAAAAACTTTTGTTATAAACATTAATTAACGATATTACATTCGTACTTCGAGTTTGCAAGTATTACGTGCGCCGATCTTCGATGATGATTGAGGTGTATAGGCAAACGCAATCAAAGTCTAAAGTTGATTAAAAATTATAATTTATTCGAATGATATGGATATAAACATGCGTTAACTTGTAAGGTCGCGATGTAAGATCTTGATAAAGATATTTCTTATCGCAGAATCATTAAGAGCAAGAGTCCTGATTAAAAATATTAATACTTAAATTTTATAATTAACGTTTCTGCTCTTTTTTCGCGTAGCATCGTAAATAACCAGACGCGCGATCAGTAGTCCCAAACGATGGATTTCAATCGTTCATTTATTTGGGCATTTTATATAATTCCAGTGTTTTTGTGTATGTAAACTTGCATCCTACTTGTAGCAATAGTAATAACAATAGTAATAGCATTAGCAGCATCAGCCGCCACCACTAACGCAACCACAACCATATACAAAACGATATATATAACAATAACTACTACCACTACTACTACTACTACTACTACTACTACTACTACTATTATTATCGCAAAAAAAAAAAATACGGTAAGAAATTCATTAAATTACAAAACGTTCCCAGTAAGCTAAGTATCATTCCTTAATTAATAATATTTACGACATATGCTCGATCGCATGTAATTATGGTAAATAAAAACTGTCGCTTCACTCCAAGGAGCAGCATTATAACGCATTGAATATTTTTGAAATTTTTTTTCTCTACGTAAGAGCTGCCAAAGTTGAGGCCCCCAACATTACGTCCAATAAGTTTTATTCACAGCTCTCTTTCTCTTCATAAATTACGATCGATCAAAACACAAATTTGTATTTTAATATATCATGGATTACAGTAAAAATCTTACATATGTTTTTGTCCGGCATCGTATTACGATTCCGACTACACCGGCTTTGTGCGCTGCATCGTGTTGCACAGGTGAGTGTATACGTGATTCAATAATATTTTGATAATATTTAATCGACCAACTACTCCCTGACGATTTGCCTGCCCTTAAAGGTTTTACAGTTAAGGTGAAAAGGAAATGGGAAAAGGAAGAGATGGAAAGGAACGATACAACAATAAAGAGAAAAACAAACCACGGGAACGAAGCAGCCGCGCCGATCATCCGAGCGACGATATGAGAATAATTTTTCGGATTTTTCTTCGAATTTCACTTGGCAAATAACTTTTAAACTTACAAACTTGGTACGTACGTACGTACGTACGTACGTACACAGAGAGAAAACAGCTCGACGTATATCTTTAACGCAATCGTACTAACCCCCCAATAACACCATTCGCTTTACACTATAATTTGTTCAATGATTTACCATCCGCGTTCCACGACTCAACGAGGGATCCTCGTTGGATGTTCCCCAGCACCAAACTCGACGGCCCTGCGACCGAGCACTAAACGAGTACAACGAGCGCCAAGTACCAAGGCACCTGAAATACGTATGCGTTTGGGAGAGGCTCGAAGTGGAGCGGCTCGGCTCGTCCCGACCCGGCCCATCCCAGCTCAGCCCACCCAGCCCATCCCAACTCGGCCCGCTCCTCGAGCAACTTCCTCGAGCAAGCTCATAAACTTTTTACGAACCTCCCCGTTTATTCTCATGCACAAAGGGCCACGCGGCTAACGAATAATCCGACGTCATTGGAACGATAAGTTCACTGAGATTAATGCCCGAGGGGTTGGTAGACACGTGAGTGCGCGTCGGGTTGTGACGAGCCAAATCCGTCTTCCTCTTGCGCTGGTCATGATCGGGAACGAGTGAAGATCGCCTCCGGACGTATGGGCGACGGCCGTCTGTCGCGGATACGCGAAGCGAACCAAGCGGAAGTCGTGGAAAGGTGGCTTGACTGCCTCCGGCCATATATATCGCCAATGTTGGCGAATTCCGGTCGGGAGAGAGCCATAACGACGGGCCTAATTGGATCAGCAGCCGTCGTCGTGGCCCAGTTGCCGCAGCCGCCGCGGGCGGTCGAGACATGGAGGGCGTCGAGTTGTGTCGGTCACCTGACGGTAAGTCTGACGTGCCGGCTGACGTCGCCGCTCCGCCGCCGGCACGCGCGTTCCATGTCCCTCGACCCTCCTCGCTACCGCGCTCCCCCCTTCGCCACCGACGGTCTATCCCCATCCCGACGCCTTCCTCACGCCGCTCGACGAGCTCTCTCCCTCTCTCATCCGATAGGCACGGCTGGTGGTGCGGTCGTGGATGTTCCGTGGAAGCACGGCGTACGTATACGCGCGGTGCTCACGACCGCCATCGGCCATTTGTTCGCGAGAAAGCCAAGGATGAAGTTCGCACTGCTCGCTACCGTCGTCGGGGCTTGTCTCCTGTTTGGAGCCACGCGCGCCGAGATCGTGCTGGACAGCGATGTGCTCGTCATCACCAAGGACAACTTCGAGGAGGCTGTCAAGAAGTACGACTATATTCTCTTCAAGTACTGTGAGTATCGGGGCGACGCCGTTGGGTGACTGACGTTCGCCTCCTGGTCCAGGGCGGTTACAGTGGACTTTGGACGCGATCGACAGCCATACCCTTCTGATATATAGATATATATATATATATATATATATCTTTCCGTTTTCCCTTCTTATCCGTCCAGGCATCCTGTTGCGCATCTCGGCTATGGTGTCCCCGTGTCGGTTGGAAAGATCACCGCTAGATTTGTCCACGTCAGCGCATCTTCCTTTTTCTTTTCTTCCCGTTACCTCAGCCCCACTGCGCCTTGATAAGCGGCGAGCGTTTTCATTTGTCGTCGCGCTGTTTTTCCTGCACTCCTTCTTTTTTCCTTTACTTTATTTATAAGCTTTCTCTCTCTCTCTCTCACTCACTCACTCACTCACTCACTCACTCACTCACTCACTCACTCACTCACTCACTCACTCACTCACTCACTCACTCACTCACTCACTCACTCACTCACTCACTCACTCACTCACTCACTCACTCACTCACTCACTCACTCACTCACTCACTCACTCACTCACTCACTCACACTCTTTTGCCGTACAATCGAAAATGTCGTGTGATGAAGCAGAAGCAGGCAGGGAATGCAGAACGCGCGCGCGCGCGCGCGAGTTTCTCTCGATCGTTGAATGTTTGACCGGAGACGCGATAAAGTGCCATTATGGTAATTTCTCAGCGGCTTCTCGCTACTTTATTAATATATAGTGAAATACCGCGGGTATGTACGTGGATGCGTGGGATTCCCGACAACGCGACCGTGCATCCCTGCACTCTATATACCGGGACGAAAATCCCTTGAATCTTCGTATTCCGTTGTGTGGGTGTTTGCGTGTGTTAGTTGCGAGCGTGTACGTGCGCCCTCGAATGATCGCTGGACGGACGATGCTTCACATTTTAAATGCGGATGCATCGTTGAGTGTGTGTTAGCGCCCTGCGACTAGCGGTCGATCCTTTTTCTCGACATAACTTTCCTCCTGCTCGCATATGTTTACCCAATACCAAAGTCTCCAACTTTCGAACGTTCCCGTAATTTTGTTATCACTGACGGTATATTCGTCGCGGGCCATTCCGCGGGATGTGTCACATCAAAGTTGCTACAGCGAGGCTAAAATAAAATAAGTAGGTAACTTTTTTTGCCAGTGACTCGACTTTCCTTAGCTCGAGATTTAAAACCGAGTTCTCGGCTGCTTTTTGGTGAATTTTTTTCTCTATTATACGCCACCATCATTTCGACGATTTGGACAAAATTGTTAAAAATTATTAAAAGAGCCGCGAGTGGGAAGGATTTTTCTTTTCATTTCTTTTCATTTCTTTTCATTTCTTTTTATAATTTGTTGCGGCCTATAAGCGGCTGAGAGAGTGATTAAGTGATTTATTTAATGGGCAGTACTGTAAATTTGATGAAATTAAGCAAATAAATGTCAGAGGTGGCACTTTATCATGTTGAAATTGGACATGAGACAAGCTCACGAGCATTTTGGTGCTCGATAATATAATAAGCGCTAATTTAACATTTTTTAAACTTTGAGTAAATTCATTTGATGGTAGGATTTTTCATGATTTTTCAGCTTTAGACTTTTTAAATTATCGGTTGATCAAAGTCCAAAGGCAAATAAAAATATCATCAAAATTATGGTAATATAAAATTTTTTTATTCTTGTCGCTTGTACTAATATTTAATTAGTCTTTAATGCAATGCTTTAAAATGTTATCAAACTTGAAAAACTATTCAAGAAATTTCATTTGTCAATATTAGATTTTTTTTCCCCCGGTATTTCCATAAGCAGTTGGGTGCGTATTTATCTAAAGTCTTAATATAAGAGACAAAGAGCAGTCCATACTAATGCCAAGAAAAAGAAGTTTTTTTTCTACGCTGATAGCTTATCATAATTTTGATAGTTTTGTTAAGAAAGGGAAAAAAGGGGGGTGGGGAGAAAAGAAAAGAAAAGAAAAGAAAAGAAAAGTAAAGTAAAGCAAAGTAAAAGTCTCGCTTACATAATTCTTTCATCGGTACTTACTTTTCCTACTTTTGGTCTTAATCCAATGCACTCGCATACAGCAAATCTTCTAGATGCAAAGAATTAAATCTTAATAAAAAACGTTTGTCATTAACTGTAGTGGTGATTTATTGAATTTGAAAGTTTCGACGCCGTTTCTTCTAGTCGACAAAATTCTTTAACCATTAACTTTCTACTAAATTTATTACATTCAAATATTCTCTCTGCTCGTTTGACCTACAATTCAGGGGAAACGACCTATTTCTTCATTAATCACATTCGATCACGTTATGTTAAAATTTTATTAATTTAATGGCATACATATTTTGAACAACATTTTTGGTTTTATAATTAAAATATCAATTTTTGATTGACCAATTTCTGACAAAACAATCAAAGTATATAAAATATGGAATACTGATAAAATATATCACTTAGATTACATGTAAGTTTTTTTAGAACTTATCGCTAACTTGTCCCATTAAATTAACTGTAAACCATTCATTTTATTAATGCAAATTATTTCGCATCACAAAAACAAGCCATTATTTTATAAAATTTATAACTTACAATATTTAATTCTATATTTATGATCATTCTAGTTGGTATTCCATTCAATAAGCAAATAATAAATAATTATTTGCTCTTTTATTACTAAGTCAGTTGATTGTACTTAAAGAAATTTCATTGTAATTATATTACAAAACTTACCTTTGATATGAAATTTCCCTTAATATAATTTGCCTCGTGTCATCAAGACAGTTTATTATGAAATATAGACAGTTGTATTATTTTAATAGGTATTTTTATATTAATAGAAATTAATTGTTATGTACGGGTTTTTTATAGAACCAAATTCTTGTTCGGCACACACAAGATTAATATATCGGTAATAACAAATTAAATAAGCGAAGGATTTCTATTGTATGCTAACCGAGGAGCACAACAAAACAGAAAACCACAAGATATACATAAATTAAAAATAATCATTATTTGATTCGGTGTAAATTATATTTAGTGAATGTTTAATATGTGGCATAAATACATATCAGGGGGAAATGCAATGATTTCGAATTGAATTTAAGAAATTTTTAATAATATAATTACTCGAGCGTTTGAATTTAATGCACACTCGTGTTACAAGCCTGTTTGTTCAAAATCAAACTATTTTTATTCTCATATTTCGTTACTTAGAAGAAGGATACGCCGTTAATGGTCTTGATATATTTAAATCAAAATCAATAGCTTTGAACGATTAAACCTTTTGAAACGTTATTTATATATATTATTGCTGGCATATAATGTATAAATTTGACTAGGAAGAAGAAATCGAGTCATGAAAAATCAATGGTTTAAAAAAAAAAAGAAAAAGAAATCGTACATGATACGTGGACTAACGATTACAATTAATACAATTAATAATACATACAGTGAGATTGTAAAAGTGAAGCAAATTAAAAATAAAAATAATAATTTGCCAGATGCTCCATGGTGTGGGCATTGCAAGGCTTTAGCTCCAGAGTACGCCAAAGCTGCCAAGACATTACTGGAGCAGAACTCTGAAGTGAAACTTGCTAAAGTAGATGCCACCATTGAAACCGACTTGGCAGAGCAATACGAAGTTAAGGGTTATCCGACCTTGAAGTTCTATCGCAAAGGCACTCACATTGAATATAGCGGTGGTCGTAAGGCTGAAGATATTGTTAACTGGGTTACCAAGAGGACTGGGCCTCCTGCCAAAGATTTACAGAGTGTCGAAGAAGTTAAAGCTTTCATCGAGAACAACAATGTTGCCATTGTTGGTTTCTTTAAGGTTAGTAAAAACTTGATTCACTAATAATAGAAATTCAGTTTTAAAGATATTTCTTAACAATGAAGAAAACAATTATATAAGAATCGACTAAAAAAATGATCCAATTCTTTTTCTTTTTTCTTTTTTTTCCATTGTACTTCATCCCCTAGAAATTATATATACTATTCGACGTATCGATAATTTTGACAAAATAAAACCATGCATACTGTTAATCTTGGATTTTCTCTTTTTTAGGACCTTGAATCTGAAAAAGCCAAAGTATTTATGGAAGTTGGTAATGCTATCGACGATCACGTGTTTGGTGTCTCCAGTAGCGATGAAGTATTTTCAGAGTACAAAGTCGAAGATAATAAAATCTTCCTGTTCAAGAATGTAATAATAATATTTTAATTTTGTAAATACTTGAGCAAAAGGAAGAAAAAAAAAAAACTTAATTAAAATGGATAATCATCTATGTTTTGATTTTAGTTTGACAACAAACAAATTGAATTCGTTGACGAACTCACCGTGGATAAGCTGACATATTTTGTTCAAGTAGAATCTTTACCTTTAATCGTGGAATTCAATCAGGAAACTGCTCGTAAGGTTTTCAGTGGCAAAATAAAAAATCATCTTCTTCTCTTCTTCAGCCAAGAAGCCGGTCACTTTGATAAATATTTAGAATCACTTACGAAACCAGCCGAAGAGTACCGTGGAAAGGTAAGTCCAATATAATTTCAGCAATTAAATTAAAAATAATACACTGTCTATTATTTGCCAATGCTAAACATCCCATTATGTACTCTCGTTCAGATTCTGTTTGTTACCATCAACGCCGACGAGGCCGACCACGAGCGTATCCTCGACTTCTTCGGTCTGAAAAAAGAGAACATGCCCGCCATGCGTATCATTCAACTCGAAGAGGACATGCCCAAGTACAAACCCGAAAGTACAGATCTGACTGTTGACAATATCAAGGAATTCGTTAACACGTTCCTTGATGGTAAACTGAAGAGGCATATAATTACCCAAGATTTGCCCGAAGATTGGGACAAGAACCCCGTCAAGGTCCTTGTCGGTACCAACTTCGCCGAGGTTGCCTATGACAAAAGCAAGCACGTGCTCGTTGAATTTTATGCTCCATGGTGCGGACACTGCAAACAACTCGCCCCGATCTACGAAGCTGTAAGTTAATACTCAAATAAATTTAATTCAAGCGTCTTTTATTGATTCATTTCGCTTGGTTTGTGCATTTAACGCGTTAAGGCCGCTCATCGAAAACAAATATCGTTGATTCGACCAAACTTAAGCTTTGAATAATGAAAAGATTTATTAATAAGGAATATTGCACTTTAGCTTGGGGAGAAATATAAGGATAGCGAGAAAGTAGTCATCGCCAAGATGGATGCTACTGCCAATGAATTGGAAGATATTACAATTTCCAGCTTCCCTAAGATCATATTGTACAAGGCTGAAACGAACGAGGTAGCGCGCTTATTTCATATTAAATGATAATATAATTATTAAAAAGAATTCCTAGCCTCGAGTATTGCAATTAAAATCTTAAATCTTGTTGTTCAATAGGCTGTTGAATACTACGGTGAAAGAACACTGAACGATCTGTCCAAGTTCATTGATTCCGATGGTGCCGATGAGCAAGGTGTCGAGGAGGTGAGAGAAATTAATTTTCGATTCTATTTTAGCAGACATTTTTCATTCGTCTCGCAATTATTTTTGATAATGTATGTATGCATGTATGATGGCCCGTTGATAACAAGACCAGTTTTAATTTATCTTTTTCGTGCATACGTTTTTTATGTAACCATAACGATTTCTCGTCACGATTAATCAGTACATAATTTTTAATCATTAGCTTTTACACAATCACAGCTTTAATAGCCGCTGATAAGCTGTCTCTTTTTTCTTCTTTCTTCTTCTTTTTTTTTTTTTTTTTTTTTTTTTTGTTTTTTTATTTTATTATTTTCTTATATTTTATTTTATTATTTTTATTTTTTTTACACGAAAACACGTTGATTATTGTTAATGCATTATTTTTAAGGACATTTTTATCGCACGCTCTGAATTAACATATTTCAAAGAAAAACGTTGAGAAAAATGAGCTACGTGAAAGTCAATATTAAGATCGAAGAGCATTAGAAATCTTTACTTTTACTTCGGATCGAGCATATAGATTTACAATACCAAAATAGTTTGTGTAATAATTATTATTTGAATTAATGTATAAATAAATATTCATTTTCAGACTGAAGAGGAGGACGAGGACGACGATGTTCCACGAAAGGACGAGCTGTGAGAAAATCACGCGCATTATCAGTATCATGAAGTAAACGCAAGAAAGAACATCCTTATCTCGACGTTTTCTCCCTTCGTGTCGATAATCAATACTACTTGCGCCAATTTTTTCTTCGGTGCAAGTAGTAATCCCCGACTGCAGTACATCTGCCCAGTCATATTTTATTTACATAAAGCTTGCATTGGGATCTAGTTTGCGAGATTCAACGTGTACATTTTTTTAATTGAAATTTCCTTGTACAGATTTAATGTTTGAAGTTTATGCTTCATTATTCTTTAAATTTTTTATTACCAATTTTTCACTGTTAATTTATGTGGAACGTCAATTTAGATCGATATTGTACTTACGCCGCTCGTCTTCCATCAGCGCCGTAATCATATAAACTTCTTCTTTTCAAAGCTTATTTTCTCTTTTTCTGCGAAGATACTTTAGACACAACATACTGGATACGCAGTTCTTATTTATTGCATTATTTAATAACAGTGCTCTTTTTTTAGAAAATGAAATTCAATTTCTTAAACTCCGACTTTGTTAGCCATTCCGGTGAATCAGCAGGGGAAGAGAGAAAGAAAGTGCGCGTGCGTGAGTGAGAGAGAAAAATATACAGTAAGGATACAGAGAGCAAGAAAAATTTTTAACGACAACTCTGCCGATTGCATTTCTTGGCGGGTGCCTTAACGAATTCCACTTTTCAGAATTCAATTAAACTATTGTTATTTTACGAATTATTTTAAATAAAACAAAAAACTATTTATAGTTTTTAAATTTTTTCACCGACTGATTGATGCATTTTTTTTCTTCTTTGCTTTGTTTTCAAATAGTAACATAATAAATAACAAATGAATGCAAGGCGGCACGAATAGAAGGAATATGAAATTCATATCTTTTAAGGAGATTCTGCAGTAAATTTAATAAAATTACATATTCCTTGAAATCGATACGTCATTTATTTTAATATTGTACTGTCACACTTATATTTCAGATTATTTCAACCTGAAGATTTTTA
This sequence comes from Ceratosolen solmsi marchali, assembly GCF_000503995.2. Lineage (NCBI taxonomy): Eukaryota > Metazoa > Arthropoda > Insecta > Hymenoptera > Agaonidae > Ceratosolen > Ceratosolen solmsi. The sequence goes on along the minus strand of NW_011948426.1, from coordinate 1,487,031 downwards.
AATATGTTTTTACGATTTGATTATTATATGATTGTATGGGATGTGTTTAGAAAAATAAAAAATGTCCAAAAATTAAGTTACAAGTTATTATTCATGTAAGCGCAGACCAATTTATAAAAATGGATATATTAATAGCATTAATATTAATTAAAAGATTAGAAATATATAAAGAAAGAAAAAGAAAAAGGAAGAAATAAATAATCGTGTTCCTATATAAACGGAGAATAAACCTTATGTATAGATAGAGAGAGAGAGAGAGAGAGAGAGAAGTTATTTTCACCCACAAATTAAAGTCTGCAGAATCTCCTTATGTTCATAAACACACATATATCTATTCTTTATATATATATATATATATATATATGTGTGTGTGTGTGTGTGTGTGTGTGTGTGTGTACCTTATATGAAAAAAAAAAAATATATATATTATATATATATAATTAAATATTTTGTAAATGTCAATGAGACTGTCTTCTCTGTTACTATATCCTACGTGTAGATAAAACAATTCGTGATAATTTGAATATGTAAATTTGTCCACGCGACTAATATAAATTATATTTATACATAAAATTTGTATAAATAGATAACATTAATAATATTTTGTAATTTTACACGATTAAGTTTTCTAGTTGTTTTTGAAAAAAATATGAAAGTGAAATTAGCTTATATTTTTTTCATTTTTTAAAACGATATCAATATTGAATACAATGGAGTGGTTAATGTTCTGAAAGGAATTTACTGTCTTTATTTTATTTGCCTTATAATTAAAAATTTTGTTAAAAATTATATTTTTGTTGTTTATTTTGTTGTTTTTGTTGTTGTTGTTATTATCATTATTATCATTATTATCATTATTATTAATGCTTGTATGCTGATTTTTATTTGATTTTATTAATACTACAGGATGACAAGTATAAAAATGGACATGCGATGGATGAATGTTTTAGTTTGCAAGTTTTATACAACTTCGTTCATCTCATGTTGTCCGACACCGAGAGGACAAAGAAGACTTTGGAAATGGAATGCGAAGAAGCCAAATTTGCACTAAAACCTTGGCTTATAGAAAGCACGGTTGTTCGGCAACTTGACAAAAATATTTGCAGTTGCGAAGAAGTAAGAATAACATGATTTCGTTTTAATCGATTATATTTTATTGATAGAATGAATGCAGCATGGGATAAATAATTAATTCGATTATGTTTGAAACATAATGCCGTCCACACTGCTTATTAGCAATTTGACAATTTCACTTATTAATCGTATAGTTTTAAATAAATTATATTTTTCCATTAGTCTTAAATGATTAAAAGCTAATATAAATCTATGTCTTTTATATTGGATTAATTTGATTTATCATCGATAAAACATTTTCTATTTATTATTTCAATTTAAATTCGTCGTTTAAAATTAAAAGAAACGTTATAACGCAAACGATTTACGTAGAGTGACTAATGCGAGTTACTTTGCCAAAAATTACCATAAAAGTTCTAAAGAAATACAAACGTTGTATAGTAATTATTTACACAAACTATAAATTTAGAGTCTTTAATAGTTATTATTAGACTTTGTGGTAATAGAAGAAACTATTTCAACAATTATAAATAGCATTTACGTAAAAGTGGCTCGTTTGAGAAATATAACTTGGCGATAAGTATAGATAATAATGTTGCTTGCTTATTTGAAAAGTATACATAAATTTAGACGATATATAGCAATTTAACTAATACAATTTTGAAATACGGCTATCTTGTGTTGGTATCTGTGCTGGAAAGACAAAATTTCAATGCATGCATTTTAGGTATTGTGAGATTATACTAATGAAGGAAGTATTTCGTATCCGTCTGCTTTAAAGCTTTGATTTATCGAGCATATATTAGTAAACAATAATTTGATATGTAAGGAATTAATTATAAATTATTGTGCGTCATTTTTGTTGTTGTTGTTGTTTTTTTTTTTGTTTTTGTTTTTTTTTTTTGTCTTTTAAATAGTGAACATTGATTTTATAGAAATCGCGGTATTTTAAATTAACATTTGTTTCAATTAGTCTTGACAAATCGCAACTACTATCGATGTATTTGTATGTCAGGCCAAACAAACACTGCAACCACTTGAATTGTTTGAAAATTTCAATCAGTTTACTTTCACCTTACTATATATAAATAAAAGTATATTTCAAATATATATTTAAATTTAATGATTTCATGTATTTGTTTATCGTTGATCGCAGTAAGTATGGATTGTTTTAAGTAAAATTATTTACACGCTGTTTTGATATCCGTATAAATGGAGGGTAAGGCCTCACCTTCTGGACAAAGCCTTTGTCTTCATGCATTTCTCATAGTGCTAATAGACTATTTTAAATACATTGAAATACTTGACTAGAATGATAAATATGCTTTTGTTTCTTTTTAATTTAACACTGGTATTGACAAAAATAGTATTTGCTTTATTTGTCGTGAATTTGCCAAAGTACAAACGGACGGAAATTGCATTTCGAAAATTCAACGACAAAACGAAGTACAGGCTAATTAAAAGGATAACAATACGTTTTTTTTTTTTAAGTTACGTTAAAAACTGCATGTGCATGTAATCGTCAATGTCGTACGGTTAAACTGCACTCTGTTGCATAGATTTAACGATTAATGTTAAAATCATTAAAAAATGTGTAGATATGTAAAGATACTTTTATTTTTGCTTCTATACATTTATCCGCTAACTTCATTCGGTTACGGTTACTTCGAATATCTGTCTTGTTTACATTAATTTGAATTTTTTTTTTTTTTAATTTTTACACATAGCAATATTTTTATGCTACATCCTCAAGATTTTTGTTATTATGAAGTTTTCGCTCGATTTCATTTCATTACGATTGAACGGGGGTTGGATATTAATACTATTTCGAAAAATTCACGATTACCGCTTTCCGAGCGATCGTTCGTATTCCGAAAAATCGACAGCCAGCACAATGGACAGTTGGAATTTTGCCATAAAGTGTAAGTGTCGATCCATGTACCGTTAAAGCACTCTGGCCATGTACGTGGGCCGCTTTCCCTCGATTGTGTCGCCATTTCAACGACCTCTAGAACAAAGGAGCTTCGTTGGATTCGAAAAGGTCGTTTAAACACGCGACACGTTACAAGGATGTTAATTTGTCAATTAGGGATTAATGGAGAACCCGGAGGAGATAGCCGAAGAGATCGCCAAGACGTTACTTCACGCGCAGCAGCTGCGCGAAAAGCTCGCGGTGAACTTGAACAAGGAGCGCCGCGAGTCCCGCAAGCCGAGCACTCGGGAGATCTACACGAGGGCGCCGCCACCCCTCAAGGAGGCCAACACAAACGCGCCTCGGTCCAAGTCTCAGTACAGGAGCGTCTCCCAGCAGAGGCCCGCCGAGGAGCAGAGGCGCGCGCGATTACGGAGCGTCTCGAGCGTCCGGAACGTCGGCAACGAGAACGCGAGAGAAAGCGCGAGAACGCGGCTGCCCGCCTGGAGCCAGTTCAGAATCTCCGGGGACAACGACCTCGCGAGGCTCACGAGCACCCACAGGTCCAAGTCCAGCCAGCCCAACTTCATCCTGGCCAATAAGCTGAGCGTGCGTAGCGCCAATAATAAGTCAGCCGACAAGCGTCCGCCCAAGTGTCAGTTGGAAAAGTCGAGGAAAAGCGCCGATGGGTAAGTTCCAATGTCCCAGATGATCCAATGTCTAGAACAATGCTTCTGGCCTGGAGGCAATTATTATTAATTGTCGATTTTTTTCAACCTCTAAAGTGCCACGTTACCTTGCCTTGTAAAAATTTAAGTCACTTCTTTCAACCTATCAACCTTGACCTTGGCTTTACGAAGATTATCGCAATGATAGGCTGTAATATCTCTCGTTTATTAAGACTTTATTGCCTTTCATTAGCCAGGGCTTTTGTCACAATAATACTTTAGCATTGGTTGCAGCGGGATGGGCGGCAGATCAGCGAAAGCGAAAAGTTCCGATTTCTTGAGGAGCGTACGCAGCGAGGAGATGGAGACGCTCGGCAAGTTGAACAGTTTGATAAAAACGTTTGCGACCTCGACGAGGGTGAGTTCGTCGAGCGCGAGGGACAATTGCCCGATCCACGCGAAGGGGGCGTTGAACTTCGTCGAGGAGAAGGTCGTGACGTCGGTGGACGCGGTCGAGGGCTTGGACAGGATCGGCGTGCCCGGAAACTTGCTCAACATCCTGAAGACTTATCATGCTTTCGTGAGGTTGGAAGTCTTTCGCGATGCCAAGATGATTTCGAAGAAGCAGCCGGAAGCGGCCAACAACTTTTTGTCCAACCTCGAGGCTATTGTGAGTTTTAGAGAAGGATAGAAAGATCGGGATAACGTTTACCTACACGGCCCACGCGCTTCGGTTACTTTTTTCCCCGCATTCTCGAATACTTAAAAATCCATTAACTTTTTTTTTTTTCCTTTTTTTTTTTTTTTCCTTTTTTTTCGCATTTAAATGTAATCGTTTTGCTCATTATTGTATTAATAATTATATTTTTGCAATTTATTTACAAAATCTATCTTAATTTTAATCTATTCTTTTTTCGATATTTAACTAGTCGATTCTATTTATTATTTGTGAAGAAGAAAAAAAAATATATAAAACGTATTGCTTTTTAATGTATCGAATAATCATAAAATTCGCTTTTCTTTAGAGGTTTTGTATCGACGCTTTAGCAGCAAATAAAATACTAATTGCGGTTTCACGCGCACATTGATACGAATATTCGATAGTGTAAAGTGTTAATATTCGTCATGTCAAAATGCAATATCTCTTAATGTTAATTATTCTTACAGAATCGAAAAAAGAATCGTACCGATTTGAGCACTTATCACGATTTACTTAATGGATTTTCATTATTATACAGTGACTCTTTCAATTCCAACATGACTAAAGCTCAATTGAAGGAGCTTCGATCGCAATTTAAGGCCTTACAACTGTTATACGACGATTATAATATTAAACAGAAATCTGGCGAATTGACATTCTTGAACGAAAATGTACAATATGATGAATTTATATTCGATACGAAAAATTGGATGTCCAATGGCATATGGAATTACTTATGTATTCCCAATATGAAAGGTATAGAAATTTATTCGAGATATTAGACGTAAATTTTAGTCGTCGCTCTAATTCATAATTTCTACGCATTAATGCAAAAGTGTCAATTTCAAAGTATTTTTTTTTTTTTTTATCCATTTGTACGAATTAGAAAAGTTAATAATTTTTTTTCTTCTCGATTTGCCGATATTTAGTTTTATATTTCGCTTCGATTACCATTATACGACTTTAAATTATTTCACACGAATTCGAGATTACGCTTCAAATAAATCGTGGAACGGACAAATTAAATCGAATATACACATATACACTGGGACATTATAACGAGGATTATTTTACTTATTAGTCATTAAACGTTGGCTTATAATAATTTTGCATAAATTTATAGGAATATTTGGATCGCAATGCACCATATACTCGGACAACAATCAGCTGATATGTTTTTACGATTTTATTCAGAAAATTCAAAGGAAAACATACGAGATGGCATTGATAGAGCTATTGACGATGATGGTCATACCAAAGTTGAAGGAATTGTTCGATCCGACGAGCCACGAGTTTGTCAAAATATACAAAATGATCGTTACTATGATACAAATTCTCAACCCGACAGTTCCAGTTTTGGCGAAAACGGAATCCGAGGATTAATACGTTGCTAATTTATAAAATGTACCGATGTAGCCTGCGCTCGTTACATAACTCGTTTAATCTCTCGTGAAAAATTGAAGCCTCCGATGCTTTATAAATAAAGGATGTGTGCTCTCTTGGTAAGTTGCCGCGAGCTGTTTCGCAGATCTCGTATCGATTTAACAAAAAGGCGCGACAAGTGACGCTATACAAATATACGCATCGACGCAGCACCGATAAAACGCCAATTAATTACATCGCTCTCTTATATTTGTATTGTTTGTAACAAAAGTAGCAAAGCTTGAGATACCGGCGAAACAGAGTTTGAGCGAATTTGACGAAAATTAAGCGATTAAGTGTTTGTTGCGCGGACGATGATGTTAACCTCAACAATCGTTGGAATCCCGTCGTTCGCGTGAACGTGAAATATGCATTTGCCGTAAAGGATCAAAGTTCGAAACTCATTGCCGAGAAGGATGGAGCCTCAGTACGTTTACGTAAAGACTCGCTCGCAGTTTGGGAAAAGATGCTATTTTTCGGAATGCGATAAGCTTGAGGTCGACATCAAATCCGACCCGACTCTCGCCAAGGACTACGTTCACTTAGATCCGATATCAAGGTCAACGGAAT
>NW_011948426.1:1464034-1480675 GCF_000503995.2 Ceratosolen solmsi marchali | reverse complement strand
CTCACGAGGTGACGTATCGAGCGACGAGTATTTGCTTGAAAAGGACCCTTCTCAATCTGCATATTCTCAATTGCGCTTTCGAATTTTACGACATATCCGCTAATGTTTAAAAAAAGCCATTGAAATTCTCTGATTAACTAAATTCTCGGTGTTTTTTTTTTTTTTTTGTATGTGTAACTTGTGACTTGTAACTTGTAACTTGTAACTTGTAACTTGTACCGCCCACGTTTTTCCACTAAATACACGATATTACTTAGAAAATGACTTGAGTTGCCTAACTGCCACTGCACATCCTGCTAAATTCCCATATCTCGTATTAGCTTTATTGATTTTGCATTAGGTGAACACGACAACCGCTGTCTTTAAAAACAGCGGGATGCTTCACGTGGAAGGCGGATGGCCCCGAGACGTTAACAAGGACGACCAAGAACAAACGATTCGTTATCGCCGAAAAATTGAAAAAGATGAATTATACGTTCACACTCTGCTTCAACTTTTGCCGGTAAACATACCATACGTGGCCACTCCTATTCTTCCTCGTACCATACTATTCCAGATAATCCTCGTCGTCTCTGTGCGTCTATCTGTACGTCTAAGGCTCGAGTCAATTTAAATTAATTCATCGATTATCCATCGATCGTTTAAATCTATCGATAAAAGATCGCTCTTTAGTAAGGATAAGCTCTGGAACGATAGCCCCTTACACTGGCGATTAATCAATATTTGGTTTTTTTTTTTTTTTTTTTTTTTTTTTTTTTTTTACGAGGAACGATAATCGACAAACGCGCGCGTCAGGCAATTTTTGAAAAACAAAAAGATACATTACCAAGGACCGACGCTCCTCCATCAAAGGCACAGCCACATCCTTAACCAATTTCAGCAAATGGAGCACTGCGTACTGCAAAACAACGGCTGCAACATCTACCAGCAGTACTTCGAGGACACGGATGTGACAGACCTCGTGGAGCGGACCTTCTGCCGCACGCTGAACGTGTACCGGGACCCGCTGCCGGTGAAGCGTCCGATCTCCCACATCTCCTGGTCACCGGATCACGGGAGTAAGCTAGCCGTCAGCTACTCTAGCACCGACTTCAAGAAGCTCGTCGATTACAGTCCCATATCCTACATTTGGAACATCGGTGGGTATCGACGGATTTGGAGGGTTCGATGCCCGAGTCACGTGACTTCAGCCCTCGGGCGGCTCGGATGTCAGACGCGGGCATTTATTCCCTTCGCAAACTCATGCAAATGTCCAGCCAAGTTATGGAAATAAAGCGATTTAAATGCTACGACGAGGTTGCGGCAATCGGGCGTGGATGGATCGATGGCATTCTGGATGATTGTGTAGGAGACTACGCCATCTATGATAAGATTACCGCGTCGTAATTCTAATCACCAGCGGATGGAACAACGTCTTGCAAATTTTACAATGAGAATTTTTTGCAGGCAGCATCGATCTTCTCACCTCGGCTCGGCTAGACAATTGCACCTTATGTAATTTATCGTTCGCCTTAATATCGAAGCAATTTTTTTCATTTTACTCGACCACCTCACCGATCCTTTCCTTCTGTCAATCATTCACGTGGACAATATTCTACAGGGCTTGTCTGAATATTGCAATTATTATATGCAATTCAATTTTACATACATGAAATAATAAAGAATAAAAGAATGAAAGAAAAAATTCGACTAAAGTAAAGAGGCGCATTCAATAATCCTTCGAGTTTCATTGACGTGGATTATAATATTAAAACTGTCAAATTTCAATTTGTTCATTAAAGAAATTCCTGTTTTTTCGTTTCAATTTTGGTTTTGCTTATTTTTGGTTTTTTTTTTTTTTGCTTTGTTTTTTTTTTCTGAAAGAAGTACACGCGTGAGAGATGAAGCACTCACATCTTTACATCTTTAGAATAATAATGAGATTTGATGATCGATAATTGCTTTCTAGAGTTACAGAGTTCCGGTACAATTTTATAATAAGGTAATATTCGTATTAGTATGGAGAATTAATTATATTATTATTATTATTATTATTATTATTATTATTATCATTATTTATTTATTTATTTATTTATTTATTTTTCTTTTTTAATTCAATGCATTTAATAATTAACCATTGCTCTGAAGGGATTTATTCATTCGAATGATGCTCATCGGTGGCAAGATAATTTTTAATTACTTTCTCTTTTTAATTAATTTAGTGCAACAAATGCAATGAACAATGTGAATAATCGAAAGATTGAAAAAAATGCCGATTAAAATGTAATGGCGAACGATTTACATTATTTTAACGGCTTTGCTAAGTTTATATTAGAATTGCAGAAAAGTATGAATTGAAGGGAAAATGATGACAATCATGAGGATTACGATGATCACGGCCTCTCGATTATGAAAATTACAAATAATATAATATCCGATGAATACAAATATCACCCATCCCGACTACTGAATTTCCATCCTTCCATCCAGATAATCCCAACAAGCCACTTCTTACGCTCGAGCCGTTCTGTCCCATGCTGGTGCTCGAATACAACCCCAAAGACAGCAACATCCTCGCGAGTGGCCTACTAACCGGTCAGGTCGCCATCTGGGACATCCGAAAGAGCGTGACGCCGGTGTCGATGAGCCCCGAAGAGATCAGCCATAGGGATCCTTGCAGCAAGGTTCTTTGGATAAACTCCAAGACCGGCACGGAGTTCTTCAGCGCCTCCAGGGATGGCCAGGTTCGCATTTCATCCTCGTCGTGAGTTCTCGGCCCTTCCGATCAATTCGCGTTCCCTTCAAACTAGAGCCATGAAACAGATTCCCATAATCTGTCTCGTTCGCTCACATTGTCCCCGGATGGTAGCCTAATTGTACAAGCCGCTAATTGACCGATCTGCTTATCCCCGCAACCCCCATCCTCTCCATCGACACCACCACCATCACCTCCCTCCAAATCCTCCTCTCCCTGAATCGTCAACATTTAGATCAAGTGGTGGGACACGAGGAAGTTGAAAGTGCCCCTGGAGACGCTCGTGATTGACTTGGAGAAGCCGGACGAGCAGGATCTCGACCGAGCGATCGGCGTCTCGGCTCTGCAGTTCGAAACGTCCGTCGGCACACGATTCATGTGCGGCCTGGAAAATGGTGAGTCTGTGTTTATTGTTCATTGGGGGCACTGCACTACGTCCCCCCAGCGGATGCACGCATGAAAAGATACGTGCGCGAGCCATTCTCTCCGCTAGCTCGTCCGTCGTCTCCGTGACTAATTGCTCGCGAGCGTGTCTGTCTCTACGTAACTTTAAAATTCCGATGATTTAATGACGCAGGCGTTGTGATATCCGGGAACCGGAAGGGAAAGCTGGCCTCGGAGAAGATTGCGCAAAGGTACAAGGCGCAATACGGTGCGGTACTGAGCGTCGAAAGGAATCCTACTTTCCTCAAAAACTTTTTATCGGTTGGCGACTGGACTGCGCGAATTTGGTCGGAAGACTGTAGAGAGGGTAGCATCATATGGACACCGTAAGTACCATCAAATCTGCCATTGGTCCATCATGGCATTGCATGGGCTTGGGCATATCGAGCGAGGCTGCGATAACGTATAATGCTACCGCGGATAATGCACGGATAGTACTTTTTATTATTTCGTAGGGGCGCTGAACACATTGCTTTTGATGTATCGATGTCCGTTAATGGGAAAGCGATGGAAAAGCTCCCCTACGATGAATTAGAATGTGCATGGAGGATTTTATCTCCTCATAAGGCAGCTCCTCATAAGCTCATCCTAATGTTGATTTATCGCTTTTGCCAAACAACACTTCCTTCTCCTTGATAATGCCATAATAGACATAAAGGGTGGAAGGGGATGGGGAGGGGGGAGGGGGAGGGGGGAGGTAGGGGAGAAAAAGAATAGAGGAAAATAAAAAAAGCGTTGACAAAGTCTTTAACCGACAAAACATTTTCGGCGCAGAAATTACGGTGTGCTTCTGACCTGTGGTGTATGGAGCTCGAAAAAGTACTCCGTCTTTTTCCTCTCGAAGATCGACGGCACCTTGGACGTCTGGGATCTGCTCGTCCAGCAGGATATGCCGGTCTTGAGCGTGAAGGTGTTACCTCGTCCCATTGTCACGTTTCCTCCTTCCCGTTCATCTTTTCCATTTCATCTTTGCCCATTCGTGACTTACGCAGGTTTGCGACGAGGCGCTGACTTGCATGAAGACGCACGAGGGTCCATTACTCGCGGTTGGCAGTCGCAACGGCTCCGTTTACATGCTCGAATTCTCGAAAAGCCTCATCCACAATTACAAGAACGACAAGATCCTACTGACCGGCGTGAGTAGGCTCTTTTACTCCAGAACGCGACTCTATTATTTTCTTGCATTAGTTACCTCTTAAGCCGATTTCGCCAATCAACATGATTGGTCGATCCTATGTGTCGTGGATAACGAGCGAGAGGTCCAATACGTCATTGCCAACGTCTCTGTACCTTCGTTGTCTACGATTATACAACGATTATAGCACGCGTTGATAATAGTAAGTCATCGTTATTATGTCAGTATTATTAATCGAGGGCGTACGATGTTTCATGTGGCGCAGCTCTTCGACAGAGAGAGTAGAAGGGAGAAGGTTATCGAGGCGAAGAATCGGGAGTATCGGCTCAAGTTGAAGACTATACGCCAGGAGTCGGATGTAGAACCGGTTGTCAAGAGGCCCATTGGCGATCTCAAGGATCCCGTCATTCTCCAATGCGAAAAAGATTACCAGCTAATAATCAATGATGTAAATAGCATTTTATTCGTTTTATCGACGGCCGGCGAATGTCTTTTCAACTCTCGTCGACCCTTTCAATCGGCCCGAGTAACCCAGAAAAAAATTCGACTTTTTCAGGAATTAGCGAGGCAAACAGCCGTGCAACAGGAAGAGGCCTGTCTCAGTCCACTGGACACTTAAGCCAGCCAGGCGAGATGTCGACGAGCACAAGAAGAAATTAGTTAATTTTTAAAATAACTGACATCGAGTATTGTACATTGTTTCACAGAGATTTTACAATTGTACGAAATGTAAAGGAGAAGTCTTGATATAATAAATCACATACACCCAATTACTCTCTATCTGCCGACAAAAAGACCAAACCAAAACAAAAAACCAAAAAAAAATAAAAAAAAGAACCAAAAAAAAAAAAAAACAAACATAAACAAAAAGCAAAAAAAAAAAGCAATAAGAGCGAGAAAGACGAGGTAAAGCGCCGGCGCCTAGGTGGCCCGATAGAACTTCAAGATTTTAGCGCGGATCTAAAAACTTCTAAAAAGCCTTCTATTATTTATCGCATGTGATCACGGCATCGTAAATAAGAATCGCAGTGCGATCGATGCCGTATCCGTCGTCTCTCAAAAAGCCCGCGCTTACCTCGTCGGTCGACAGATTGATCGCCATTCGCCCGGTGGATGAGACACGTGGATGAGACGCGGGGAAAACAGAGACGGTTGGCCCTTTCTAGGTCATCGATTTACCATTAATTGCCGCCACCAGTCTCGTTCCGGCTAAGGCATATTTGCAGTAGGCAAGTCGCCGATCATGTTGATCAGTCGGCGATCATGCAAATTAGCCAGCGCCGGGCAAAAAATCCCGAGGACGACACACGAGCCGAGGCCAGCGTAGCGGAAGGGTCGGGGTACACCCCCACCCCCCATCCCCCAACGGCTCGATCGTGGCCCTTCGTTAGGGGCGGTGATGGTAGGGGAGTGCAGTTACGAAGCGAGCCGCCGTAGCCGGTGGAGCTCGCGCTTGGATCGATCGATAGGCCTCGTGGTGACTCGGCGCAGGCAGCGGGTGCCACGTCCGGCCGAGCACCTGCCGCAGACACTCCGTTGGCAACGCGAGGGAAACACTTGGATGCTAGGTGTGCTCGTGGCTCTTTCGGGTTATTCGGGTAATTCCCGAACGTGTCGAATCCACGCTCTTACCCGTACGCTCTTACCGGTGCAGCGAAGCTCGGCGCGCGTCCTCAGCGGCTGGGACGTCGTTTCCTCGTGCTTGTTCGGCTTGTGCGCCGTAGATCGTTTACGGTCGATCGATAGGCTCGATGGCCGATTACGCGGTGGCGTCGGTAAGCCAAAGTTTCGAGTGTGCGTGCCCGTGTTGAATCGTGGAGTTAGGAAGAGGAGGAGGAGGAGGAGGAGGAGGAGGAGGAGGAGGAGGAGGAGGAGGAGGAGGAGGAGGAGGAGGAGGAGGAGGAGGAGGAGGAGGAGGAGGAGGAGGAGGTGGAGGAGAAGAAGACAAAGTCCTGGCTGAGATGGTAGCTAGCAGGTGGTAGGATTCATACGCGCAAACGCTCCTTTTCCATCGAATAAGAATGCTGGTGGCGGCGTCATTTGGACGTGACACGCTCGCTCGGCCGATTGTTGGGCGACGCGTTCGGCGAGTTTCGGATCCGCCAGGGATCGATAAATGCCGCTTGTAAACATGGATCGACAGCAAAATCGATCCAAGGAGTCGAGATCGCGAGCCTCGAGGAAGGGAATATGGAGGAGGGCTGGTGCCGCGGCGGGCTCGGACGAGTCGTCAGCCACCGATGAGAAATCGGACGAAGAGTTGGATAATACGGGCTCTCGAATACGGCTGTTCCGAGAAAAGAGAAAGGGCGCCAAGTCATCGACGAAGAGTCGTCGTCACGAGGAGGCGGAAGTGTCGAGGGAACCGGCGAAAGCGTCCCAGCCGCCGAGGGAGTCGAGCATCGCTCAGTCGATTAAGAAACGTTTCGCCTTCTTCCGACGATCGGAGAACGTTAAGTCGACGGAGGACGTCGAGGCGGTCATAATCGATAATGACGAAGCTGGTGAGCTGGTTAATCGAGTGGTCGATGTGGTCGTGGACGTGCATCGGGAGAATGGAGAGAGAAGGAAAGAGATGGAGGATAAGGGACGAATCGGCGATGGCTCGAGCGATTCGTCCTCCAGTAGGAAGAGTCTCGTGTTAAAGTCATTGGACCTGATAGAGGAGTTTCACGAGGAGCGGATCGCGGGTACGGAATCAGCGAACAGTCGACTGTCGGGGGAGTCGGAGGCGGAGAGTGAAGTCGATGTGCCAACGAAGGGGGAGAGCGAGGGGTCGCTCGAGGAGCCGACGAGCGACGTTCTGCCAATGTCCGGGGCCGAGTCAACGCGTCGACGAAGACGCTGGGACAAGTCCGAGATCGCTGCCGGTGATCTCGTGGAGGACCTGAAGAAGCCGCGCAGGCGGCAATGGGTCATGGATGCCACGGGTACGGAGTCGCGCAAAAATGTCGGAGGCAGAAAAGATCTCGTGTCCAAGCGATCGACCACCGTCGTGACCACGACGCCAAGATCAGCCAAGTAAGCCGAGTTTGTTTGAAACTTTTATGTTGTGCATATATATATATATATATATATATATATATATATACGTTTATGTAGAAACTAGTATCTGATAATCCAAGTATTGTTATTAATAAAAATCGATTGCGCTTTCTTATACTTTTAATGCGAGCGGCCCGCATTTATGGACTGAGCTTTACTTAGGTTGACGTATAACTACGGCATTGGACTGCTTGCTATTTTATTTATTTGCATGCAAAATATTCTCTCTCCTAAATTCAACCTGACTTTTGTCGGTTAATTTTACGATGAAAGCTGTGATAGTGCGTTAGACTCGATTGCGAGGTAAAATATTTAACGATTGATCGTTCTTTTGTGGTTCCGATAAGAAATCTAGATTAAATTAACGAGGGTGACTGGCCAATTCATTAGAAGGATTAAAGTGTCATTGATTTTTGTGAAGGCTGCTCCTCGATTTAATTGTATGAATTTATCAAGATGGTTAATATGACAGAGCGATAGGAAACTTCTTATACCGTGATAACGGCAAGACTATATACTAATGAATCTTAATAGCTTATCGATCGACTGATTATACGCATATTTTATTTCCACGTTTCATTGAATTTTATTAGGAGTTAATAATGTTGCGAAATAATTTGGACGCAAATAAAAATTGACTGACAAGAGCCGATAAGGCAGTTCTCAATGTTTACATTAGCGAAGCATGAAAAATGGTTGTGTAATTGTGTATTATTCGAGCGTTGAATAACGGTGATAGTGCTTGCGCGCGCAGCTTTTAACGATATATTTACTAAAATTGATAAACAGTCGTCGTGTATAATGAATAGTAAACCATTGGGAAGAGTTTGGATGCCCAAAGCAGCGCCCAGATCAAAAAGCAAACGGAGAGATCATCGTCAAGCATTCGACAACGAGGTTTTCTCATACGATCACGACGAGGTCCTGCGAATCGAAACGATTAACGACTCCAGTCCTAAAATCAAAATCGGCAACCTTAACCTAGAGCAGATAGAGAACGAAGTGTCGACTTTGAGCAACGATGAAGATAACGCTGCGAGCGATTCAATGTCTAGAATTGAGAAAGTACAGGTAATATTTAGAAATTTGCTTCTGAGTGATGGTATTCTTAACGTATTGAAATAAAAAGAGTACGACGATATCGTGCATTCGTCTAGCCTAACGATAAACTTCCACGACGTGAGCGGCTTAATTTATAATTTATAAATGTTGGCAACAAGTCGGTTAAAATCAACATCATCCTAGATGTGCGAATGTACAAATCATTGATATTAATTTTGTTTCAGGAGCATCAGCCGCTGACTGCCGACGAAGATGACGAAATGTCCGACACGACGAGAGACGACGAATCGTCGATGGGAAGTAGCGAGTCGCTGGATTTCGTTGGGAGAAAAAGTACGGCGAGAAGACGCCCCCCGAGTGGCCAACAAAAATTGTCGGCTAACGAAAGATCCGTGGACAGAGAGGAGCCGGAGGATATTGACGAGGCGGAAGATGAGCAGGAGACGATATTGAACGTCATCGAGAAGAAATCTGTACGATCGTCTAGCTCGAGTAAAATTGAAATAATCCCGCGCAATTTTTTTGGGCGAAAATCGAGTGAGGAAACGACGATAACGACGTACGAGGACACGAGCACTGTACGTAATTCGGAATTATATTGTCCGAAGCAGGACGAATGTATTAGGACATAATAATGTAGAATGTTTATGGGCTTAGACGCAATATGTTTGCTTAGGAGTAAAAGAGCCGTTTGAGTCAGCCAGCTGTCTCAATCCGTAATAATGATAACGAAGCTCAAACTGTAGTATAGTAGTTGTCAGTTGTATCGTAGAGAGTGACAATCGATGATAGTCCTAATTGATGAAAAATGCTAAAGCAAAGGTGGCGTCGTGAAACTCAAAGTTTTTTCATTTTGGTTTTTCAGTCCCGGCGGGGATCGCGGCACTCGCGATCGAGGGGGCAGCAAGTAAAGCCAGCGGGACAGAAAAGGAGCGGCAACGCGATTGAGAGCAGCTCGCGGCTGAAATCCAAGACAACGAGCTCGTCGACACGGAACTCGACCGAGGAGTACTCGAGTAATAGAAGGAAGGCTAAGCCGAAAGCGAGGAAGCGGCACAAAAGAAAGGATAATCGACAAGAACCAGAAGGGGACAGAGACGAGGATATTAAATACACGTCAATATGGATTCATCGCTCGGATATGCTCGAGGCCGATTACGTCACGAGGCATCCAATGGTAAAGGTGCACATAGTCAGTCAAGAAACCGGCGAGTATCTAAAGTCGCGCAACAAGGAGAAAAATGCCATCGACTTCTTACAGCCGATTATAACGGGAAAATTCGACTTCAAGGAGAAGCGATCGATGCTGCCGATTTGGGATGAGGAGCTGATATTCGAACAAGATTTTCAAGATCTGCTTAGGGAGGGCAGAAGTGCCGCTCTCGTATTGTTCGAGATCGTCGATCTTCTCAATTACTCCGAAGCGAGTGTGTGCTACGATCAATTTGGTTAATACGACAATTCTTACGTGTTCCTTACAATAATAATCATAATTCGATAGGATTGGTCTGTCGTTGATTTAATGATTAAAATTAATTCGTTTCGTATGCAATATTTTCATTGGCCATTGGAGCTTGAGGGCTCACAATCATACGTTCATCTTTATTTATTAAACGCAAGCTGATTTATCGATTAATCCAAGCCACTATTGGCACGAATTTATTAATCACTGCTCTGGATTGATGACAAATGCTGAAAAATGCTTTCGTTACATCTAATCGATATAAATAATCCGACAATAATACGGCGAATATAATAAATATACTAAACAATAAATATACATAAATAATCTAAGAATTAACGCTTATAATTATAATGCTGACGTAGTAGTTACATTTGCAAATACATTTTATTCGTAGTGAATTGATGCGATTGAACGGCCATTAAATTTAATAATTTTGTAATCTAGTATTATTAATACCGACGCGCAGCATTATCATTCGTCGAACGATCGCGTAAATCCATTACATTACACTTTCGACTTAATCATCGCCACTTATTGTTTATTACACTGGCATTATTAATTCTTCTCTAATATCCTCGCAGTTTTAACGCGCAGCATCAACGAATAAATACGAATGTTGCAAAGAAATCATCAAATCCAAAATCAATCAAAAGCAAAAAACAAAACAAGCTAACAGACAAAAATCCTATCGCTACTATAGACTAAAATTAATTAATACATTGAGAGAATAATTAAAATTAATTATCAGCTAATTAAATGGCACTCGTCGTGCAATGTTAATCTCATTAAAATACCATCGAGTCTTATGACAAACAATATTTTCTCCGTCCATCTCTGCACGTCAATGTTGTTTAATTCGTAACGCAGTGTTGTCATTTTTATAGGCAGAGATGCTTGCTGGTATAAAGTGGCATGGGCTTTCTTGAGGCCAGTGGGAATCAGTGGCGTTCATCATGTTGATAAGAGGCTTCGATTACAGTTGTACAGGCCGAAAAAGAATTTTAGAAAAACCGCCGGGAATCAATGCGAGGTAAAGTATGCGAGTGAGAAATAACTTAGACGCTCTCTAGATTATCATTAAAGGCAAATATTTTCTCGTCCCTCTCAAAACGCTTTTATGTAGAATCCGGAAGGAAGCTTTAATTCCAATTTTTAACATCGATTATGATGATTTGACGATAACGTCGATTTGAGCGACAAACTCGCGCTCTCTCAAACCGCCCGCTCTCAAACACAATTCAAGA
This sequence comes from Ceratosolen solmsi marchali, assembly GCF_000503995.2. Classification (NCBI taxonomy): domain Eukaryota; kingdom Metazoa; phylum Arthropoda; class Insecta; order Hymenoptera; family Agaonidae; genus Ceratosolen; species Ceratosolen solmsi. Next base: position 1,469,546 of record NW_011948426.1, on the reverse strand, counting down.
GAAAAATATCGCCTATAGGACATTCACGGAGACCCGCTCAATAATGATAATCAGGAAGGAATAACACTTGGTAAGGTCTCGCGTCGTGTCGTATCGCAATTAAACGTAGGGGAACTCTTGAATTAAACGACGTGAGAAATAATAAAAAAGAGATCAACGCTCGGTCTCGTAATCTCACATCTCAGCCTACTTTCATTTCATTTTTTTTAAGGCGATTTTTACGGCACAGTTGCGAAATTCGTAATTCACTGATGAATTCGAGGCTTACGCGAGTCTCCGATTATTCCACAGCATAGCCACGAGCGATATAAATCGCCAAGGTCGTCTCACACAATGCGAGAAAATAATTATAATGAGACAACGTCGTCCCCGTAGGTGTACAGATGGTGGAAGTCCAATAGCAGAAACAAGTATCCGAGTAGCCTGTACGTGAGCTTGAGCGGGGTGGAGCCACCGAAGCTCGAGCCCGTGTTCTACGAGCAGCCGTTGCACCTAGAGGACGTCGGTGGGTCCCGTGAGGGATCGCGAGTCCCGGAGGAGACGGAGCCGCCGCCGCCCAAATGGTCGCGCCCGGCCACGCAGACCTGTCAGATCCCCAACGAGAGCTTCGTCGAGTTCGAGGCCAGCGAGAACGGCTGCTTTCACCTGGCCTTCAGCAACGACGGCAAGTACCTGGCTTGCGTGCTCTCCGAGGAACACGATTATCCGATCCTGGTGTACAAGGTGCGAGCGCTAGCTGTTGACGAGTGTCGTGCCCGTCTCCGCGCTATCGACCATCCCCGAGTCGTCTTAGCGTTTAAGCGCGCGTGCCCCTAGATCCCCCTTTAGGGTCTCCTGGAACAACTCCTATTCATTAATTAATTAATATTAATTAAGTAATATCGCGTGGCGCTCACATCGCCACTTTACGTTTCAACGTTCACAGGTTCACGATGGGAGTATTCACGTGCGATTTCCCGGCCATAAGAGCTTCATCTATTCCTTAGGATGGGCGCGAGACGATCGTTTTCTATTGTCAGTGTCTTCCGACCGGACCGCGCGTTTCTGGAACGTACGGGATAGAATTATCGAGCATATCCAGGTAATTATCCAAACTTGCAAAATCATCAGGTAGAACAGGCTCGATTGCATCGGCCGAACCAAGTATCCGGCCCCATTATGGATTTATCGTTAAACGTGAACGTATTAGCGTATTTGGTTCGCGTTCGATATTATGACGGTGGCCATTTTGTCGTCACAGCTCTCATCGGGGCTATTAATTTTATCGCTTACAATGCCTTGGGAATTGCAATCGCAAAAATTTATTATAAAGTGCACGGTAAATTGTAACTATTGGTTAATCGTTCGGCATAGCTACATAAACTTAGTAAATGCTTGCCAACTACCAATTCTACCCTCGCTATACTCCGCTATACTCGCCTCCTTCCCATCCCTCTCCAATACCCCCGTCACATCTTCATTAACATCTTCTTCTACATTGCATTCGAGTCCCTGCCACATCCGTCTTACGTCTACTGCGGCAAATTCTCAATGGAGGTCACCGACTACATCGTCACCGGCTGTTACGACAAGGTGGCTCGCGTTTGGGCACTCTTGCCGTCCGGCGATAACGAGGGCTACGAACTTGTCCAGGAGCTCGAGATTCACGAGAGCTTCGTCAACAGCGTCTGCCTCCAAACCGAGAACGACACGTTCTTTACGGGCGACGGCCTCGGTGTGATTGTCGCCTGGTTTGCCAAGAGAAGCCGCAAGTCGCCCATTAGAAAGGAGTGGCAAATTATGCGCAAAATAAAAATTCGGGAATTAGAGGGCGTGCCAATCAACACGATTATTTTGCATCCATTGGGATCTCGGCTGCTGGTGCATTCGCGAAATAACGGACTGAGATTGATGGATTTACGTAGTGGCACGGTACTTAGGAAATTCGATGGCCTGACGAATCAAAGGTATAAATTGGCTAGTGATTTTCTATGTGAAAATAAGCGACGACGTTCTCCGCGTCAACTCTGATTGACAATCGAACCGTTTTAGCGTCATTGCCGTTATTATCGTCACCGGTGTCGTATTGTTCGCGACTGGAGTGACGCGAAAACAATGGTAAGGCTGTTGTGCCGTGTTGGTTCGATTGGCAATCACAGTGCGATTATATCGGTAAATATGTCGCTCGAATCGTACCGATGTACAATTCTTGGTTCAAACGCCTGTAAACTGTTATCCATTCGCAGAATCCAAATAACGGCCTGTATCTCACCCTGTGGCAGTCTGCTGTTTTGCGGGAGCGAGGATGCGACCTTGAGCGTGTGGAGCTTGCAGAGCGGCAAACTTTTGGCGATTTACGAGATGGGGATTGAGGGAAAAGCCGTGACCTGCGTCGATTACCATCCCAACGATCATCTACTGGCATTGGCAGTCTGGGGTGCGCCGGTGCCTGTAAAGATTATGAAATTCGATCGCGAAGCCGAGGGTAAAAGCGTAGGATTGAAGCTCACGGCTACGACGGACGACACAGTGCCCGCGAGCTTCGATTCGAAATTAAGCAGCGAGCCGACGTCTCTTAAGAACGGAGGGGGAAATTTAGAGCTAATGCCAACGAGAAGTCGGAGCTCGTCCATTAAGAGCGGCTTATTAAGGGGACAGGAGGTTAACGATGATGTTAGAGTGCGTCTGACTAGGGCTCAAATAAGGGCAAACGAGTCGAATCTCAAGGCGAAGAGCTTGACAAGGCTGAATGGGATAATCGAGAAGATCGACCGTATTCTTATGTACGCTACGACACAAAATTCACCGGATGTAGATGTGGAGTCAGCACGCGACTCGTCCATATTTACGGTCACGGGGGTGAGGGAGGCGCGTGATAAAGCAATGGAAACCATTGAGCTGGAAGAATTGAGGAGCCAAAATGAAAAGAGCAGGAGCGAACCACGAGCCTGGAGAAAGCATCGGCATAGATCGCGAAGCGCGAGGAACTCCACGTCGGCATTGCATAAAGAGATCGAAGTCACTAAAGCGCTTTCGGACAGTGCCGCTTTCAATCGTAAAGTTTCGAGATTCAGCGACGAATCGTCAAATTCAAATCGGTCCGCGCACCATAAGAAGAAGCTCGTAGTGGAGAGATTGGAGTTGGACAGGATTGACGGCGTCGAGTCGACGGATGAGTCGGGATTTAAGGATTCATTGGGCACGATTGTGGATGGGAAGGAGGAGTTTCCTAGCGAGGAGATTTTGGATATAGAATCGCTGAGAAGTGATGACACTTATGTGGTCGATAAAGTGAAGAATAACTCGGCCGAGAGCGCCGATCGACATGATCTTTCGGACGAGAGCAATGCGACGTTTATTATAGAAAGTGACATTCCAATTGCAAAACCTCGTAAGAAGTTCGGTAAAGTCGTGGTGATGTAAATTCACACCCACCATTGCCAAGCCAAATGGACATACAATTTTTTTCTTCTTTAAAAATGCAAAGCAGTATTAGTAGCGATAGTAGATAGCGTTGGTTATTTATTGACTTTGATAGTTTGGATCGATGCTAATGTAAGATCTTAGCTAACGCTCGTACACGTATCGCGTATTACCCAAGATGTACAATTGACGACGAATAGATAAATTAAAGAAACGAATATGTTAATTTTTGTTTGAAAAAAAGAATAGAGAAGAAAAGAATAGAAAAGAAAAGAAAAGAAAAGAAAGAAAAAAGAAGAAATAACAACAATAATATCATATGTATCTGTATTAAAGATTTTTTTGCCAATAATGTTACAAGACAATTGCTACAAACAACGATTTTTAAAAATCCATCATACAATTACGAAATATAAAAATCCATTGGACGGTCGCAACGGCATACGCAACGCCTTAAAAGTCATAACTTTTCACTCGCTTTTTAATAACATTAATGTCGATCGTACCATTGAGGTGCTAAAGCCATGACTGTAGCCGTTAACAATATTAGCGTTTCAACTGTTACACAGCATTGATATTGTACGCATACGAACCTACTTGGGTTTCGTGTTTACCGTTCGTTGAATAAGTGTACCAATTGAAATTATAACTTAAGCTTTCTTTCTCAATTTAATAAATATTATGAAAGTTTTATACATAACGTGCCTTCTCACATTCATTACACTAAAACTCTCCTTTCCTTGTAAGGCTGTGGATCGGCAATGGCGTACGCCGGCTCGTCATCTTCCGAAATCCATATGTCCCCAGCCTCTGCATTCTGTATCATCTTGATGACTGCCGTGCCGACATTCTCCGGCCTGAAAGTAAAAAAACAACAAAAAAAAAAAAAAAACAATTCGTACAATACCGAGCAATATTCGCGCAATTTTAATATGGATAAACGTCACCGCGTACTGTTGGATGTATTTTGAGCATTCGAAAATTTCTATCAGATACTTGTCGGAAATGAACTTGAGGGTTTCTTCTCTCAAATTGTGATGTAAAAAGCTGGATTCCGTGAGACCTGGACACAGAGCCATCACTCGAACCCCGAGATCTTCGTAATGGTCCTGGACGTGCGTACGATCACACAAAAATAATCCATAATAAGTATTACAAAGTACAAAGCTTCCCGCTTATTTCCATTTCATCATCGATTAAACTCAATCAATCGATCGCTACTTCTCCCTCACCCAATGCAATATGTAGATATTTTTGTTTTTAAAAAACTTGATGCTCTTATAATACAAATGTAACTTACCTTCAACGATTTGGTGAAGCCACATACGCCGTGCTTGGTGGCCGTGAAAATTGGGAGCGCAGCCGATGTTTTTAGACCGAATACGGAGGCTACGTTAACGATTGCTCCTCCCTTGCCATTGTGATGATATCCCATCCTGTCGATTCCAATGAGCGTGGAATTAATTACCGCTGTCTAAAAGACAAAAACAAAACAAACAAACAAACAAATAATGATAAGGTAATCATCTCGTGTAATTATTACGGACAGCAATGAATAATTGCGTCTAACGCGAGTGTACACGCCATAATCTCCATTATTTCACCCCCTTGCAATAATACCAATTAAGTAATACATAATTACGTCCATTCTATCGCAATACTCTCAATCGTAAATTATTCAATCGAACCGATGGGACGATATCATAATTGTTCTCTTGGTAAATAAATAATCACCAATTTAATCGCATCTAACGTCAACATTATGATTTGATCGAGGAGTCGTATCCTTAACTCGTGAACATTAAAATACGGTAATAATTCAACAATCGATAGATCATTGTTTAGGTATCGATTAATGTTTATTATTGACGATCGATTGTAATTTACTTACTAAATTGGTGTCGACCATGTGTTGCGTTCGGAGTTCATTGACAAGATTTACACAGTTAACGAGTATGTCGACGCTACCTTGCATTCCAACAATTTCATCGTATCGAGCTAGAAAAGAGTTAGATTTCTACGACTATTGTCTATGGTTGCATTACTATAGTCAATTATCGGATATTTTTTTAATAGAATTGGTGGCTGTCGGGGGGAGGGGGGAGGGGGT
>NW_011948426.1:1399023-1463834 GCF_000503995.2 Ceratosolen solmsi marchali | reverse complement strand
GGGGGGGGGGGGGGGGGGGGTGACGGTGGTGGTGGTGGTGGTGGTGGTGGTGGTGGTAAGAGAACGTATTTTACCTGCAAATTCACTTTGTATCGTTACGTCGCACGTGTAAAAATCCGCTCGACCTTTTCCAAATTGTTGCTCGATTTTTTGCGTGCAAAAGGCAGCGCGCGTGTGCATAGAATCTTGATCGAATATCGCAGCATACTGAAAGTATATAACTAAGTATCATTTAAGCTAATAATATCAGGTGACAATAGATAAACGTCAATTTACGAGTGTATAGAGGTGTGCCTTGTGGCTAAAGGAATCGATCATTCTTTATATCATAAAAAGTACATCTTACCATCTCGCCGGTGTATATTACAATGATACGTGTGACAGGATACGTTTGCAGTGTGTACGTAATGAAATTAATAATTTGACATTAACAAGAATTTTGTAGATGAGAGATCACATCATCATCTAACGGCATTGTTGGGCTATTTAAATATTTACACGAAACGAATATTTCGAACATTTCTCGGTAATGACTAAATTCGGTAAAAACTTGGTAGGGCTCATTGATTAAATGCGCATAACGAGATAAAATTTATCATTGAAAATACAATTTCGATATAACGGCTCAAAATGGCTATCGTACTGTTGCAATAAAAATCACTTGAATATTCGAAAATGCTACGATTGCTTTCGATTGGAATGAGTGTGATGTGTCGTAGGCAAAGTCGAAGGTAATGAGTAAATATTTATGAATAATATGGACTAATAAGTACTTTTATTAACAGGCCGATATATTATATATAAATAAAGTCTCATCCGCAGATAGCTCACTATAAATAAATAGAAAAAGACGGTACAAATACAATTGACAAGAAAACAAAAATACAAAACTATTTTTACGGCTTTCAGAATTACAGCGACTTCGATCAACCAACAAAATAGCTGAACAATAAGCACGGGAGTCTCCTATTTTGCCACGTGATTATGGGAAAATACTAGGAAATTTTCTTCTGTGGAATAAAAAAACAAAGCAGACAAACAACCAAATAAACAACCAAACAAACGAACAAACAAAACGGAAAATTAAATAAAATAGAAAAAAGGAAATGCGTTTGTAAACGATAGCGAAGACTTCACGGACACGTACGCATACGCTATTTTTATTGACTGCGCAGATGCCTTGATATTTCACCGAAATCAGCGATGTGACCGAGGCAGGTATACTACCATCATTGTTTATCAACTAATTGAGCAAGTTGATTATGGTAATGAATCGAGGAGATGAGAATCTGCAAGACGCGCGAAGTCGTTAGTGAATATCATTAAATCGATATTGGACATTGTCATCCTTAATTTTAAAATAAATATTTCGAAATGTCAGGCACCTGGCGCATTATTACCCGGCTTCCTTAACTTTGGAACTCTTCGAGGAACTATTCGATGGGAGGGAAACAATTTTACTTTTGACGATTGCCCATTACAATGGGACAAGAGACGGCGCTATGAATTACGAACACGATATCGAAATAATATCGATTCTACAATCGCCTAAGCTTTCGACCAACACTGATTACAATGTTCAACAACAATATACATATATATATATATATGGATAATTGTAAAATATTGCATATATTCAGGTTTATTTTAATTTAACGATGAAAGTGGTCGGCTACTACTAGACGATGATGGCCTTCAAATTTAACATAATTACGAAGTAGTGTTGCTTGGCTCTAACCTTAAGAAAAGTGGGATACCGCACTGTGTATACACAAGCGGTATCAGAAAATATTTCTTTTTCATGTAAATTTAATTATGAGCCTCGGCTCGTCAGCAATTTATTTAACAGAGAGATAAGAGATTACAATATTTTAAGTGAGTATGCCTCGTAAGGAGAGAAATTAAGCTCAATACACAATAATGTCTGAATTAACGACGTATTACATGCTACATTAACGGAAATATCTTGTGTATATATACATGCGTATATGTGTGAACAGTAGCAGTTTAATAAAGCAAATCTCTCAGAACACGTATACAGTATCTTATGTAGTCACCAGTAATTTCGTAAAAGATTAATTAATTGGAACATTATAAATTTCATTAAAAACAAAAAAAAAATAAAAAAAAAAAAATATATATATATATATATATATATATATATATATATATATAGAGAGAGAGAGAGAGAGAGAGAGAGAGTAAAAATCATGATTAATATTATAATGTTAAAGTATATTGAATACAATAAATTTACGGCTTATATACGATTAGCGTAAACAATTCCACTCAAAGTTATTTCATAACCTTTTAATAGTACGTATTAATATTGATATTTAGTGTTAATGTCTCATTTTAATGCTCTGGGGCAATAATTAAACGAACAATTATCATATAAATCGCCTAAACCGAAGATGGAAATTTTTATTTTTGTTTTGTTTTGTTGTTGTTGTTGTTGTTGTTGTTGTTGTTTTTTTGTTTTTTTTTTTTTTTGTTTTTTGTTTTTAATAATTATCGCAACGAAGAAGCGTGCGCGTACAGGGGGCAACGTAAAAGGAAAAGCCCAACGAAAGTTTTAACGAATCTCTGTATAAATCACACGGCCAATGTAAATGGCAATCCCAAGAAACACAAAAACATTAATCACAACAATTTATCACAAATGTTCACGCACTTTGCTTATTATGAATATCTCTAGCTCACTCTATCGACAGTCACCTCCATCTCAACTCCTCCCAATGAAATGAGATGAAAATCGAGCATCGATGAAAGAAATGAATGAAAAAGGTACCTTGGCCCCATGAGTCAATAAGACTTGCACAGTGGCGAAACCAATTCCGCCGCACCCGCCGGTTATAATGGCAACTTTGTCTTTAATATTCATTGTTTTCGTGGAAAAGCGTGGAGCGTCGTCGATACCGGCGGCCCGTACTCGAAGCGAAAAAGCAACTCCGAAAAGCCGATGTTTCCAGTTTAGCGTTTATTATCGGACTATGTCTCGAAGATGGAAAGACGTCTATTCGACCGCTATTATCTGGAGAGAAAAAAATTCAACGTTAGAGGTTATACTGATTGCGCGAGAAAACGACGTCTGTCACTTAATATGGACTTATCTGATGCATTATTTACGAATTAGTGAAGACCGGCAAATGGAATAAAATTATATCTTAGTATATTGTGACATTTTTCTCTTGGAATACACAAGTATTTTCGTGAACTATTATTTCGTAATGGCTATCTATTATTAAGACATAGTTATGGATAAACTTGCTAACAGCCTTGATAATGTAGTTTTTAATTGGTAAATCATCCCATGCTATGTCATATTGCTCGAGGGATCGTGGCTGACTGTAGATTCTTTTTTAGAATAAGTTATCGGAATCGCTCCAATTAACATTGCTTAACATCACAATAACAAAAGTTTTTACTTACTATTAACAATAATGAATTAATCGTCAACGATAATACGAATATCAAATTAACTATTTCAACATTTATTCAATTTAGCCAATTATAAGCGTACAATACGCCAATTATATTGTGCGTATATACACTCGTTACACTGTGACAAGGAATATTTAAAAAATTTCAGTATTATTATATACTGTAAAAACATTGATAAGAAAAGATTCTTAATTTCATATGTATTAGCCAACGTAATTCTTTTCCAAGTATGTCATTATGAAAAATCATAAACCGTATCTTTCGTTGCCGCTAGTTTAAATTTACTTTGATACTATTACCTACGACATTACTAATATTCTATATATTTAATTTTCATTTTTACCCTCCCCTCCCCCTCCTCACTCTCTCACTCGCTCTCTCTCTCTCTCTCTCTCTCTCTCTCTCTCTCCTCCACCACTACCGCCCATCCCACTCCAACTGCTATTTTTCTTGTTCTTGTTCTTCTTCTTCTTCTTCTTCTTCTTCTTCTTCTTCTTCTTCTTCTTCTTCTTCTTCTTCTTCTTCTTCTTCTTCTTCTTCTTCTTCTTCTTCTTCTTCTTCTTCTTCTTCTTCTTCTTCTTCTTCTTCTTCTTCTTCTTCTTCTTCTTCTTCTTCTTCTTCTTCTTCTTCTTCTTCTTCTTCTTCTTCTTCTTCTTCTTCTTCTTCTTCTTCTTCTTCTTCTTCTTCTTCTTCTTCTTCTTCTTCTTCTTCTTCTTCTTCTTCTTCTTCTTCTTCTTCTTCTTCTTCTTCTTCTTCTTCTTCTTCTTCTTCTTCTTCTTCTTCTTCTTCTTCTTCTTCTTCTTCTTCTTCTTCTTCTTCTTCTTCTTCTTCTTCTTCTTCTTCTTCTTCTTCTTCTTCTTCTTCTTCTTCTTCTTCTTCTTCTTCTTCTTCTTCTTCTTCTTCTTCTTCTTCTTCTTCTTCTTCTTCTTCTTCTTCTTCTTCTTCTTCTTCTTCTTCTTCTTCTTCTTCTTCTTCTTCTTCTTCTTCTTCTTCTTCTTCTTCTTCTTCTTCTTCTTCTTCTTCTTCTTCTTAATTTATCAGATTTATAAAAGTTTTTTCGTCTTAATCTTCGTAAAAGACATTTTAATAAAACTTTTGTCATTTTATTTTATTCAATGGTAATAAGCTTTTCTTCCCAATTATTTATTAAATAATTAATTAATATTACTATATACGATATTCCTCGTACTTTATCGTTAATCTAATTTTTTCATTCATTTTTATTTTCATCTAGTCGTTGCACTCTTTTCCATTATTTATTTAAAAAAAAAAAAAATATATATATATATATATATGTTTTCAATTATCTTTATGAGAGAAATGCCGCGAGAAAAAAAAATGCTAATATATCAAACTAATTTCAAATACTTTTCATAATCTAAATTTATCTCCTACTAATAAGTCGTTAAATCTAAGATGCATTTTAATATTTAATTTATTATAAAATAAGGAAATTATGAATGAAAATTATCATTAATTCTTATCTTCGCAACGTAAAATTATTCGATTAAACTATATTTTTATAACGTGACTTTTTATACAAGTATTACCGTCTTGAGGCGTACGATGGATTTGATAATAAATAAAAATTTGATAGATTTTACCTCAAATTGAACTTTTTCTGAAAAGATTGTTTGTTTTAATTTTAAGTTTACTGTCGGCACTACCATACCATACCATACCATACCATACCAACGCAAGACGATACAAATCGTATTCACGGTCAAACAACCACATCCACGGGCACTCCAGTGCACATGTACATACGTAAACATCACGGATCATTTATATGTCGTCGAAATTATTGAAATTCGCGTGTTGTATTCTATCCTAAAATAATATATATATATATATATATTAGATTGTCAAGTTCTAGATAAAAACTCAATTTCTCAAATATTTTCTAATACGTCGTTTGTTAACGGGAATTTTTTTTTAAACAACATAAATTTCTTTGATAATTATTTAAAAGTAACTTATTGCTCTTAGGAATATCGAAGTTGTTCCAACAGATTTTCTTTTCTCGTCCAATTAGAGATCGTCGACTTTTAGTTATTGATAGATCGTTCTATTTTCTCTACATTAAACATTCGACCAAATCTCGGTTTCATTTCAACATCAAAAATATTACTTTACCGCTTACAAACAACAGACTTTCATCTTTTAATAATAGTATTCAGTCGGAAAAAAGTCTCTTTTTTGTGTTTGATATTTCATGATATTTATTGAAATCATAGAAAATAGTCATTATAAACGAAAGCAATGCCACTGTTTGGTAACATTATTAGATGTTTTGTTAATTATATATAAATTTTTTGGCATTTTCGTTTTTGTGCAGAGTGAGCGATGAATTTTAAATTATTTTACCTTAATTATCTCCAAAATTTATCGAACATTCGTTCTATTCACGGTGCCTCATCTCTTTCCTGAATTCTCGACTCCAACATCATCCTTCCTTAGCCCTTCTATCGCCATAAATGAATATATTCACATTATTACATATAAACTACAAATATAAAGTGCACGATGAACCACGATATTGCACAATTGCAGCATATGAAATCGGTCGTAATGAAGTCGGTAGGCCGGGATGATGATGTCGACAAGTGTCGTCTCCTATAGTATTATCGTATACTATATGATCGTCGACTTGGGAAATTATCGGGCGATGCGACAATGTTGTTCCTCTCTACCTCTCCAATGTCACGTGGCGAAACATGAAGGAACCCGAAACGGCCAACATGTAAATTTTCGTACGTACAGCTATGATCTAAAAAAAAATCTTTCGATTAAAATTTCAGGGTCAATGTCTTAAGCCGAGATTGCACGCACCCAGGCACTACCTAACGTCTTTCTTCCTTAAGCTATTTCTAGGCTTTCGAAATGCCCGCCTACTTTGGTACTACGAGAGTTCGCGTTATCGCTGTCGTCTAATGGAGATTACGTGAAGTATAATATTATACGGATGTGTCGATGCAGGTTTCGCGGTAACAAACTACGTTCCTTAGCAAAGACGTACAAAAAACATAATTTAATAATTTAAACAACTTTATTAATTGGTGTTTAAAATGAGCTCTTCCTTCCACTCTTTCTCTCTGCCCTCTCTGCCCTCTCTCTCTAGGCCTATATCTTTCAAAAAAAAAAAAAAAAAAAAAAAAAAAAAAAAAAAAAAAAAATAAATAAATAAATAAATAAATAAATAAATAAATAAAATAAAGTGAAATTGAAGATATAATTTGAAAAGATATATTGCCGCGTAGATGACGATGCTTACGCACATTGATGAGAGGAAATAATTGGTAAAGTAACGGCCACCTAGCGGTTCTCCACTCAATAACTTCAGCTCAAATGGTACATCTAATAATTACATTTTAACCCGTTAATTCTTAATAAACTACATAATGCAAGTATTAGCCTGATTTAGAGTTTGTACAACCAGTTTTAGTAAAGTCAGAGCTCTTCTCCTATTCTATTATTATTGTTATATCGGATTAATATTGTGCACTGCTTAACGACGGTATTACGAAGGCTAATATTTATTATTGTAGATGGTATATTTGAAATATTCACCTTTGGTACATTTAAGGAATAATATTATGAGATAAGCGATTTTAATTAAAGAAATGTAAAGATTTGCCGTTTACATCATGATAATACAGAATGCTCGAATAATTGGAAATTTAAGTAAAATATTATGTTTACATAAATTTTAACATTTATGTCTTACTTATTAATAAACTTAATGAAACAATGATATTTACTCGAGTGGGATTCCCTTACTGGGCATAAATTAGATTAAGCAATTTTAAGTGATTAATTAAGCAATATTAGCTTAATTTATGCAAATAGACAAATGCACAATAATAATAATAATAATAATAACAACAACAACAACAACAACAACAGCAACAATAATAATAATAATAATAATAATAATACTGGCTTATCACATTGAGAAATAATAACGTACTTTCAGATAATTATTAAAGTAAACCGTTTTGACTATCAAAAACAATTGACTATCAAAATAAAAATCTCATAAAATTTGTGATGAAATTATTGTGATGCATTTTACCTTATTTAATTATTTATTCTTTTTTATCGTACGGTAACGTAGAATAAGAAAACAATAAGCCAGTGAATTATTGAAAACTAATATAATGGTAGTTTTATAATTTAATTAGTATAAATTTTTGATGTACAGTATATTATTATAATTTTTTAAACTATAAAATGATAGATATGATCCGATATCCCAGTCGTTGTTCGTCGTAGTAAATATTTATTCTACTGCTAATTAACATTATACTCTCACGATGGTGCGTCCGTCAATGCTTGACCGAGATGTTATTTTTACATCATAGTTTATTTTTTCTGCGCGTACGCCATTCTCACATTGCAAAATAAGTAAAAAAAAAAAAAATTAAGTACGATTTAGCGGATGGACGTATAATAACTTTATTTCAAATTAATAATTCAAATTCAATGGCAATAGAAAATTTATATGAAATGTTCCTTGTTTAATTTAGTTGGAGTAAATCTGACATTAAAGACCAAGCGATTTGTAATTTAATGAATATTTAATGAATATTTAGCGCCTAAAATTTTATTTATCACTTAGAATGTAAACTTTAGTCTTTAGTCGATAGATAATATGGCGAATCTTCCAATGGCTATCCTAAGGCGCTAAAATACGAGTTATTATTAAATTAAATTCAAATCTATTCGTCGGCATTAAAATAATGATAAATTATTTTGTTTGATAAAAATTTAGTTCGAATTAGTTTATTATTTTTTTTTTTCTTTTTTTTTTTTGTTATTTTTATCACTAGGATTGTAATTATCACTCAATTGTACATAAAAAGTTTCAAATTTAACATACATATTGCATACGTACGTAATAAAGTACGAGTTATGAATTCACATTAATGACGTTTAAAAGCATTCGAAACATAATAACGATTTATAAATTTAATGGCATTGATGGAAAGTGTTGACTTTACTTGACATTAAATGTTGAAGCAGTCAAGCAGAAGAAATTGTAACGTATGTGTATATTCTCGATTATTATAACAATGCACTCCGCCAATCAATTTCTAATCCTATTATTATATGTTATTGTTTTTGTTTGCTGTCCATCTATCAAGCTTTAAATAAACATTATTATTAATGTAATCGTTTACGTTTAATTGTCTATTTAATTGTCCTTTAATCGGTCAAGCAGCGAATATTACGTGTCACGTCAATCGAATATTTTGCATTTACAATTGCATCGCTAAATGTAACGTAACATCGCCCAGAGTGGGGCAAGTCCGTGGAAAGAAGAGTCGTTGTTTAAATAAAGCATAAAGCCGAGTTCATTAAGAGTGACGTTAAGTTTTCTACAAAAGACATAATTTTTTGTTATTAAACATCGCACGCCTACTTATCATCAATGCGCGTTATCTTATTTGAAAGGGAATACTTTAAGATTAAGAGACTTTAGTCTGTTATAACCTTGAGGTAATAATGCCGGTGTAATATTAAAGAAAGAGCGTCATACCATTGATAAATTGTGTTTTTTACATCTTCTTCTTCTTCTTCTTCTTCTTCTTCTTCTTCTTCTTTTTCTCTCCATTTTTCTATTTCTATTGTTTCGTAACATAAATCAAGACGAGTTGATAAAAACGTGAACATTTCATTATTATGAAAATTTTATTAAATATAAAAGACATTTTATAAGAACTTAAACGTCATACAGATATTTTTAGTGTTATCGGTAAAGTCGTTGCTTCAATTTCAAACGCAATAAAAAATATGCCGTCAAATCCAATGCAATGTAAAGTCCTAGTAAGACGAGCGTTGAAAACCAGTATTCCGAGTTTTTCATGTCAACTGTCTTTAAGAGCTTCTTTGGCGAGATGTAGTGGCAGTAATCTTTGGAGCATTTCATGTTTGGTCTGTCGTACCTAAAAAGCGCACAAACTAATTACCAAAATGTTAACATAACGTTTACTTTATGTTAAAGGTCGGTTATGCTTAACGGGCGTAGTCTTATTAAATTTTGTTAAGAGAGAAGCGACGCTCTCGTTGATAAAGGAGAGTCTAGTCGTCGGCTCGTTAATTCACTCGCAGGATATTATTAGCTTGCGATGTGTGGATAAATGCCAGGTTGCATTAAATAAAACGAAGCGTATCGCCGAGTATTTATATGCTTATTATCGCGAGTGGAATGCACATTAATTTATTCGCTTAATGCCGATGGTGCGAACGGCGAACGTTGCCGCTTACCCATAAATGGCCACCATAACGCCTTCGAATCCATACTTGAGGAAAGACATGTGAAAGAGCCATTGCAAGTAGGGATGGGCGTCATTGAGATGCACAAAGAATCCGCTGAACATCATGAACGGTAAAATGGCAAATGGTCCAAAAATAACGCCGTTCTGTAAAATGTCGAAGATGTAGAGGAGAGTATTATTATCAGTAGCATTGAGTTGTCAAGTAATCGGGGCGGGTGGTCACGAGGAAGAGGAGTCGTAATTGTCGTCGTCGTCGTCGTCGTCGTCGTCGTCGTCGTCGTTGCCGCCGATTTACCTGCACGTTGAGACTGGTGCCGAGTATCATGCCGATTGTCTGAGCGACGAGACTCACGAGGACGCACATCATCACGAACAGCCCGAGCCTGTTCAACTCCGGGATCTGTCCGCTCATCTGGTAGACGACGAGGGCGTAGGTCGAGGTCGCGGCCACCTGCACCGGCAGATCAGCGAGTTTGTTCGCCATGTAGAACGAGCGCAGCTTGTACCAGCGATTGAAGTGCTCGCGGATGAGAATCGGCAGCTCGGCTGGAACTGGAACACGAAATTGTCATTATCAAGGTTGGAGTATCTCTCTCTCTCTCTCTCTCTCTCTCTCTCTCTCTCTCTCTCTCTCTGTCTCGATAGATTTACGGGGGCAAATGTAGCGCGGTAAGGTAAAAATATATTTTAAAGCATAATCCGCAAGCTCGCAAGACTGCTCATTGTGCAAATATAAATTTTACGATAAAAGCGTCGCTCGATCGACCATTAATGACATTAAATTTTATTCTTAAATAGCGACTGATACGATCGTTGAAAGTATATTACGTCTGAGGCGAATAGCGCGCATGGAGGAGGATCGAGATCGGAATGCTTGTGCGTTCAATGTCGAGATACTTACTTGTAATGAGCGTGGCGTTGAAAACACTAAACATAAGAAACATCATACTGAAAAAGAGTAGATTGAAGTTGTCTATGGCGTAGGCCGCGTCTTGTCCAATTTTATAAAATATGGTGCCAACGAGAAGTGCAATGATAAAGTGCATCGTCAAACGTGTAAAAGTCAGCACCTAAAAAGGAAATCCAATGTTCGTTATAATTTTATTATGGTACCGCGGGGACTCGTAAAAATCACGAAAATATTAGTATTCGTTTATTAAGTGCAGGAAAGAGTCTCAATTGTAGTTAAACCGGCCAATAGGTAAGACAAAAAAAAAAAAAAAAAAAAAAAAAAAAAAAAAAAGAGTAAAAACAAAAACAAAAATCAAAATACATAAATAAACATAATCTAAGTGTAAGAAGCATCGAGTGTATTAAAGAAACGCCAATCATATTGATTAATCTTGGATAATTGTTTAAAACGCTCACAATCATGTGCATTATCGATGCAAATAATTTTGCGTCAGGAGCAGAGTTTATATTGACATTATATCTCGTGCAATTTCCAGAAATTTATTATTTACTCTTTCGCAATTTGAACAATATCAAGACTAACGACATTGGCACGACGCGAATTCTTATCGTTTATTTATCTTTGTATATTTTCCGCTCTTGCTATCATCGTCTGCTATCATCGTCGTCGTCGTCGTCGTCGTCGTCGTCGTCGTCGTCGTCGTCGTCATCATCATCACCACAATCATCATCATCGTGATTATTATTATTATTATTATTATCGTTCGCCTAGAGGGAGACGGGATTGCAAAGACCCAGGTTCGTACCCTGTCCCTGGAGAGCCTGAGAGCGTTACGCCAAAGGAGAATGCGCAGCTGGCTCCAGGAGTTGGTGGCATAATAGGCCGAGCCCTTGGCCTGGCTCTCGTAAAAGACGGGCGTCGTCGGGAGTGGGATCTTGGGCGCGAGCTCGGGGGCCGAGGAGGCCATTCGCGGAAGCTTGGCTCTGCGATCGTGGGAGCCGCCGTGGCCCCGCCACAGCTGGCTGCAACCATTGCCCGATGAGGCGATGAGCCTCGGTAGGTGATCCCCGTAGTCGCCGTTTATAATCTCCAGCACTGAAAAGGGTCGATGAACGATTAGGCAAAGCCCGCCAAGCCTCGGGAATTACGGGAATCAATGGCTCACGAAAGTCGGCCGGGTTGTGGTAGGTTGGACAGTGAAGGTCGAGTTTCTGGAGGAAGCCGAGCAGGTTTTGGGCTCCGCCTGCGTACGCGCACTGGCCCTCAGCTACCACATACAGATGATCGATCATGTCGAAGAGGATGGCACTCGGCTGGTGGATCGTGCACACTACCGTTCGACCTTCGCGGGCCAGCGACTTTAGCAGCCCGACGCACTGCCTCGAGGTCACGCTGTCCAAGCCACTGGAATTTTTTTTTATTGCAATTATAAGAGTATTGAAATGGTCGTGGCTATTCTAACGATAACTTGAAGAAATATTAATTGGCTGGAGGCTCAATTGGTGGAGTTGCGATCGTCTACCTGACGTTTGCTCCCCTCGTATGCACGTTATTATTTGCATTATGGCGGGAAATGTCTAAGCTTTGAAGGGGACAAAAAAAAAAAAAAAAAATTAATAATATAAACTACCTCGTCGGCTCGTCGAAGAACATAATTGGAGGATTGCTAATCAATTCTAAAGCTATGGCCAGCCGCTTCTTTTGACCACCGCTCAAATTTCCAGTTCGCGTCTTCCGGGAGGCGTCCAGGCCCATCTCTCTTAAAATCACATCTACCTGAAACATTCGCAATTGGCAATTGTATTGCATTAATCATCCGAGTGTAATCTTATTATAGGATGACTTATAGAGCGTTTGGGAAAAAGGGTTCGAGTCTGCTTGGAGGGGCTTTCGCGTCAGACCATTGGAATTCCTTTGGATAGAGAATTTGAGGAGATAGTTTAATTATTAATAATGGTTCGACCCGAATCTGTAAAATATATTAATGTTGAAATTTTCGAACGAGTAGATTTTTATAGGCTCGAGTATTGAGTGGGGGTGGGGTGGCAAAGTTAAGACTCTTTGCCCCTTTTCCGTCAAATAGCCAAAAGCAAAAATGATAATTTAACGTGAATCGAACGCGTACAAAACTTTTAACTTTTAAAAGCTAAGAAATTAAATGAAGAGTCGCCGAGGATGATTGGAACGGTATTGGATGCTTGAGCGTCAAGTAAGTTCATTCGATCGGCATAAAAGTGACATATTCGTATAAAGCTTGAAATTATTTTGATTATATTGTCGCGCCGGCATTATGAAAGAAATGACGTTGTAAGGTATAAGAAGAAATTAAAGAAAAAAAAAAGAAAGAGAAAAAAAATTGTCTACAAGATCGTGTGTGCGTGTGTGCGTGTGTGCGTGTATGTATTAACGATCATATTAGTGTAATTAGGATAAGCAGCGGAAAAATCAACGGCACAGTGTGCGTTCCAAATATCCAAGCAAGTTGAGTGCTTCGTATTTGACGAGAGCATAAACGTGTCGTTAGAAGGCAAATTACCGGCAGCTGGTAAATTTTTAATCGCTCGCACTCCAAATTACAATCGCGTTTCATCAAGAATGAAATGAATTCTTACGCCTTCTTGTTTAGCGCTGTGCGATGTGTCGAGCTTAAGGTTGGCAGCTACGCTCATGATCTCCTGGACAGTGAGGAGCGATTGCAAATTGTCGTCCTGCATGATATAGGCTGATGTGCGACGAAACGCCGTAAGATCTCGCGTTTGGCCATTGACTAGGATACTGCCCGTGACGTTGGAAGTGCTAAAGTTAATGCATTATGGCATTATTGCAATTGATTTTTAGGTGGGAAGGAGGGGGGAGGGGAGATGAGGGATGACGTTGCCGTGCATCATTACAGTTGCTAAGTTAGTTGGACGAAGAGGCCGGCTTAAGCGCTAAAATTCATATTGTTATTTTGTACGAGTTGAAGAGGCCTTTTCTCATTCGCATGTTTGGCAGCAAATTTGGCAACAAAGTTCAATAACTATTAATTTATGCGTTTGTACGCGATAAAATGTGAATTTCTTGGTAAATTGTTTGATGCTCGATTTAACGAGTTCGTAGCTCCGAATTGTCGAGATATACAGAGACATTTTAATGGAGAAGATATATTCCTCGGCTATACTGAAGAAATTTTAATGGGCAATAACGCGAAGTGACTGACATGGATGTTGAGAGGCGCATTGGCTTTATTTATTTATTTATTATTTTTTTTTTAAGTGCGCCATCAATTTACTTTGACGCTTGCATCGATGTTTAATGAGCATTTACGTATTTACAACATGTTTAATTTTGTTTTTCTCTTCATCCTTTCTTAGAGCTCAGCGCAAGCAATCGTGGCATTCTGAGTTTATAACGGTAGAGACATTATTTATTTCGACTTTCGCGAGGACAAACGCTGCGATGCAACATAGCGAGCTACAATATGAATAATTTTCATAAGATACGGTATCGCCGTGACTCGAGATGGATATTGGGCGTGGATTTATCAAGGTATTATCCAATTATCCAGACTAAAATCTCGCCAATACCTTTGCATGCTCACCAAGCATTTATATCAAATTTCTAGTCGAGAATACTTGAGTTTATCGCTTGAGCAGGTAAAGAGATCGAACTAATATAAAATTTGATAATAGTTATTATGTTTAGCTTACTTTTTCATTTCACGAAAACGTTTCATGGAAAACGATAAAATTTCAAAATGCCAATTGTATATCTGTCGTTGTTCGTAATGGCAAATTTAAGAATTGTATGTAAGGTGTAATGCGCTTAGATAGAAAGAATAAGTGAAACGGGGTTGGTTCAAAGATTTTCAACCTTCGATCGATCATTAAAGAATCGAGAAATTTGAAATTATTTGATTGAATCAATAATCAAGAATATTTGAGTGTTAGGGGAATTTCTTGCAGTGTCGTTGTCGCGTCAAAAATGTCGTCCATTCGTCAATAATAATGTTGGGTGCCGACTAACGAGATTCTTAATAAAATATGAAGTAAAAGTGAAATCTGAACACATTAATATAAATTCTTATTTATTATCGTATTTTTCTTTTCTTTTTTTCATTCAATTAAATTAATTATAAATAAAGACGTTGTTGCTCCATCCTTAAAATCATAAATAATTCTACTCGGCTGTGAATGACGATGACGTAAAATGATTTGCTCTCAACACTAGACCTTATTATTTAATCACGTATTACAAATTACATGATAATTAAACCGTTAATGGACATTAATGGAGAACAAAGGAATTAATTCAATTATTAAATTCTAGACTATCATAGAAGAAAACGAATAAATAACTTATTTTGTTATCGTAATTCGTCACCTTTAACGAATGTTCATGCAGCATTTATACAATTTGATACGTGTACGATTAGGAAAGATTAATAGACTTACGATTGGACAGTGATAATTTTATAATATTAACCGATTTATATAATGATTATTACCTTGATTGTGATATTGGAGAATTTTTGGTAACACAAAAAAACAAGTATTGCACGAATGATAAAAAGAGGACAATTTATTTTTCATTATCTTCCATATTTAGAAACTCGTATGAAATTTAATGAAATTCTTCAACTTGTAACAATGAACGGTGAATTATTGAAAAAGGGAAAAAATAAAAACTAAAATTATTCAATATATTTCTTTAATATCAAATTGAATGCAGCGGTAATGCAATGTGAAAAATTATTATTTCCGATAAGGAATCCCAAGCATGATATAGAGAAATTTATAAAAATTATGAAACAGAATCAAACAAATGTATTTGTAAGTGGAAGTGTATTTGTTTACCTACAAAAAAAAAAAAAAAAAAAAACATAAAATTATATTTAAATTAGATTTTCGTACATATTATATTCTCTGCAAATGGTAAAAATATTTCCAAATTATTTTTACGATTTTTTTTTCAATTTTGATTCTTTGATTCAAATTGATTTAGTTTTTTTTTTTATTTTTTTTTTTTTTTTTAAAATTTTTTTTTTTTTTTTTTTTTTTTTTTTTTTTTTTTTTTTGGTCTTTGTTTCTACAATAAATGATAGTTGCTAGTAATTAAGTATAATAAAAACAAAAAACATTAAAAAGTTCTTCATTACATAAACTGATACATAAACTGTAATAAATTATGCAAGTCATTGTAATTTTATACATTTGGTTGCTTATTTTACTCATGTAAACTCAAAGAAACGACATTTTACAATCAAATTTTCAAAATACAAATATACATATACTAGATATATGTCTGCAACGTATATATAACTCCTTCAAAAATTGTGACGTAACGAATAAATTATTATAAATTATTAAAGAGTTTTATAGTGGAGTAGGCGAAAATCACTACATATCCAACTAAATGACTTTATCATTAAAAAATATTTTAATTATGCTATGCTTAATTAATAACTGATTTTTACTTTTTTCTTTAATAATTATAAATTGCAAACAATAATAAGAATAAAAATACGTTTCAATAGTACCAAAATATTAGTTGAATTGTCAGATCTTTTGAGTTGAAAGAGCGCAGAAGCTTAGAGCTTTCATAATAGCTTTAATAATAACGTAATAGTAACTGAAAATGTGTTTGTACGTGTGCGTGAGTTCGTGCGCGCGCGCGCGCAAATGTGTCTGCCAGAAAAGGCACGAGAGATGTGAAAGTACTAGTCTTCAATTTCTAATCCTTATTAAAAATGTATACATCATAGATTTATAATAGTTTTTCATAATTGTTTATAATTGTAAGCCAAAATGGTGCAAATTACATTAAAATTATTATTTAACCAACTATCCATGAGACTTTGAGTTACGTATAATCTATCTACTTATATTAAACTGTCGATATATAAATTAATTAACCTAAATGTTTGTAAATATCAAACATCGTACCGTATTATTCAATGGTAATATCACGTAGTTTTCTGATATCGAATTTAAAATTACAACTTTTTAAATGACATCGCTCAACTTATTTTTAAAACTAAATTATATTCTCAACTATTTTCTCATTAATTTATAATAAATTTAAATTATAACAAAGCGAAATAATACGAGGAATGATAATATTAATCATTAAAAACTATATTTTATACGATCCTGACAAACCAAATTTACCAACTGCTTGTAAGGCAAAATTCTAGTTCATCGTTTATTTTTAAACGAATTGTTACGCATATTGTTAATTTTAAATACACAACTTACAATTGTATATATGATTCTATTTATATATATGTATGAATTATAATTAAGGACGTATATATAAATACTATCGGAGTAATACTTTCCAATAAATAGTACAAATCGTTTCACTAAATAGCCAAACTTGCGCTTATTAGCTTATTGGAGCTGCCACTTTAATAATAATTAATATTGAATAATAAAACAATATAAATGATCGTGCAACTATGATGCTCGGCAAAACTATAAAATTGATTTGGACGTAAAAAAAAAAATTGAGTACAAATAATAAAATATCAATTCATAAACACCTTACTTATTGTTTATATTACAAATAAACGAGCGTTTATTATCATAATTTGCTTTATCATCGCTCAATACTCATACCATTACGAAATTTCATTTATAAAGCTTATATGCCATACACTAAACACGTAAAATTCAACCTATTAAAGCATTGATAAATTTCTTACGCTAATCTATTGGCTACAGTAACTTTATTGGCCTGTGTTGATGTAAATAGGAGGTGTGAAAGTCGCGAACAACGAGTAAAAAAGTTTTTCAAGTTTAATAGTGAATTATCGAGAAATTGCGATATACATAACTTTTTCTTTCAACGCTACGATCTTATTGACAAGATCAGATAGATAAAGTATTATCCGTGTGAATTGATATTCGTTAAAAAGTATTGGTAATTCAATACGGTCAATTTTATCTCAGTTTACTTTTGCTTTTACATAATTAATTCAATGCCCTAGAGTTAAATGATAATTATAGATTATTAAACTAATCTATTATTCATATTATTATACTAAATAAATTAATTCCAGGTTGAAAATATTTATAAAATATACCGAGCACTTAAAAGATTAAATTTGCATGAAATTTGCCACGACTTTGTCATTATTCCAATAACTTACGTGAAACCAGCCAAAATATCCATTAACGTAGATTTCCCGGCTCCGGATGGGCCCATAATTGCAGTGAGTTCACCAGGTCGAAAATCGCCGCTAACATTCGACAATACATTTTTCTTTTCTGTAAACAAATTTGATATTGAATCGATCGTAATACATGTATTATATCTCATAAGAAACATCTAAACTTTACTCGCTTACAAGGATTTATTGACAATTTTATTGACAATTTTATTGTATAACTGTGACTCTTGTGAATATACAATTCATGAATTTCTTATAATCTTGGATTAAAACAGTATGGAAATTTGTCTTAATTGCTTCAAAAAATCTTCTCTTGAAATATTTTCGTTTTACATTGATTATTACAAAGCAACATACAATATAGAATACTAAAAATTATTCCATTATTTATAATAATTTGCTTATGAGAAAGAAGAATTATAATTTTAATTGCAAGAAATCTATTGTCAAAAACTTCTGCCATTATTAGCTTAAGCTTTATGAAATTCAAAAAAAAAAAAAAAAAAAAAAAAAAAGAAGAGAGAAAAAAAAAATAACAATTATAATAAAAATTCTTCTTCTTCTTTCAAATAAACAAATATTCTAATGATAATGTGTCATTTTTCGTAAGTAAGTAGATAGGGGACTGAAAATAATGTAATATATCGCATTTTAAACAGTTCAACAAATTCAAAATAAATAGTAATAAAATACAGTAGATAATAAATATGAGTATTAACTTGATATTATGAGTGCTAACGCACTTAAATGTATAATTTAAAATATTTGTTGGCGTCGAAGTATAATACCAACTTATCCTCTTTAGTCACTTAAAGTGTGCATTCGAAAATAATATTAACCTACACAGATACGTTTCTTCGCGACCTTTAACTGTCATCACAACCAATTTTGCAATTCTTGCATATTTTCACATAAGAATGCCCATTTTTCTCTGATAAAGGAAAAGTTTATAATAATAGATAAATGTTTTCCTAGATAAGATCAAACGAATGTATGTAAGTGCGTGCGTAAGTTTATTAATTTGCTAATGAATGAGTCAACTTATATAAGCGATTGTACGTTTTTCGGTTAGACAATTTTTCCTTTTCGTTATAATTTACAATGAAACGAAATGTTTATAATGAATTATCTGAAACGTATCACTTGTCATTTTAAGAAGATAATTCAATCTTAGCTCGATGTGCTTAACCAAACGATATAATAATAACAATTTTATACTGTCCCTGGGCAACAATTTTACGACAAATGTAATTGTTTATAATTTATTCGCTACGTATGAAGTATTAGAGATAATGTTCCTTTACGGTCGATCAATTATCCGAGGGATGAATAAAGTCCATCGCGCCACAAAATATGGCCTATCTCTCAAGAATTAGAAATTGCTTTTGAAGCGACGACGTTATAATTGTAATTTTCTAATTGAAATGATAAAGTTAGTGTCCATGTATTCTCCCGATTGATAATGACTTTTTCATGGAATAATTATATATTCAGCCTCGATACTTTGTTCCAATAAATTTTATTTTATTCAATTAGCCATTGAATGCGATATAATGAAAATGTAAAACAGCAGTTGTCGTCACTACTCCACTATTTATATACGATATTTTCGAGCTTCTATTCAATTTATTATATTATTTTAATTGCTATTTATCAGATGTACATAAGTGAGCGTTTTATTTATGATAAAATTTATGATACTGATATAATTAGCTTAACCAATCCTATAATCGATTATAAATGAAAGAATGTGTTATCTATTGCGTTTATATATATATATATATATATATATATATATTTTTGTCAAATTATTTTGAAATGTTTAGAATGTCACATTGGCTCGTCGCATTTTCATTACTCAACCTTTCAATATAATATCCAATTGATTATCCAAGCATTTAAATAATATCCGCGATTCGTCGATTTAAGATCTTATATTTACAAAATCGAATTGCCACATACGATTTACGAAAGGTTTTTTAACAGTTGAATTGTATTGGAAAAATATTCAGCTACAGTAGATGCTTTTACATCCTATCATTTAATCAACATTCTTTCCACATCTTTATTATACACTTTGTACTACGGTATTCATGATCCTTGAATATTCTCAAAAAGCATTAAATAACTAATGTAAAGTAAAATAAAATAAAACGATACATTTAGTTACATATATAATTATCATTGTAGGCTAAAAATACGCTGATAAACGCAATAAATGACAGAATATTCTCAAAGTCTCAAATAATGTAATTATAAGTTGAAGCCATCTTTCTTTTGCACCTATTAGAATACTATTGGACATTCTCTCATAGATACAATTTCTAATTGAACTTGTAGAGGAAATTTTAATAAAAATTAAGATAATGACAGAGATGCAGGGACCTAAGGTTATTGAAATGAAAATTCCTGAAATTCGATAAATTCGGCGGGAAAGATGTAGCGAAATAAGGCGAGAATAATTCGGAGATTGAAAGGACTTTGAGGCGTTGGATGAAAGTGTGCTGAAAAAGCGAAAGGTAAAAAGCAAAAGACATAAAGCCAAAATCAAGAAAGTTTTGCGTACCGAACGTTGGCGTTCGGTTATCCAAAGGGTAATGGACCCCTTGGAATTCGCGGCAAATGTTTTTAAGCGAATGAGAGTAAAGCGAATGGTCCGTGAAGGAGCCCCGAGCTTTTTCCTTAATTTGCTCGGCGCCGCTTGAACCAATTGAACAAACAAACGGCCATAACGATGATCGGAAACGGAGCGAAATAAACGGAGCCGAGCTAAGGAGCTCGGAGGAGCCGTTTAATGCTTTACGGAGCCTCTAAGAATTAATGTCACAGTGACAATGTCGTCGGTACGGGCGTCACCAGACAAAATTGCACATGCCCACGATGGAAGGGAAGATGCCGCGCGAGCAACGGTTCTTCTCTCGGCTCGAGTTATCGGACCCAACGAACGGCAATTTGACGTGCACCAGGCGTAGGGGGGAGAAGTGCTGGAGTTGCACAGTCCTCCAAGTGATCACGAAAGGTGGAAATGCCCGGAAGCGGTAGGTGCACCGGTAGCGCCGGTACCATGAAATTGTCAGGCGTTAACCGATGCCTGTGTGTAAAGAAGGTCGGGACGCCGCGTAATCGCCGAGCTATTTCGGAAGAAAGGCCCGATGAACGCGTAAAGTTGCTGAGAGGAAGATATCGTTGCGGATACCCCAAACAACAAGATATTGGCCTTTGAAGACGCTATGCTCGATAAATCATCTTGCTGCATTTTTTTTTTTTTTTTTTTTTTTCATTTTAGTCGAATCTCCGCGTTTTGCGATGTGTGCACTTTAAATGGAATTTTATTATTTAATCGGATCTTATTCCCGAGACAAGAATCGGAACGCGATAAGGAATAATTTGCCTAATACGTCAGCTGTATTAAAAAAAAAAATGTACATTACTATTAGATTATTAAAGTTTTCGTTATCAATGTGCAGGATTTTGTTGTTCAAGGTTAATTTCGATTTCCGTTACTAATATATCTCAAAGATCAAATACTATGCTAATGTTTTTGTAAATGAGCATTTAATTTTATTTATATCTATATTCTATATTTTACTTATTATATAATGTATAATGTCCTCTTTTCCTTTTTTATTTATACTTTTTTCTTTAAAAAAAAACAAAAAAAAAAACAAAAAAAAAAACAAAAAAAAAAACAAATATTCGCATGTAGGAGATAGTTTTTCGCCCCATCTTATCGATTAAATTATGCGAGAGTTTTTAGATTTCATTCGATTGGTATTCTATAAATGACGAATAAATGAATGATTTTATAAAATATTAGATCGAAAGTAATGTGACATTTTTTCAATTTATCGGAAAGATTCTTTAAACTATCGATTAAATTGTAATTATTTACCACGTAAACCGGTAAAAATAGTACCACGAAAACGGGCAAATAATGAGAGAAGCAAAGGTGGCCCGATAGTAAACAATTAATCGCTTATTAATTAATTTTCATATTATGCACAAAATCCTGGTAGGGTGCTGTTAATTATTTTATATTAGCGGGAAATCCTATTAAATTCGTATAATAGTAGAGTGAAATTCAATGCTCATTAATTCTGATAAGATTGCCTTTAAGATTAAACAAACTCCATTGATTTCAGTTACACCGATTAACCAATTTACTCTATTTTTGTCAATGTATTCGCGAATTTGCATCAATTATAATTTCTATTATAATCAACTGTCTTACTTCAATAAATGAAATATACAACGTTCAATAATTTTATTAGCGCTTAAAATAATTGATTATAAAAAATTGTTGTAAATCACTATTTTCTTCCAAGTAATATATAGTCACATATAGAAGAAATACATATAAAAGTAATATATATGTATATATAAAAACATGTTAGCGTTTAATATTCATACCATAAAATTTCATACCAACTGCATAAAAATCCTCTTCCATCCATGCAGGACTATTTCTATGTACTTAGTAGCAAGTTTTGTTTAATCTTTCTTAAATATTTTTCTTTATTTAATATAGTATAATGGTCATTGCAATATGGCATATTATTTTCAGAATATGTGAAAAGTTCATGTCCTTACTTAAAACAAAAACAAAAAAAATGTATGCTGCTTTTGCAGATTATTTTGACAAGTGAAGAGATAACACTAATATAAAAATTAATCTCATTATTTATATCTTGTATAAGCGCATTGTATTTATATCTCATAATCATATATTTAATAAATCATTAAGGAAAAAAAAATGAAAAAAAAAGAGGAAACCAATCTTTTCTAAACCTATATACGGCCAATTATTAATTATTCTCTGCGAATAAAATAATCTAACTTAAATATACTTAATCTAAACAGTCTGTATTATTTAATCGATCAGCTTTCGTTAATAATTATTTGAATTTCGCTCCAAAGTGACCATCCATTACTGAATTTTATATGTTTATAAACAATATTAGCAGAATTATCATTTTAAAATACTAGCATATTAAGAAAGGCTCGAACAAATTTTTAAATGACCATGATGCAATGATAATAGTGATAGATGATAATACTTAATATCGAGTATTGTGGAGATGATTACTTGTACTTGGATGTAAGGATAATGTGGTAAGAGACGATCCTTGGCTTCAACATTTCTCACGAAAATGACTTGAGACGAGTACGGATTGTTTAAAAAAGCTTTTAACATCTAATTATTAAAGGTTAAGAGTTTTCAAAGTATTGTAACAACGCACCTTTAGAAAAGAATCCATTGCGAACACGGTAGTTGAGGTCGGCGAACGTCAAATTAAGTTGATTTGTGCGCAACGGTTGGGTTGGACACTGTGGCGAGGCTTTAAGCGGCGCCTCGTTTGCGCATGTCAAATCATTTTTGCTTTGTATGGCGGCAAAATCCAGCTTTAAGTCGGCCTGGCACGTAGTCATATTTTACGGCGATTCTTTCATTAAAGTATTCATAAATATAATTGATCAATACATATACGTGTATGTATATATGCACATATACACGTATGCGTATATATACGCATATATACGTATATCTATATATATATAAAAAGTCACATTTATTACATACATACATACATACATACATACATGTATGCATAATATTAATATATTTTATCAATTCATATTTTATTTTATATATTATTCTCAATTTTCCCAAATAGATAAATAAATATATATATATATATATATATATATATATATATATATATATATATATATAAGGGCGTAGGTGTATGTGCGTGTAGTTTGTGTACGTATAGTGTATATAAGTATAGTGTATGCGTGCGTATACTGTATGCACGTGTACGCGCGCGATTATAAACTTCACACACGCATGCACATGTACGTGCATACTGCTTTCGACATCCTCGGGGCTTGTGTATGTCCCCGTAGGAAGAGCGCATTATTGTCCCGTCACTACGGTCGCGCACAAGTTCTCGACTTTGCTTTTGTATT
The DNA here is from genome assembly GCF_000503995.2 of Ceratosolen solmsi marchali. Taxonomy (NCBI): domain Eukaryota; kingdom Metazoa; phylum Arthropoda; class Insecta; order Hymenoptera; family Agaonidae; genus Ceratosolen; species Ceratosolen solmsi. Next base: position 1,440,073 of record NW_011948426.1, on the reverse strand, counting down.
TGCAGTCGAGTCGCTCCATACTCGCGATTAATCTCATAATAATCAGATGCGCCTAGAAAGGGCGTCATCCCTCTTTACCTATGCATTAGCCCTCTCAAAGTCCGTGTGTCGTATAAAGCGTCGGATGCGCTCTCAGCCGTAACGAGGCCCCGAGTCGCCGGCTTCGTAGCAGCACCCTTAGCCCTCGGTCGGGGAGTCACCGAGTCCTGGCAGGAGCAACGTCGATAAAGCGCCAGGGGAAGTAAAGGCCCCGAACTCCGCACTCGCTACTAATGGTCGGAGCGCAGGTTACGGACCGCAGATTGCGGCTCGCATGCGCCAGCATAATGGATAAGGGAGCCTCGGGGGTTAGGGTCGAGAGTGTCCCGGCTGGTGGATTGTTTGTCCCGGGACCGCTGCGGCTCGAGCCCGACCGGCCACCGAAAACGCCGAGTTGAAGCGAAGCTCGCGGCGATCGGGCGAACAAGTCGATCGGGGGACATGCGCGCGCCTGTCATCCGCGCGCGTCGGAGACGAGGTTCTGACTGAGCTCCGGCGGGCCGCGATTACGTTCCCCGTTGAAGCGCCGCCGGCTCTTATCGGCGCACGTGCGCAAATTCTCGAGTGGCGCGCGCGCGCGCCTCGTCGACCCGCGGGAGTCTGGCCTGATTACGACGACGACGACGACGACGACGACGCGGCGATTACCGTGGCGTCCTGGCCGATAAGCGCGACAGCGTTTCGACGGGGATCGCGAACCTTCGCCGCGACGAGGTCGTGATCTAATGAGGTCAACGGCCCGTGATCTTTGGAGCTTTTTCCAACTTGCCGGTCGGCATTAAGTGCCCGGCTGCGTGCCGTGACATATTCCCACGGAACATTTGTCGCGCGTATCCTCCCCGAATACGCGCACACGAGCTTTAACGACTCTCCGCTCTTTAACAGCAAATATTTAAGATGTCGAAGCAATTGGCAAGATTTATTTGGACTTTGTCGACTCGACGTCTACTGTTTTCGGATAGTGGGAGAAATTTTTAACGCATGCGTCTTTGAGGCTGCTTCGAGGAGAGATTAACGGTAAGTAACGCGTTATTGTTATGATGACCTCGCGAGGCGGTGGATCCTTCATTTACGGTCAACGGTCATTTTTTTCTCGTTGTTGAAAATTTTCGAGCCTGGCACTTTGATTGACGTTTGGGACATTTGCGAGAAAGTATTGTAAGAAAGCTCCATTTGCACATTTCGTAGATTCGTCCTCTATAAGTGTACTTTTGTCTTTGAGCATTATTAATTTAAAGATTACAACAACAACAATAATAACAATAATGATTATGATGATGATGATGATGATGATGATGATGATGATGATGATGATGACGACGACGACGATAATGCCGTTGTTGCTGTGTTAATAATGCGTAGTTTAAAACTTTGTGTCAATAGTGCACTGACTAATTTAGATTCTTAGTTTTAAATCACTGATCAATAAAAGATGATCGTGATATAAAATTGGAGGAAAGGCAACGAATATTCAGGATTCATCTAAACTTTAATCATTTCAATGGAATTGGCAATACTGATTTGCGTAAAAAGAGCGCGTTTAACTTTATTAATTTATACAATAAAAGTAACAAGTAGCACATTCGAAAAAACAATTTTGCACTATTCTTTTTATTTACAAGGCATGGACAACAATTTTTTTATTCTTGTACCATATGAATCTGGATATTTTTATTTAAAAAAAGAATTTTTTTTTTAAAAAAAAAAAAAAAAAAAAAAAAACAACTATTGACTACGTATTTATTTACATATTTATATAATCATAATTTCCATAAGTCTTAAAAAGAGAAAAGCTTTCTTTACGTGTTAACAAAAGCAAATTCCTATAGCATTAACAATAAATAATAAACGCACTCACGATATTACTGATGTACGACTTGTATGAATGAAATATTGTAACTACATTGAGCTTTCAGTGATTAGTAATGCTCAGCTTAAGCTAAAGCTTTCTCTCGAAATTAAACGAATTTAAGAGGATTATAAGATTGAGTTTAATTTTTTAAATGATCATATTAAATATTTGTGTCTATAATTATTTATATACTATTAATGAAAGTTTTCATTCGATTATTTAAGGAATGCAATGGACAATAGCTCATATTATTAACTCAAATAGAAAAATTAATAGCCATTGGCTTTAGTGCATAATCTGATACTTTCATTTCACTATCATGAACAATGGTTAAAAAATCTTTGTTATGCTACCCAAATATCGTGGAATGATAGTCTTTCGATAACGATATTAATGATAATAATTGAATTAAGTATTGTATAATAGATAGTACATATGTATTAAGACTTAATATTAATATCTAATGAAATTTATAAAATTACAACGTATTAATAGATTAATAATGGGAAATAATTCGTGGGATAAGACAATACCTCGTTTTTATGTTAACTCGGTGAAATTATTATGGATAAATGTCTTGTAAATTAAATTTATTGTAAATTAAAACTATGCCGATAAGTATTTATAATTAAATTAGTATTTCGACGTAAAAATTTATCGCTTAACGTATGAAAATATGTATACCTGCCTAGTGATTTATAGTGCGAATATAGGGAAATATAGGTGCTCGGGCAAGAAAGTCGAAGAAGAAGAGAAAAAAAGGAGGGGGAGGGTGAATTGAAAACCAGCGAATCCCGTTAAGGCTTTTGTATTCGCGTAAATGTTTATTGACATTCCGATGAATTATGTCATTGTCGGCTTTTTTTTCTTCTTGTTGTTGTTGTTTTCTTTTTTTTTCTTCTTTTTTTCTGCATCGATCCATCTCGTCGCTCCGTCTCATGCCATTGAAAGCCCAACAGTTGCACTTCCTATTCAGATGCTTATTTCTCACGTCATTAGCAAGTTTTTTATTTTTTTATTTTTTATTTTTTATTTATAATTATTATTTTCACAAAAGTATGATTCATTCTGCGCTTCTTCTTCCAATCCGAGCAAACAGCGAGTAGAGCACTGACGCAAACGATCGATACACAAGTACGTAAAAAATATCGAGCGTAAAAAAATCTATGTATAATTGTGGAATCGGACTTTTTAAATCGCGTTGAATTCCTAAGCTCCAGCCACCAAGTAATTACACTTATTATCGATCCCAAGGACTGCGATCGGATTATCAAGGGGATGCCTTTATTAAGCCGTGGATCGATATCTCTTTGCCCAAATCTCAAAGCTTTCAGAAAAAAGACGATGAAATGCAGGGGTCACGCATTCGCGTAGACGTTTAATCGTCTACCCGTCGTCTATCGCTCATATTTTGCAAAGTCGTGCAATTCTTATAAAAGATCGTGTATCCTCTCCATCGATCCGATTAACAATGATTTTTCACGTTGTTTGTGTAAGCCATCGCCATATCGTAAGCCTCGATCTTACGAGACCGAGACGAAGAATGTAGATAGAGATAGTTGATTCTCCATAAGCGTGTATTAGAATAGCCTCGAGAGTTAGCGCGAGAAAGCTTTCATCTCTTCAACTTCACTCAACTCTCGAATAATTTTCTCCTCACGGTCGGACACTAGTCGCGCGCGATAAATATTCACCATCGTGCAAGCATTCGTTTACTGCCTCTAATCGTCGCTATCAGGTCGAAAGCACGTGACGCTGCACTCGACGCGACGGCTGAACAATGTCGGTCAACTTACCTGCAGCTTTATATCAATTGTTCGTAATTTTTTAGGTTTTAAGACGAGCAAGGCAGAGAGATGAATAAGCTATTTCATGGTAGCCCTGTCGTTCCCGAATTTTCGTATTTGCATAAACGCGATTAATACGCTGGGTTATTCGGTTATTCGGTATCGGCGATCGACATTGCTCGGGCCCTTAGGTAAGTCGGCGATAACGCACTCGTTGCTGCTGTCGCAAATGCTAATTGTCAATGGCGAATGGCGGATGTGTTGGTAGGTGAGTGAGAAGTAGAGGTAGCGAGCGCCCTTGCTGATTCAGGCTGCAAAGTTTTGTCGTAGAAGCGAATCGCGTGACAAATTGTGGCCACTCATGGCCTTGGTAGCTGAAAATTTAACGGGGTAAGATAATTATTCGAGATCGCGACTCGACCAATCAGCGGAAGCCGGCGGTAGGGGTCAGTGACTCGTCGCTGCCAACGATGAACGAGCGTTTCCCGAGTCATCCGGTGTCTCTCATGCTCCGTAAGCTTATTATTATTATTATTATGTTTATATGCGTATGTGGCAGTTTAAAGATGACATCTTTTCTGTGCGTGCGTGTGCGTGCGTGTGCGTGCGTGTGCGTGTGCGTGTTATAATTGAGTCGTGGGTGATGAAGGCAGGCTATTCTCCGTATAAATTTTGACGCTTAAGTATGCATATTTAGGGAGATTGAAGATTCTCAGCTGATTAATGTTGCGTGGAAAAATAATTTATTGAGATTACATATAAAGCTTTATTAATCAAGTACGTAGAATACGAAGTACATTATATGAATTCCTAGCCAACGTATAAATCCTTATCGCTTTATTATTAAAAGTCAGAGGCAACTTTACGTATGCAAAGTGCGCTCAAACGAATTCATTAGCAATTACTCTTATATGTTACATGTTGAGCTATGCCGCTTACATCGTTCGCAATTGTTCAAGTATCACGATCACATTCGACAATTATTTATTCGGCTTTCGTAAGCATTTTATATCAGATTAATTCTCGCTGAATAAAATGAAGGAAAAGGAAGGTCGTCGGACAATAGTCTTTTCATCTCCGGCAAAAAGCATATAAAATATATCCACACGTTTTTATACGTATAATACGTACATGATCGAGAAGATATTGTTTTACTCATAACGCACAGACGTGGATAATAATACGAAAGATGTTAGATACGTCATCTACAGACTCATTCAGCTCATAATAGTGGCGCTCGCGAGCTTAACATCGAGATTAATCGATGAATCGGCCTTTTTCTAGCAACAATGCTCACCCTCCACTTTATACGTTAAAACAAGCACTTGGAATTTTCATGACATGTGAAATTTCCAATTTCAACCCTACATTCCGAGGGTAATTATTTTTGGCTTAACGTGAACATTTCATATTGTTGATAGTGTGCTTCGGGTCTATCGATATAATAATATTACACGGAGATCAGTTTCTCTATCGAATAAATAAAAGCTCGTTAAGAATAGTGTTATTTTGCTTAAGTTTTTTCTATTATTCCCATTAAATGGTACGTAATAATCGACTTAAACCTGAATTTTCTGATTCGTAAGACACGGCCACGTCTATTTTCATAACTCTTAGCGATACTAATTACCTATCCGAGTGTAAAACAATAACAACAAGTACAACACTGCGTGTACTCGTTCGCGAGTCCACGTCAGCAGAGAAGGACAATTTTGCCGCGCGTCAACATCCCCGACATTTTTACTCTCACGCACGTAAATATATTCTTACATTCGTCAAAATATTATCAAGGTACACATTCGTATGTGTACACGTGCGCACGCGCTTGTGATCTTTCATCTTAAAAGCACTTAACACCGGCTGAATTAATTGAATTAATACGGACACACGTCTTTTCGTTCGTTATTTTTTTCTCTTCTTTTTGTTGTTTTTTGTTATTTTCTTGTTTCATAACAATATTAAAATTTCGAGGAATTATAAGTAGAATTAAAATTAGATCATTCGTGCGATCCTTGAAATTAAATTAAGCTACGAGACTAGTGCTTTTCGCAAATATAACAGTTGACTTAGAGCATTTACTCGGATAATTTTTAAACATAAGCATCATCCTTACCTACGTGTAAGTCTATCGTTTTCCGCGAAATTATTATTATTACATCTCTTATTATAAAATAATTTGCTCCCAACTGCAACTCAAAGTACAACAACAACAACAACAATAATAATAATAATAATAATAATAATAATAATAATAACAATAATGAATAAGAGGAGGAAGATAAAAATAAGCAAAACAAAATCGAATAAAAGTAATTTCAGAAGCTTTTGCAGAAAAATGAATGGATCTTAATTGCAAAAGTTATTTTGAAATTTGTTTGAAATACTGGATCACTGCTAATGGCGCAAAATCGAAGATACAGATTTTTTTTCTTTCTTTTTTTTTTTTTAATAAACATTTGGATTCATTTGAATTTTAATGTCGAACTTTATTATTATAATACCGACGCCTTTTTACGTTTGTGCTTTAAGAAATAGCCAAGCTTACAGAAAAATATTTCACCAGCCAATTGGACAATTGTTAAAAGCGTTTACTGCAGACAGAAACATTTTGATGTTCTTCAGCCGAAATATCTGATTTCCTTAATATTTAAGTTATATTAAGTTATATTAGCATTAGCATCCTAAACAAAAATGTATACACGTTTTTATATGTATATATATATATATATATATATATACAGTGCTTATGCATGTGCGCGGAAGTAAATAATTACAGCATTAGCGCATTGCGTCGCTATGTATAAGTTAAGCCACCGTAGAAAATGCGTCTCTTTGTCTTTGATTTGAGTTGAGTTACAATTATACAAAAAAGATATTAATCTGAGAAAATATTTGTCTGAGATAATATTTATTCATTATCTTTGATTAAACGAAATCGCTTTAACACTTCGGAGAGGGCGTATCATAAAATGATAATTTACAAGGTAAACAAGCACTATATTACAGATAATAAAAATTTTTTAAAAAATGCGCCCTTCCTCCGACTTCACTATATAGTTGTTTAATTTGCAAATGCATTGTTTGCATTCGACGTTCCGCGCAATCGGCAACAAATCGCCATCGACAATATTGTCTCATCTCCGGAGCACTCGAGCTCGATCTGTACGTGCGCGTGCGCGTAAGTGTATAAGTGGGTATGTGTGGCTGCGCGTGGGCACGTGCGTTAATTTCAGGGCGGTGGAGTGGTGGGGAGGGAGGGCGGGGGGGGGGGGGGTAAAACTAAGCAAGTGTCCTCCGGGCAACTAAGACATCGTTGTCCGATTATTAACCTGGATCAGCAGGTAATCTTATCGGCGATTGAGCTTGCACCAGAGTGCGCTCGCGGTAAGTAGATGCATGAGTACGCCGATGCCGACGATCATGGCGAGATTGTCAAGGACGTTCGTATTGACGATCTCCATCTCCTTGAGAAACTGCGTCGGCTGCATGTAGTGGCAGTAGGTGAGTTCGCCAGGCTCCTGCTCGCAGTAGAGGTTCGTCCGATTATTACCGTAGACGGTCAGCAAGAGACTGTGGAAGCTCGCCCGGAAGTACGATATGTGGAATATCCAGCGGAAATAGGTGGGCGTGTCCATGTACCGTATGCAGAAGCCGAAGACAGAGAAAAGAACGGCGATAATGGGGCCAACGAACACTGCGATCTGGACATGAGAAACGTCATGGGTAAAGTAAGAATTACCGATCTATAGTTGTTTGGCGTCCTCCTGTTATCGGATGGAGTTCACATTGGCCGAGAAGCGCGCGCTTAACAAAACAAAATCCATCTCCGTCGCACGACCAGCCGCTCTTGAGCATTTGAAGCTCGGCGGTGGATTTAAAGTGGAGTTGCGCAACGAGAGATGGATGCTGTTTCCGCGGTCGATAGCAATAACCAAACGAGCGGAGCTCGCACGGACATACGCACCTTCACCGGAGTCGTGGCACCGATGAAAAAGCCCCAGGCTTGGGCACAGAGGCTGGCTGCGATGCTCACTATCATGAACATGAGGATGCGCTCCGCCTCGACCGGCTGCCCCGTTAGCCAGTAGCTGACCGCCAGGTAAGTGGCTGCGCAGGCCGCTTGGAACGGCACCTCGATCAGCAGGATGCTGATGTAGTAGGGTGCAAGACCGTACCAGCGGTTAAAGTGCTCTCGGGTCAGGATTTGCATTTCTAGCGGGACTGCCATTTCCAAAAAAGAGGGAAAAAAAAATATTCATGAGCCACGATCTGCGGATTATTTTGCATTATCGCGGCTTAGTTAGTCTAACCCATCGCCCCCTCTCTCTCTCTCTCTCTCTCTCTCTCTCTCTCTCTCTCTCTCACTCACTCTCACTCACTCTCACTCACTCTCACTCACTCTTTAACGAGGGAACAGTGTCTCATTATCGTTCAGTCAGAGTTTCTTGTGTACCGACATTGCTACAGTGATTCCTTTTTTATCCGTACTAAACCTTTGTCTATATATATATATATATATATATATATATATATGAATTGATGAAGCGCCTTGCGTAATTTGTAATTTACTGGGCGCCGCACTTATTAAATATTAATATTATTATTATAATTATTATTCAATTCAACACAATTGAATTGCTCAACGCAAATATGACGTTCAAACATAATTGAGCGAGTCTGTCCAAACTGCTTTTGTTAAAATGAAAGATGCCTAATGATAAGGCAGGCAATGGTTATAATAATAATGGCTCCATTATCAATTGCGTGTCCAGCAACGTATGACTCGTTACATTATTAAACTGTTCGATTACACGCCGATTGGAATGCCAGTGCTGATAAAAGAGAAATCTCGGCCGATACGACAGGCCACTATATTACCGATCGATTCACGAATCCATTCGAATTAACGATTGAATAATAAGCTCCCATTTCCGGATATTCCGTATGAAGATGTTGAACGTGAATTAGCGAATGATTATAAACAAGTACATTAACAGTACCTTAAATATTGATCAAGAACAATAGTCATTTGGAAAATTGCAAATCCTTAATATGGCACTTATTAACTTTGTCAATCTGCCGTTTGTTCAATGAATAGCAAAAGGTTAAACATGAAACGATCCCCTGTGACGTAAGTGTAAGCTCGTAATGTAATTGTAATTGGTAATCGATGGCGGTACTCTATTCTCTCTCTCACTCTCTCTCTCTCTCACTCACTCTCACTCTCTCTCTCACTCTCTCTCTCTCTCTCTCTCTCTCTCTCTCTCGGTTGATAAAGCAGTACGATCGTCGATTACAGTGTCGCTGTAATGAAGCGAGCGGAACAAATAATTAAATGTTGAGAAAACCGACACGGTAATTTGAATAGCACCCGGTAGCCAATTTTCCGTTCATCGCGGCTCAACGATGAATGAAGAATTTCAGCTTAAAAAGCACTGTCCCGCCTTTGAACACTCGATGATGAAAACATCGTAAAGCTTTTTTCGCATACGCACTCCGAAACCTTAACGTCCGTTAATGATTATTTGCGGCGAGTAATAATCCTGCCCGAGGTGATGACGAGGTCGCAGGCGTATCCGTTATGAATGACCCCGGCAGTAAGAAACAAAATGACGTGTAAATTTGGGAATCGCAGGCTCGCAGCTACGAAATATTTGTTAAGTCTCGATAGCGTAAAACTGCTAAACTAACTTAAAAAACAATAACTTAAAAGAGAAAGAAAAAAAAGGAAGCTCGCTCTCACATGCCAACGTAACGGCCATCTTGCCGGTGTAGACGATGAGCAGGAGGGAGCCATACAGGTAGACATAATTGGCGAGGACGCCGTTGGCCCTGTAGCCGCTGCCCATGTACAGGTAGCCGAATATGATGCCGATGAGGAGGTGACAGAGCAGCCGCACCACCAGCAGGAAGTAGTCGCGCTTGAGACTCACCAGCTGACGCTTGTAGAGGAGATAGCATTGGGCGAGGAAACCCGCGGGTGGCGGAGACTCGTCGAAAAAACTACTGTCCTCCTCCTTTTCCTTCTTCTTCTCCTTCTTCTTCGTCTTCTTCTTCTTCATCTTCTTCTCCTCCTCATGACCCTCCTCGTCATCCTCCTCGTTCTCATCGTCCTCTTCCTCCTCCTCCTCCTCCTCCTCCTCCTCGCCCGCCCCCACCACAGCCAGCGCCTGTCTTCCGCTACCTACGAACATTATTAGGGGTCGTTATTAGGTTCGCGCCCTTAGCGATTATTGGCGATTGAGAAAGCAATTGTCTGCGATTAATCTAGGCAATCCGAATTATACGATCGCCATCCTTCTTTACATGGAGATAATTAAAGGAAGAACGTCGTTTCGTCGATCAAGCAAGATTAAGCAAAATTAAGAGCGATTATACGGGAAATAAAAATAAGCGAAATTAACAAAACAAAAAAAAAAAAAAAAAAAAAAAAAAAAAACAAGCAAACAAACAATAAAAAATATTTTCTAAAGCCAAGATTAAATATAAAGACGACAAATAAAGTCGATGATACTCGTTGTACGCGAGTGATATTTGCCTCCTTTAACTGGATTTACCCAGCTGCTTTTCTCGCATAATTATCCTTGGTATTTTGTCCGAGCACTCATCTCTTAACATGCGATTATCATTGTGATTACATTGTGTTTCACGCAACGCCGAGAGTCCCAGCAACCAATCGACGTCCCACCCCCGCGTGCCCCCGTATCCCATATGGAGATCCCATAAGAAAGCAATATATCATAGACCTTTGGCAGTAACTAACCTTGGAAGGTGGCTTTGACGGGGTCGGCAATCATCTTCCGATTCCTGTAAGAATTGTCGATCGCCGAGATGAGTTTGTCCGTGGAGATGCCGTATTCGCCGATGGCGACCTCTAAGACTGCAAAGAGCAAGAGATATTCATTAGCGATCGATGGGCGCGTTTAAAGCGGCCTTAGTCAGCGGGATTAGCCTCGCGATCGATAGGTAGTAATGTCGCTCAATAATCCTTGGGTCCCTTCCACGTGGACCAGTGAGACATGGATGAACTTACGGAAGTCGGCGGGGTTGTGGTAGGCCGGGCACTGGAGCCCCAGAGCGGCGAGGTGGGCTACGAGGTCGGATACCGGACCCCGGTAGATGCAGTGGCCGTCGGCGAGGGCGTAGAGCGAGTCGAACATCTCGAACTGCAAGGCGCTCGGCTGGTGGATGGTGCATACGACGGTGCGTCGCTCGATGCGGGCGAGCCGCTGGAGCAGGGCAATGCATTGGCTGCAGGAGGCCGAGTCCAGGCCTGAGAGAAGGAAGGTAGGACGGTTTTGAGCGAGGCCGAGGTCCGTTGGAATCGAGGGAGAGACATACTTACCGGTCGTCGGCTCGTCTAAAAATAATACTGAAGGATTGCTAAGTAGTTCTAAAGCGACGTCGAGCCGCTTTTTCTGTCCGCCGGAAAGTTTTCCACACAGAGTATCGTAACAGTGACTTAAACCTAGGATTTCTAAGAGCTCGAGAACCTGAAAGAGGCGAAATGTCGTCAAAGAGTGAAATTTTAGTTGAGAGCCTTAAGAGTAAGATGTTATTATGTAATGATCATTGCTATTGTTGCTACTAAGGTTGTTGTTTTATGGTTATTTTCTATTTTTTTTTTTTTTTTTTTTTCTTATTTTTCCCTGGCCATAAGTGTTGAAAAGCTTGGGTATTATGGGTTTTGTGCATTGGCTGTATGATTTTGCCGAATGATTTTGCCGAATGATTTTGCCGAATGATTTTCCCAATACGATACGATTGTCCTTGGAAACGAATGCGTGAAGCCTTCAGGCAATTCTGATTATCCTTCTTTTTTTTCATTTCATTCTTTATTTCTTTTCATTTCGGTTCTTTTCTTGTTATTGTCTTGTTTAACTTTAAACTTTGAACGATAAGAACAGATGATTAAAGAAAAAACAAACGACAAATGATAGGATTGTAGGCCATGCGTAAGTAGTAAAATAAGACGTAGATTGTGTTTATGGCTAGTGGTATCCTTCAACAATTATTTTTTGGTGGATATATTTCAGCCAAGCCTTTGAAGAATTTGAAGTTGGAGATAAATTTGTAAGTAATAATGTTAAATTAAATTACATCGGACCTATAAATTTTAAAACTTATTCCCATAAATATTTATTGGCGATTAAATAACCTTATAATACATACACACGGAAAGTACATTTATTAATTTATCAATATTAATGCAAAGGTCGATTAATACAGTATAGGAAAATGAATTTATTCCTATTATTATTTACCCCTTGGTGCTTGTTACTAATATTGCCTCTTTAATCCTCAATAAGAATTGCAGATATTAATAATTATTCCTCCACATCGGTATTAACGAGTCCATTGAAATTGAGCTAAATTTCAAAATTCCAATTATGACAGGATACTTACCTATTATTTTTAGAAATTTTTCATTATTACGTATACTTGTGGAAGACGATGATAAAGCTTTCTACGGGTGAAAGTTCGCTTATCATAACCATCGTAGCAGAGAAATTAGTACTGCATAATAAACAAAGACGCTAAATCAAACTTTTCCTTAACAAGCAATCGATCAAATTACAAGGAGAGAACTCTTCGGGTAACACTCGACCAGCGCCATTTTAATGCTAAAGAGCACAATGATCATTCATTCAGAGGAATAAACAAAAATTAATTACCCTCTATCGAAGAAAAACTAATTTAAATAGTCGCGATAATAATAATTCAGAATGTAATTATTATTCAGAATACAATTATAAGAGTCTATAGGTTTTTTTTTCTTTCTATTAGTCCCAATGGATTTACAAGAACAATTTAATCGAGAATTTTTATATAAATTTTACGGTTTTCTCCATTTTTGCAAATTATTTTTTGCAACTTATCAATAAAAAGATGACGTACGTGCTAAATACATAATAATAACCACGCGCTCTCGCCACAAACTTCGTAACGTAAGATTTTAGGTAAAACAGCGATATATTTCAATGCACACGATGTCGCAAAGAAGACATTTATTTTTCATATAAGTAAGGAGAAGGTAATGCAATGTTTGCCGATCATACATGACGTAAGATGAAATTGCGTTTCGCTTGAAATTACGTTTGCTCACGAAGGAGATGCAAGAGGTCTGACGTGCACGAGTATTATCAGATCCGATCGAAACTTTGTGCCTCGAGGCGCGTCTTATCTCAACTTAATAATTACAATATCCACGCAACACTCGAATAATCTCCTATTAGACGAGAAATTTTCTTTACGAGAAAAGCCCCCTCGATAAGCATACGACATGCAATTTTACCATTTCATCATATTTAAAAAAACCATAGTGAGAAAGTCCTTAAAAAAAAAAAAAAATAGCAAAGCCCCAGCGAGCAGTTAAGATATTGCGGAAAAGCCGGAAAAACGGGGAACCCTTTTACCCCTGCACAGGGTCACGAATGACAAACTCTTGCCCTCGGCTGCGTTTCACCGGGACTCGGTTGACACGTTCTTCTTGCACCTTTTCTCCAACTGGGATTTCGCAATGGCAGTTGACCGAACGATAATACAAGCTCTTCGTGCGCTTGCGAATTCGGTTGTTGACACTATTGCGTCGCTCTTTGCACACTGTTGCGCAACAATTTGCAAGGACCCGAGGATCGCTAGACGCACGCTTTACTACGAGCGAGTTGAGGGGTCGAGAGCTAGGACCTGGAGCGAAAAAGCGCATTAGTTTTATCTCCCGAGTGGAAGGTGGACGATGGAGCTTCAAAGGAGCGGCCAATGAACCGTTCGACATAAATCAAAAGTAACGAGTATAAACGGGAGGTGAGTGAAAATCTTGCAAAGTGCCTTGTCAAATGTTGGACTATGCGCTATGCGTACGTGTAAGATGTGTTGACAACTGCGAAGAAGCTGAAGTAGACGAAGAAATCATTGCGTTGATAGAAGTAATGTCTTGTCCTTAAAGGAAGACTTTTCGTTAATTAAAAAGAGTAGCCACGACATGGCTTATTGGATGAACATCGGCAAGTAGAATTACGAATGACTCAATCTAAGCTGGCACGTTCTGTCCATTCTCATCGATAATGCCCGATGATCAAGGTCAATGATAACAAATTCATTTTACAATGTGAGATTCACGCGCGCATTAGTGATTACGTCTATGCTCGTAAACCAAAAGGTGTAATTTAACGATCAACGAGAAATGGACTAAGTGGCCGAATAATCGCCAACCTCGAGGAATTTAATTCATCATCGGTGTTGTGAATCGGACTTGTAAAAAACGTGACGTCCAGCCCATTTGCCAATTATCATTCAATGCGAATAATCGCACTTTCTTCTTAATCGTCTCGTACGAGCAGTTTCGTGAAATTGCAAATAAGAATGCATTAATTAAAGTAGGCCGATGGGTATTCGTACGCGCGTAGTGGCAAACAATTAATGACAATTACTGCTAACTAACGACATACGGAATAGCAAATAATCATCAACATGACACGAACGAGATCATTTTTCTCGGACAGCTGTATTGCCGTTAAATGTAATATAACGGCAATTAAAATTACGAGAGGCATGCGTCCAATGACTTTTTATCCAAACTATCCCCCCAAGGATATAATAAACCAATCCTCCACTCTCCGACGTCTTGCATCACTTTTTCTCGATGGTCGTAATAGCAAAGAAAAGCAGTACAAGCCATTAGTCGTTAATCACTGCTAATCCAATGTTGCGCTGCATAATGCGAGAAGAGCTTGCTCGACTTATTCTGAAATTATTCCACAAAATCTTTGGCGAATGATCATTGATATCGATATCGTTTAAAAACTTTAGAAAAACCATTTATATAATCTTCGTATATTCAATTATCAATCGCGCATGATCATTAAGCTCGATTATCAGTGATAATAGTCAAATGCTGGTACAACGAGCCTAATTCTAAATCGATCTAAGTGAAAAAGAGATGCAATAAATTTGAGAAAGGAGACACGTAGAGCTCGGCCATCTCGCTAAACGAATGTCGAGTCTCGACTCACCTGCGTGTGCTTGAAGGCCGAGCTGATGGTGCAGCCGAGCTTCAGGTGGGCCGCGAGGTTCATGGCCTCGCCAACGGTGAGCCTGGGCCGTTGCACCGAATACTGCTGTATGTAGCACGAGGTGCGACGCCAAGCCTCCGCGTGCGGTATCCGCGTCTTCCCGTTCACCAGGATCTCGCCCTTCATGCCCTGCACCCTGCAACAAGAGCGTTCGGCTTTTAACGCCCGACTCTACTACTATATATATATATATATATATATATATATATATATATATATGCCATAGTGCAATACGGTTTTAATGTCTTATCTCGTCAAATTATGACCTACTTAGAGCTAATGTCAATATTTTTTGCTTAGCGCTCAATCAATCCATCCAGGATGCTAGCAACTAGAATCACTCAAATCTCTTACGCCACGCGGCTATGCGCGAATTAAACCTTTAAAGAGCAAAGCGTTAAGTATGATTATTATTATTATTATTATTATTATTATTATTATTATTATTATTATTATTTGCCAACGTCGACGAATGATGTATTTGCCAACGAGACGGTTATTATTGTAAGGCAATTTCAGGAAACGAATGTGAAGTTAGTTGAGAAAATCGACACTCGTATAGGTGAGCAATTTATTTGGTTGATGCAACAACGATCGATGCAATGCATTCACAATTTTTTAAAGTACAAATTTTGTTGTTAAAGCAATGGAAAACCAAATACCTTGGAGCTTTACGATTTCTGTTTTGCTCCTGATGGTATGAATGGCTCGGAAGAACTTTTAAGAAAGCGAAATTTATCCCCAATTAACGAGTTGAATTTTAAATAATTATTATAAGCTTATTTAACTTTCGTTCGTGATTATCATTTATATATATATATATATATATATATATATATATATATTATTATTATTATCGTCGTATGCCGTTGGTGCGTTAACGCGAGTGGCGTTCCCGAGATTGCAGGAGGAAAAAAGAATGTTTGCACGAGGTGAGGGCCATTGCTTGTTCCAATGAGCCTTCAACTTGACAATTTTCCAATACCTAATGATCCCTTTGTTTCCAAAAATGCAAAGTTATAGTTTTTTTTTTTTATCTTTACTCGCGCGGCACTCGCATTGCGCATTGCTCGCGCGAAGAGATGGATAATGCACGCGCGCGAGAAAAGTATTGGGTGTGTGCGTGCGGCCTTTCGCGAATTCGGGACTCGACGTTAAGCAGCCGGGGACAGTTCTCGCTTTAGTTTATGCACATTTTTTAACAATGACTCGATGATATTGCTCTTTACTTGAAAAGTCGGTAGGCTCGCAAAATAAGATTGCAATTGAAATTGAACGAACTGATTTTCGAGTGAGGAAACGGGAAGAATTGTTGCCAAAATCGCTAATGATAATACAAGCTTACGATAACTTAAACATTGATTGTATTATTACGAAGGCTTAAAATTATTGACCTTGCCATTCATTTATAGGCGAGTGATTGACCTTTAAAGTTTGACCGTCTTTCAAAATACGTGAAATGGATGAAACAAGAAGAAGAAGAAGAAGAAGAAGAAGAAAATACAGAGGAGATACTGACAATCACTGGGGCGCAAATCACAAGCTAAAAACACTTGCCACGAGCAATGAAAAATATACATTTTAAAAGGATACGGAAAAATGTGGCTCACACAACAATCGGGCATTCGTAGGCGAGAACAATAAAGCATCAAACATTTTTTTTTATTCATCCTTTTGCGGTATTACCTAAGCGTCGGTGTTCTCTAAGTAAGCCAATCGCTAATTATTCCATGTATAGTCTCGTCGGCCTTGCCGGTCAGTCAACGTCGTGTTAAAATCCGCGCGCTATACCTTTTCAAGTAAGTTTTTCTCATTCCATTCTCGTGCTTCTTCAGATTTACCATTGGCAGTTAACAACCATTTTATCAAATGAAAAAAAATAAAGGAAAAAGAAAAAGGAGAGAAAAAGGCCAACTAAGCAGAACTTGGTTGGCTCTCTTGAATTTTTAACGCAATTAAATTTAAATTAGCTAGGGCAACGTCACCGAAGTTTCAATAATAAACTGTCAAACTCTATTCAAACCATCGACCACATAATGCCTGGATAATTAATGGATTTTACAGCAGGCTTACATTTGCAATAAAATTTCAACAATGACATTTGCAAATTATAAATATTGCTATTTATTTATCGATGGTCTATTTTCTTATCCGGTCCTTAATTCCTATTAAAAGCAATTTAACGCAATAATAAAAAAGTATTTCGATTAAACAAATACAACGAATGTATACTACTTTCTTAATTAATGAAGCAATTGTCTTTAAACGGTCATTTCATTAAAATGTGAATGTAAATATACGATAAGGCGGCTGTATGAATTATAAATGGGAAAAGGTGCAACGTCGTGTAAAGACTTTATTTACACGACTACGTTTCGCAATACAGGCCGCGATTACTAATAAATCGCATAATTAACATATTATAGCTGCGAATGGCTCTGGTGCTACGAAGCAATGATAAATTAAGAAGAATAGTCAAAGGCCCGACGATTAATTTTAAATGCAAAATATCGAATAGTGAAATTAGAAAGATCGGAGCGCTCGTCACTGGGGCACTATTACAAGTAAATAAAATAAAATAAAAAAAAAAAAAAAAAAAAAAAAAAAAAAAAAAAAAAAAAAAAAAAAAAAAAAAAAAAAAAAAAAGACTCGCTCCGCTTTTTCTCTCTCGCATTCGCCCCAAGCAGTCGCTACAGGATGCTCGAATTCGCCTATCCAGCCTATAAATATCTCGTAACACTGACACACAGAGAGAGAGAGAGAGAGAGAGAGAGAATAATTTTTAGTGGAACATTGAAAGAAAGAGGCTGAGAGAACGAGGGACGAGGGAACACGTGACCTGCCCTATTGCTGTTACTCCAGCATCGCCTTACGATTTTGTAGTCTAGTTTAGCTAGCTGAAAATTATCCTTGTAAGGAGGCGACGGGTTTTTCTTTTTTTTTCTTCAATTATCTCTCTGACACATATCGGCTAGCTCTCGTAAATTATACAACTTTCTTATGTACGATCTTCCCGCTTTTACCTCATGAATGGCGATACGTTTATTTTATTTATTAGGAGCAGCCGATCGCACGTGTATTCATTCGTACAGCCATTTCCTTATTTCCTTTCATTATCATAATCACTCGGCTTATCGATACTCTTGTCGAACGGATTATAAACGATGCCTGTCCCGATATTATTTCATATAACACAATACAATTTCCCAGCCATTCTAAAAGGCAAATAAAAGCCAATACCACGGCATCTTTGATTTCGACACTCGATCGGCAATGATAGGAATTTTTTTTTTAAATCCTACGATAATCAAGAATAAGATAAATGCGCCGATCAATGGCTTTGATTGACTGTAATTGATTAACGATACGGCAAACTAGAGATGCTAATAATATCCGTGTACGACAGCACGTAGTTTCGAATACCTTCCAAGTAAGTATATATATGCAAAGAACAAACAAAAAATGAAAGTTGTAGCAGATCGAGTTGCGAATTTACAATTTCACTTGTGCGTTAAGACCGCAAAACCTCATAACTTTCGTGAAACCGGCTAAACAATCGCAGCTCTCTATATGTAATTTTTATTTCGCAAACTTCACAAACGTTTCATTATACATTCGGCGAGAATGAAATAAAAACTTATTAACGTAACCGAATGACAAACGCTACCCTGATTATTACATATTCTACGTTCATTTATCTCTAATTCCAAGACTCGGCTATTCAACAATTTCACAATTGCATTTTTACATTTTCTCTTTCGCAGCATTGCCAAGAAAGAAATTTGCATCTATGCTATTGTATAGGTTGACGAATAATATTTGATTATTCCAATGAGACGATTGGCAGCCTCACTCCTTATGAGAACACCATGCGCATTATAAGAAAGGTTATTTAAATAGAAAAACCATTAGCTGCGCATACAGGCTCTTTCACCTAGCGATAATAAAGTAAAAGATAGAATTTTTTTTTTTTTCATTGACCGTCAGTGGCCTCGTAATATGCACTAATGCCAGATTAAACGAGAATGTTCAGTACATTCCGTGAGCCATAAACTAAAAAGGCGAGTTTGTCCTATGACTTAGCAGACGGTGGGAATGGAATTATAAGCCGCGTCATAAGTCGAATATCATAGGCGCATATCCTTTGGCCGATATTTATCATGAAATTTCACTTTGCGGCGCGGCCTCAAGAGTCCAAGGAGCGACAAAAGGAACGAATAATAATAAAACCGACGTATTACACGAGGGCGACTCGTCCTTTGCCATTCGCCATTCATATATCGGCGCTTTAACGTCTACTTTTATATGGACTTGCTTATTTATTTATATAAATTAAAATTTCACGAATATTATGCATCAGGTGGAAATAAATACGGATAATAGGGGCGCGTATAATTCGGTGTATAGAATATTATTGGGAAAGAAACAAAAAAATTTGGCCAAGACGTTGCATTCGACGAGAAATATTATCCGACTCGCTTAATCGTAATTTTTATAAGTAATTTTTATGCTTCGATTCGTGTTCACTAATATATATTTATAAAATTGTTTTAAAATGGCTAATGTGCATAAAGGAAAATGTTTAATAAGAGTTAAATACTCGACACTAGTATCACTGAATTGAGCGAGGAATTTGATAAATTTAAGAACAAACGTACATGTCGCGCGTGGAAAAAGTAAGGAGACGAGCGATCAACATCCACAAGACAAATTTTTGCCAAATTCTCATAAGGACCGGATTCAGCCAAAGTCCATGCCAGTCCACGTCAAAACCAACTGATGTTGGTTGTCGCCAAACTTACGGGCTTCCCTTACCAATAACAGCTTCGGAATTCGGAAGTATGCCAAGTTGGGAAAATGCAAGCATCCGGAGAATTGAGAAATCGACAAAGCTGACTTACGTGTATCCAGCGAGGAGGTTGAGGAGCGTCGACTTCCCGGCTCCCGATGGACCCATAATCGCGGTGAGTTCTCCGGCGCGAAATTCCCCGCTGACGCTGTGGAGGATTTCGTTCGTCACTGTAAGCAAAGCCAGCAAAAGTATGTGAATGTGGTGAAAAAAGTGAAATCGTCTCGCGTATTTGGAATGGATACGTGATTCGTATCTTAAACGGGGATCATAGAGAGGAGAGAACATGTTTGCCGACACCGTCGGAGCAACAGCATCACACACACACTCGTCTTTCTTTTTGCCTCGAGTTTGCTTCTTTCTTTTTTGCGAGCACAAGGCGCCGTTCGGACAAGATGAAATATAGTTATGCAAAGACCCTCGTTAAGCCCTCTGTCGCCTGAATCAATTGTTTTTATATTCAGCGACATTATAAAAACGAGTGTACATAGCATTCGGAGCCTAGTACTGACGGTATATATATATATATATATATATTGCACATATAAGGATGACATTGCAGTTGATTATATTGTCGTAAACTAAAACTACAGCTAAGACTTTTCCTCATTTGCATAACAGCGTGTGTCACTTACACATATACGAGAAACGCATGTGATTTTTGTTGCACGCCCGACTTTATCCTCCTTCCTTTATTCTCATTACTTGACAATTCTGTCATATTTTCAAAACCATACAACTGTACGTTATTTTAATTATCTTAACTAAATACTAATTGAACAATAAAATATATTCGATCATCCCATTTATCATTAAAATCAAGGCACATTAGTCTCTCGAGTGTTATCTGCGGTGGTCATTGTGAAACGTATATTTTTCATTATTTAAAGCGAAATAAAGCATTGTTATCTTATTTTTATCGTCATTAGAATTGATTTCTAAGCTTAGCTCTTCATAATGAAAAAAACAACTCGAGGCCCTTGAAACTCAGTAATAAAGTAATTATAAAGACCACGTTTAATATATTTTTTTTTTCTCTCTCTTACGTTAATAGAAGCAAATTACATACATCAAATAAAGGAATATGGCTTATTGGATAAATCATTACCAATATACAAATAATAACAACCATGAATTTAGAAGTTTTCTTCGTTATTTTAATATAAAGCATGAATTTTCATATTCCTCTCCCAAGACTATTATAGAAGAGTAATAATAATAATAAAATGTGTAGATTGTATTGGTTGATTTATAAAAGTAAAGAAGTAGGAAAAAATTAATGAAAAGTCTATATTATTCCTTCCCTCGATCCTCAATTATTATAAATCATTCCCAAGTGTAAATTTAAATTATAATCGCATAATAAACTTAACATACAGATACGATAAAAACTTTCGAATAGCTGATATTTGTGCATATATACTATTGTTTAATGAAATATTAAGAAAACTTATAATACCATACAATCTTGTATAATTAACAATTATACACGCGTATGTTAAGGAATAAAAGGCAAATTCAAGCTATTATTATTATTAATTTTTTCTCGTTTATTAGTATCATCGAATTATTAATTTTTATTCAAAAAATGTTTAAGCTACTCGAGTGAAGTAGTAGTTAGCAATTTTGACAAATAATTATAAGATTTCCTCAATAATTTCATTCCAACAAAATAACTCATGTCAGTCCTAATTAATTATAAAATCTAATTCAAATATTTCTATAAGAACATAATAAGGATTTTTAACAAAACCGAGTACACAACAACTGCCTCGTTCGGCCTGATTTACCTTAATATCTATTTATGATTATTAATTGGAATATCTTTCATTAGAAAAATTATGAATTATTAACTTACAATTACTAAAATGGCATTTCGCTATTTAGAATAGAATTCAAAGATAATAATTATGGATATAATTTGTTGATAAAAGACCGCGAATTTGATGAAATAACAAATTAACAAAATTGCAACACTCATTACCAAAAAACTATTATAGATGTTCTTCGGAAAGTATATGATTATCTCGGCATTAAAATTATTTTAACTCTTAATGCTTGGAAAAGTGAATTCTGCCTTCAAAACAAATCAGTCATTGGAAAATAAAAATGACGAATAAAATAATTATATCGTTAAGAAATAATTAAGACGAGAAACAATCATGATAAATCAAAGAGTCAGCCACGAATGAAATATATTTACAATTATAAATTATTTAAATCCTTCAAAGTCATATAAAACAATCGATGATTTATCATACATCATTTTGACATGTCTTCATAGATAAATGACGTTAAAATATCACGAAAACACTGTTCAAATAAAGACTGAACGTGCTTCAAAAAATTTACAAAAACATCATCATCAATCGACAATGGCTCGTAGTCATTAGATTATTCGTTTAAACGATAAAGTACTCGAACAATTAGCCTACATCAATTTTAGATTTTGTGTTGCGAGATATCGTTAGACTTTTATTGTAGTCATTTTACTTGTAAACATATCTAATTGCATTCTTTAGAATTTTTATTAAAACAAAAGACATTCTTCCGACTTTGGAAACTTTAAATGATTAATGCGCTCGCCAATTTTACCAAGAGAAGTTGTTAAAATTCATAAATCTGTATACATTGACTCTCATTAAATATTAATAAAGTATATCACTAAAAAATTGAAAAATTTCTCTCTCTCTCTCTCTCTAAGTAAATTTTAATTTTATTTGTTCATTAAACGTACCAACCAACTACATGTGGATTTTTAACTTTGAATGGATCAATTTGCCAACTCAATCTATCAATTTTTCTTCGTTAAGCCATCTACACTATACTCGGTGCGTTTATTCTTTTGTTCTCGTGCGTACTCGAATACGTAAAGATAACGGGCGACCAAGTTATTAAATTACTGATAATAACGATTTATAATCCGAGCATGTTAAGCAGCCAAAGGTCAAAATCGTGAATATGCCGAGAAGGCACGCGCGAAATGATTTATTACATGATCGGGACAATTCGTTGCAAGTTCACTATTCTCAGTTAATGTGGATGTAAAATACAGGATCATTAATGGAAAATGGAAAGCGCTGAATTAATCAATTCAATTATATTCTTATTATCCTTGACAACAATCACAATGGTCCTAATAGAGTGATTATGTTATGGCATGAAGAACGAATGGCACGTTAATTTAAAATTATGTCTTCAAGTATTATAATAGCGATCATTATGGTACGAGAAGATGGAGCATCTTGATTTCCATTGGCTTTCGATAGTATCGTAGTCTCAAGCCGGCTTGTCATTTATATTATGTACGAAAATATTCATTGACTAAGGTTGAGTAAAATTTTCTTTCTTGGAACACGCAGAGACGCACGAAAATCTGCTCCGCCTTACAGATATAAAACGTAGAAGATCATATCCTATAAATGGTCAAAGTGGATTACAACTCTGATCGTCTGATATCCTGTCATTATTGAATTGTCAACGACGATCGATTCGTCGCGCTTACTGGAATTGAATTGTCGTAATAAAATTATCCTTAGAAATGTTGGCCGTCCATACAAGGACATTCAATCTAAGCTTAATTTCTCACAATCAAAAGAACATTATCCAATACCCTCAAAGAATTATTGTTATTTCGCGATAACTACGCCTTCTGAGAGAAATTTGATAAAGTTATGTAAATATTCTAAAAATAAGCTAAATGTACAAATGGTATTGGTCAAGCATAAATAATTTGCATGCAACTATTCAGTGTTTCGTCGAATTAAAAAAAATCGTTTTTCCAACATCACGTCATCTTGTTACAGTGTCTATATTTATTATACCAAAGTCTTCTTACGAGTTGTGCAAATTAGTCTTTAATCATTCGTAATATTAAATCGAATTATTACCGACGCACTAACGTTGCTTATCAATTCTATATCCACATCAGCTTCTTGTACGAAGAATAGATTTTGTTAAAACTATGAGATAAAAGGCTTATTTTTTTCAATAATCGTAGCTATTCACCTCAATGCTAGTAGCTACAAATATTTAATTTATGATATTATCAAACTGCTTAATAGATAATTAAAATATCCAGTAATTAAGATGGTGGAGGATAAATGAGCAAATCAATAATTAATTATATATTAATAAATAGAACATTGTGACTCTTAATGTTAATTTCATTATGAATTTTATAGAAAATATGCGAGTTCTTTATTCCTATTTATCACTATAAAAGATAAAAGTGGTACCATGCAAACTTTGACATCATCCAGGCTTTCATAAGACATGGCAGCAGTTCAATTAAAAAATGTTCTATCAATCAGTGGAAAATAACATCTTAAGATAATCTCCTATCCTAAGCGTCTACATGAATATATATATATATATATATGTATTACAGAAAATTTTTAATATAAATTTCGTTCAATAAATTAACAATCGATTTATTACGTAATGTCGACTAGATTACGTATAAAATGAGGATTTCTAATGTGAATATTTAAAAATTATATAAGTACATGGTTTTTTTATTAACACGTGCACAAATGCATCGAATGCATTTTTCACTCGGATTCGCATTAAACAATTTCTCGAATGATTTAATATTCTTGTAAAATACGAATAATGATTGATTTCTCTATAAAAAAAAAAAAAAAAAAATTATTCGACATAATCGACAGATACAGATTACATTCATAAACTATCGTTAATTCTATCGTGAGTATTATTTTAAATAAATTAAATTAACGTGAATTAAAGAGGATTGATTATAATATCAATATTTTATTATTTTACCGATTGTTGACCCTCTCAAGTTATCAAACATCAGTCTTTAAATATAATTCGCTTTAAATTTTTCTTAAAATATGTGCATTTGGTCTCTTTCACTCTTTTATAACCAAATAAAACATATTTTCGTGCCCTTCAAATCTTATATATTATTTTTCACAATTTTTTTTGCACTTTAATTTGTCAAGACTTCTATTTTCGAAAATAATAGAATTTATTTCTGTGCTGACCGGTTAAATACCGTCATCGACAATATCTTGATATCTCATGCCCTACCGTTCTTATCTTTTGTTTCCTTTACTTGAAATAATATATAAAAAAAAAAAAAAAAAAAAAAAAAAAAAAAAAAATGATTATAACTTTAATGTGATAATCATCGAGTGTCAAAATCAATGAATAAATAAAAATAATAGCCCATACTAACTTTTGCATAATATATTTGAATATGCTGCTGATGTAAGAGAATTTAGAAATTATAGATTTTTGCACTTGATAATGTAATTAAGGCAAAATACCACAGGTTCCAATAACAATTCGTGACATAAGCATGCACGCACAATTATCATATTTTTTACATAAACGAAACTGAAACAAAGGTCATTTAATATTAAATCAAGTATAGATCCATACGTTAATAATAAATCATTAAGAAGTGATTCATCAAACGATAATTAAAAAAGCACATCAAAATGCGAAGTACATCATCGATAAGAAAGAAAAGTTCAAGGTCGATCAACGCTATTATATATTACCAACATTCGTCATGTCAGAGTGGCGCAAACATTCTCTCCGTCTCTATTTTCTCTTTAGTTTCATTATACCAGATTAAACAACGCGAGATGATTAAAGTGAAAAAGTAGACGAGGAAACCACCAAAATACTGCGCACATCTTTCAAACTCGTGCGTTTGTGCTGAATATTATGAAAAATTTGTCCCACTGATTGTAATTTGCAAATTTTATTACCACAAACTTATACCAATGCTATGACAACACAAGCGACTTGATAGAAACGCACACAATGCAGTTCTTGTCATCATTACCGATTAATTACATACGTTGGATGCAAAATAAATGTGCCGCTAATATTAAAATCAATCCTTTATTCTCCATTCTAATAGGAACACCAAATTATTATTGTATTTGTAATGATATTTATTGTATTATTTTATTTATGAACTATCAATGCACAGAGAGAACTGTTTTTTCATTATTAATTCTTCTGTATTTTTTAATATTTCAGGAATATACTAAACTAGTAGCTAATTTATATAAATGAATAGATATGCATATAATTGCAATAATATATATGAAAATCCCAGAACATTTATAAATATTTCGAAATATTTTAAAGCTCAAGAAGACGTGTTTTTTTTTTTTTTTTTTTTTTTTTGTAAAGAAACAGATAAACTATTTAACAATTAAGGATATAAATCTACATCGACTAATTGGACTTAATTCTGTTTGAATATTAATTGTTTGGTAAACGAAAGCTTTTTTTAATTTATTTCTATATTTTCATTCAATTATATTGTATAACATTCATAAATAAAAGAAGTTAATAAATAGTTAGAAAATGTTAAGAAAATATTAAGAATTGCAATAATTTACAAAGTAAATTAATACAAACAGTGTGAAAACTCCGTTATATTTGTTTTCATTTATAATCTTTGATATTTCAACACTTCCTCGTCTTTTATTTGTCATCTTATTCCATGTTCTTCTGTTTTTAATAAACAAATTAAAAATAATAGATCCTACTTGTTAAAATAAATTTAATACCATGAAATCTCAAAGTAAATAGAATATTTGGGCAAAAAAAAATATATACTTATGTATTTATGCATATATCGTCGCAATATTGGACAATTAAAAAAAAAATGTTTACTATAACTTCACGTACTCTGGTCGTTGTTTTTTTTTCCTAAAGAAGAAAAATGTAACGTTTCAAATTAAATAACTATAACTTTCCTACCATTTATTACAGAAATTATTCGACATCTTTCATTCTATAAACAAATTTCTTTATTTATGCAAAATAATAAATGTAATTTACGAAAGATTTTATATTATGAATCCTGTACATGTGAATTTGTAAACAATGCACTATAACCACCTATAGCTAAGAATATTTATTACTTTGCATTATATTGAAGCGCACTGATATTTATTAAATGTAAAATTATTAACGTTTAATAACTTCAAGTTGTCATAGCTAATATTTACATTTCAATATCTGTTAAAAATTATATAAATAAAATGCTATTTATTATTATTTATCTTATATATTTAAAATTATATAAGTGTGTAGCTAGCTATACATACATACTGATCTTTTAAGCATTAAAAATATTTTAATTTATGATTTATAACGTTCATTTAATTCTATTGCAACGTATCAATAAAATAAGACATTCGATTTAAAATTTTTATTCTCCATCATTGAACGACTATTTATTTATAAACTCAACTAATTGGGAGTTTTTAGATTAAAATTAAATAATCATGAGTGTTTCATTTGAATCATGAGTGTTTCATGACTGTTTAATATAATGTTTAATATATACAGTTTTATTTTTATTTTTAGCATGCTTCATAGATTTTTGAATAATACAGAATGAATTTTTACAGTATGTTGAAAGTCAGTTCCGTCGGATTCTGATTAAATCGTATTATCGTCAAAACGGATTTCGTAATGCAAGAAAAATTAATAATTGGTCAACTTAAGTTAGGTATATATGAAATAAATGAAATATTATCGGAAAACACCCTTGCACAAGTATTCTTATAAAAATATGAAGACACAATGAAAAAAATTTACACAAGTCATGAAATTCAAAGTATCAAGACATTACAGCATTTTAAAATTTGAGAATCGACATTATATTCTTTATGTACGAGCTTTTTTATTTTTATTTATACTCATAATTATACTTAAATCTTTAAAATTCGAGTAATGTATTGTAGGAAGTAATTATCACAAGTCATTCACAATAGAATCATTATTAAATTAAATACTTCAACCAAATTTTCTCGATTGGTATGCTCAAATATAATATCTATCCGAAAACAAGGAAGCGAAATAAAATTGCATAGTACTCTTTACATACGATTAATAAAGTTTTAAATATATATATATCAAGGAAAACGTTATGTATATCATATATTTCATGTTTACCAAAATATTTAATCTAACTTAACTTCTAACTGTAAAATCAGCAAGTGTTTTAATTTAATTTTTCGTTCTAAAGTTTATCATTAAATCAATTATTATTTCCTCGGAATATATTACACTTATTATACGTAACAGTTAAATTCAAATCAAATTTTCGTCTAATGAAAATTTGTAAGTTAATACATAATAATTTATACGTTTCTTCTTACGAATAACCTAATAAATATATAAAAAAAAATAACGACAACATATTTATAATAAACGTTATAATTAATTATGATAAAAAAAAAAAAAAACAAATAAATAAATAGCGAAATTAACGTTTCAGGATTAAAAATATATATAAATGGATGTACGCACAAGTTCACGATCATGTACCTTCATTCGAGACAAAGCCACCATTATTCATGCATTAATAATATTTTTTTGTTTGCCTTTTATTCTACAACCATATGTAATTGAAGACCTTCACTCGATAAAAAAGATAAAAATATCAAATGCAATTACTCACTTATACAAAGCATTATCATTTGCTCGAGAAAAAGGGTAGGAGCATCAACATTGAGCGCATTTATGACTAATTGGAAGATTTATGACTAATAGTCAGACGAGTAGAAACGAAAAATTTCAAGATATGTTCAATCTCGGTACAATTATCGTACGGAATGAAAGACTATAATTATATGTGTGCAAATGTATCAATGTATGTTGCGGGTATTGCGACAGTGAAAAAGTGATGACAGACTCTTTCTACAGAGCGAATCTTTGCAAGTGATTACTCGTTATTAGATGCAAGATTAACATAAGATTTTAATACAATTTGCAAATCAAATGCAAATTTTAAGATATACATATTATTGCGCGCGCGCGCAAGCGAACGTGTGCTCGTGCACATGTGTATTTTATATTGAGCAATAGATGTGGACAGCTGAGTCGATAATAATTCTGCTTGACTATCACTAGAACTTGTTTTATTTGATATTGTTGTCGATGCTCTTTATTACCGTAACTAGAGCTTACTGGACAAGATAAAATATTATAATCATTATAATGAAGGTGAGAGTAGTTGTAACGTCGAAACGTAACGAGGAAGTGTTAAAATATTATAGTTTCCGACCGCTGCCAATAAATACGCTTAAAGCAAAACTGAGAATCTGCGTATGGAGAGGTCACAATATCATTAATTCAATCTCCAATCTATCGATCTTTCCATATAATTATCAATCGCCAAGGCAGATATTTGATAGTTACTAGAACAGTATTGTTAAGATCACGATGAATTGATGACAAACAAACCAATTTTATAAGAGATAGATTAGCCAGACCAATGATTGTAAAGCTTAAGCAATACGTGTGATACAACACCACATTTACAATTAAGTGCTAATAGTAAATTGTATTTTTATTTCAATTTATTAGCAATATACGACGATTCGAATAAATAATTATTACTTTGTCTTTGAAATACTAATTAAAATTTTATATCTTTTACAAAACTGTCTTAATATGCCAATGTATTAGTTTTTTTTCTTCTTTTTTTCTTCTTGTTTTTTTTTTTTTTTTTTTTTTTTTTTTTTTTTTTTTTTTTTTTTTTTTTTTTTTTTTTTTTTTTTTTTCAACTCTTATATCATATAAATTGTATTATTAATAACACTGTTGCAAATACAATAATTTTTTCAACGAAGATAACTATTTATTCCTAGAGCACAAAATCCATTTCTACAATCTATAAAAAATATATAAGAAAATCACAGTGAACTGAATATTATGTATGGGCGTATTATTCATTTAAATAAAATTATTTTATGCCGTGACTAATAAATAAAAAGTGAAAGGGAAACATCAATGAAAAAAGTATATGTTTATGCTAAGTAAGCATATGTTTATTATTTTTATTCACAAGTATTCAAATATTCTATTGATTAATTTTTAAAAGTACCGCTATGAGTAATAATAATAAAAAAAACACACACACACACACACAATAAAAAAAAGAAAGAAAAAAGAAATTTTTGAGATTTCATTATTACTTTGTGCACAAAAAAAAAAAAAAAAAATCATTCACTAAATACGCATGTCCAATAATTTTGATGTACAGAAATGATGGAATAATTCTTTCAACGAGTCGATGATTCTCGCAATATAACTGACTAAACCTACATATACTTCAAAAAGAAACGAAATGCGTTATTTTTAATGTTAAATTGCAGAAAATTAAAATTCACGAAATACGGAGATATATGGGGTGTAAATCTTCGACTACATTAAAATGAGGAGTAATAAACAACCGTACAATATGACTTATTGAGCAGCAGATAATTAAATAGAATAAAAAAATATTAACTTACATACGTATGTATTGTATTATACGATAAACATTATAGGAAATTGAGCAAGTAAAGGCGATGATTGTAAAGGCACGAGACGAAATAAATAATAAAGGCAAAGGATCGTAGTGCAAGCGTCACACAACAAATGCTAAAATTATTAATATCATTAACGTAAAAGCAATTAATACAAGGCATTAATGTACATTTATAAAATTTTTAATTAAGAAGTTCCGTCGAGTGCACAGCTTTTCATGGGATAAATTCTCAATAAGCAATCGAACTCCTCAAATTTTGTAAAATTCCAACTATTCATAAGAATTATTGATGAGAATTAAATAGAACGCTTTAGGAGCATCAAGGAGAATCAAGGATAAATTTTTACCAATTCTGTAAATACGTGAAGCTGTCACACTTTAAAATATCACTCACTTGTCCACCTCGCAAAAGCAATATTCATTGTAAAAACGAATGTCCAATGTTAAATTACCGGCAGATGCACCGTGCAGCGTTGCATAATTGTTTCGGAAATCTGCAGTTTGATGTAAAATCGATTCACGAGCACGAAGAAGAAGCGATTAATTTATTGAAAGACACATCACATTTATACACGCGAATGTACAAAGATTCGTCATTTAGATCTCATTGTGATGTGTAAGACTTCTATGTACATTCACGTGTCAACTGTTTTCGCACTGTTATCGTTGAACGAATGTTTTATTGCGTGGATTTTTTTTTTATTTATTTTTTTTTTTTTTTTGTTTTTGTTTTTTATTTCACTCTTTGCATAATTGTCCGAAGAATAGATTAGTGGTGATTCTGTATGTAGGAGCATTTATTTGTTGCTTTTCAAGATAAAGGAAATTCGATGGATACGCATTAGGAAGAGATGAAAATATTTGTGCAAGGTAAAAGTGTCGAAGATTAAGTAAAAGATTATTATGTAGCGTCATTGAAATTAATTTTTTATCACCGTGGATGCAAGAAAATTTTTCTTTCCCCTTTTTTCCCTTTCTAATAAAATGTACTTTTTATTATCAATTATTAAAAGGAAAGTACGCCTGAGCCATTGTGTATTTTAATCGTTATACACTAGGTACTTATAATTTCTCGACTAATATTGCTTCTGACATTATTTAATAGAATAATAGTATTAATGTTGGATTGCTTGATTTGCGTGGTTATAAAGATAATTATTATATGAAATTTAGTTGCTTTCACTAGTCTGAAATTTGGAAAAATCTGTAAGGAGTTTGGCCGAAACATTCTTAAAAATGTGGCACGTGATATTAAAAGAAGTTAATAAAAAATAACTGCACTATCGATTCAATTAAATACGAACTGAGCACCTTTTTTACAATCTTAGTGACAAGATAAGAATCTGAAAATGTGTGATTTTACTTCTATATATATATATATATATATATATGTGTGTGTGTGTATAATAAATGTTAAATTATATTAAAAAATCATCGTTAAATTACAAAACTAAATTATCTGCAAAAGCATTAAATGAATTGCTTTCAACTTCAAATGAATAATGAACTTCATCAAATGTTATTTATGTTTATTTTTTATCTCATACTATGAAACGCATTAAAAATTGTAATCATTTTCATCATCATTTATGTAAGATATTACTATGTAAATAAAAATATTAAATACATATATTATGCAGCTACTTTAAAGTTGTTATATTTTTGAAAATTACATTGTTTCGAATAAATTTTGAAAATTTTCATTTTACAATTACGATTTTATTACTGACCGATGATGAATTAACATTTATAATTGCCGATACTATTATCTAAAATTTCATTTAATTATTTATCGATGATGTAAAATTTCCAAAATCAATAATAAATAATTTCTAGATATTAGCCTTCAATTAGATTCAATTTAATGAATAATCTTAATAGCGTATATATTATTTTTATTGCATTTATTGAAATTAACATACATATATGGACACTAACAAAAACAATGTAACAACGAATTAGAATATTTCAGTAAACGTAATAATTGAGAAAGAGAATGTTATTACTTATTCTTTTATATATTCGTTAATGCTACATATAGCATTTGTACTTCTATATTTTTTATCGAATAAATCGTTTTATTAATATAATTAACTAATAATCGTGTTATTAAGTACTTCTTTTATAAAAGTATTTGTTTGTTTTAAATGATATGATTGAGATTTTTTTTAGTAAAGAGAAGAAAACGGAGTAATATTATCATAAAGTATTTTTATAGCTGGCAAGGCATTCATTAATTTTCTTTTTTTCGTTAATGTTTCGTTATTTTAGCATATATATAAAGACGAAATCGTCAATGTTTTTTATAATAAATAAAAAGTGTCGATAAAATTGACTTCGCTTATCGAGATTGAAGGGGGAAAAAAAATACACACTCGTACGACATTACAAATTTAATGTTAGCAAATTAATACTTAATTATACGATTACTGTTAAAATTATTGATTTACTGCAGCAAACAGTTTTCGTTTAAAAGATTATTTTTTTTTTACCATCATACAACGTAACGATAAGCGCATGTTTAAATAAAAATATGACGTTCTTGCCTTATGCGCGCTCTATGTTAATAGTTCATGAATTAATTTCACTTTAAATATACTCGAAACTGCCGCCACGAAGCATCATTAAAAGAGCATTTACTATTTAACGCGAATACTTAAATTTTCATCGCAATACTCAATAGAATGCATGGTTATAAAATGTCGTGAAAGCGAAATTAAACGAAATACGAGGGACGAGCGAGGAAAGAGGGAACGAAACGCGATCGATAGGATTTCCTTGATCAATCCGAGCGCCTATCCCTACCCACACAATTTAACAAACATTCGCAATACACACGATCGCTGTTTTCTTTAAAGCACTCGCTCGTTCGCTTAACACACACGTCATTCTTATCGCGTTGGATGATCGATGGAGTGCGTTCGATGCACCCATCAAAGCAACATGCCAATGTCAGCGTCGGACCCTCGTCGACGAGTTCGACGTCCTTGGCGTACGAGAATCATCACCATCCTCTCGACCTCCCATCCCAGGCTGCTCTACCCCGCCCCATCCACAGCTCCCGCGAACTATCATTCCAACAATACCAGAACTGCAACGTTTCTTCCCACGCGAGACAATGGCGCTGCTGAGGTGCGGCGGATGCGATTACGAGATTACGCGGTGACATCGTCCTCGCGCTCACGTAATTCCATCTCCTTGACGCGCAATCTATCTCGCCTCCCCTTGCTTCACCCCCGCACGACGGCTTCTGCGGTGGTTCGGGGCGATTTTAGGTTAATAGTCGGCTTTCGGCTTTGGCGCAATCGCGGATGCTCGGTATTTGTCGTCCGTACGCGTCACCACGTTCGTTGCGTAAGAGGCGCGTGGCTGTAATAAATAGTCTTCTCCTTGGCTTTCGGGCTACGCGAAGAACCGAAACTCACGAGCACGAGGTCTGACAAGCAACTGTCAGCGATAATTTTCTTGCTCGATGATTTTCTCGATTAATTCTGGGAAATGATCAATCGATAAGGCCGAACGTTTAACGCGCTGATTCTTCGGGCACAGGGTGAATGGAGGAACGGGAATTTCTATGTTTATATCGCTGTTTTTCGCACGGCAACTAGAGCTTTAATTAGCAATTGACGTGGAACTCGTCATAGAGTATAGAATGCTTAGAAAAACGATCGATTTGATTTCGATGAAAGAAATTTAATGAGATTTCACCTCACAATGAATACACAGATTCTATAATTACGCCTGTTGGTGTGTCTTCGATCCCGCTTGACATGCGTAGACTCTATCTGTTTTCCCTTCATTTTAAATTCCCTCGATATAATCTAAACTTATACTTAAAGTATCACAAAGGCCTAAATATATACCTGTTTATAGTCAAAAAAAGGCATTTGCGTTGAGAGAGCAATTTACTACGGAAATATTCATAAAGAGTCTGTAAATTTTCTATTAAATAAAATTTAAAAAAAAAAAAAAAAAAAAAAAAACCCCTAGTTATATTCACGCATATATGTACTTTAAAAAAGTATTTTGATACAATCTTAAAATAAAAAAGTAAAAATAAAAAAAATAACGGTACAATTTGCCATATACTAATTACTTAACTTTCAAAAATAATAGGAAAATAAAAAAAATTTAATTACACAGAAAGCAGATTTACTAGTAGGTAAAACTTTTTAATAAAATCATTACATAAATATTACACTGCTACTTACACATTATGTAAGTAACAGGATATTAACAAGTCAATTGAGTCAAGCGGTAATAGTTGTAATGGATTATTAATAATAAGTGAAATTGTATTGCATAATTTCCACATTTGAAAAGTTATATTCCTGCCGTAATTCATTTGCATCGAACCATTTGAATTTAATAAGAATATTTTATCCCGTGTAGAGCTACAATGGATATAAAAGTCTCTAAAAATCTATCTACTAAAGTTTTAAAATATAATGAAACGTAATATTGACGTATGATGCATGTCTTCATATAAATTACAGTAAATATGAAATATAAAAATTAATCGGCCTACAATTAAATGAATTTAAAACAATGTCATTATACTTATCTATATAAAATAATAAAATTCAAATATTTTGTCAACAGTGACTTAAACAGATTAGAATAGCAAAAAACGCACCTACAATTAAAAGGAAATAATGTAAGTTGCTGATAGATATTCATCAAATTGCTCATCTAATGAAAATCTTTAATACTTATCTTAGGATCTCGTACAATGGAAAAGTCTTACTTAATACGATGCTATTACCATTCGTTCCTATGTTAATTACGAATTTTTCACAGCAATTTGAAAAGTAATAACTAAGTCAGACGCAACATCTTTCGATCTTTCGATCTTTAAAGTCGTCTTAATTGATTTGATTAAAATTCAGATTTTGACGAAAATTAATATTTTTGATGAATAAAGTCATTATTATCTGCAACTTCGTCTCTTGTAATAGTAAATAATACAAAGCGTTAGAATCTTCAAGACACAAGCAATGAAAAAAAATATATATATATATACAAAAAAAAAACATGAGATTGTAAAAAAATTTTACAGCATTGAATAAATGAATGAATATTTGGATAATAAAGTTATAAATGTCGACAGAGAGACAAGAAGAATTGAATTTAGATACAAATATAAGTAGTTGATAGAAAAATGTATTTAACCATATTAGCATAAAGACATTGGAGGAAATTCGTTTATATTTTACGGTCCCAAATTTCATAAATATGCAGTTGTTATTTCAACAGCAATTGGAAATAATAATAATGATAATAATAATAATAATAATAATAAAAAAGAAGTATATTTAAGAATATATGCAAAATAAAAAACAAAAACAAAATGGAAAATACAAATTTCATAATATTATTAAATGGTCTGGCCTAAATTTCATCACCATAAATGTTATGTTACCTATTCCATATTATATTATTCAAGAATTATTGAAGTTGCTGCATTTACGGAGATTAGTATTTAAATCACCAAAGCCTTGAATACGATGGGTTAGCAACTGATAGATAATTTAAATGGCCATAAAATTATAAATATTACAAAAATTATCGATAAAAAAAATTCAATTTAAAAAAAAAAAAAAAAAAAAAAAAAAAGCGAGAGAGAAAAAAAACATTGACTTAATGAAATTGATTTCATTCGAGCTATTAAAAACTATAGATAATGCTAGATTGTATATTTTATACTCTTGGTTCGCTTTAAAAAGAAAAAAAATTATAGTCCCACTATTTGTAAAAAGAATTTTCCTTAATTTCGATTATAATCCTGTCCGATTACGTAGTCTTGCTACATGTTTTGACGAGGTGCGCTACTGCATTTATCTAAATTTATACCGTACGTACAAAACTAACGCTAAAGTCTCGCATTGAATATAATTATGGTCACAGTTTTATTTCAGCAGAGATTATATTGCAATGGGAGACGCTGACGACGTTCGGAGAAAAACAATACGTAAATTATCATATACAGACAAAGCGGCGGATGAAGATGTCAATATGAGAAAACACTTAATGCTTAACTAAAAAAAGCCAATAGACTCTCAGGAGATTTAATCGAATTACGAAACAAAAAATTATGTCAATATTATATGCATTACGAGTGCATTTAATGAAAAAAAAAAGAAAAGAAATAAAGAAGAAAAAAAAAGAAAAAAAAGAAGAAAAAAAACAATTTTACAAAAATGTTTAAATTAATGAATTTTGCGTATTTTTAGAAATA
The DNA here is from genome assembly GCF_000503995.2 of Ceratosolen solmsi marchali. Taxonomy (NCBI): domain Eukaryota; kingdom Metazoa; phylum Arthropoda; class Insecta; order Hymenoptera; family Agaonidae; genus Ceratosolen; species Ceratosolen solmsi. Next base: position 1,403,918 of record NW_011948426.1, on the reverse strand, counting down.
TAATATAATAGCGTACAATTTCATTACTTCGAGAACTTTGAAGGCAAAAAGAGAAATAAAAAGGGACAAATTTTAGTATGGTAGATGTCACTTGATTCAATTTCGGCAAAAGAAAAGAAATGAAATGCAAGAGAGTGTAAATGCTTTTTAAAGCACGAGTGTCCTTATCCTTTTCATGCCCATTGAAATCACGGGGCAAAAGAAGGATACGAATGCCCCGTTAATAAATCAATATCCTAATTATAAAACAAATGCAAATGTAATTACTATAATTAATTTATGTCATTATTATAAATACTTTTTACGTTAATTTCACTAAAAATATTCAATATAATTATTCACAGCGAAAGTAAAATTAATCAATACGCCATTACTATAATAATTAATAATTGTCGCTAAATATAGCATAATAGTAATATAGAGTAATTTATTATATATTTATTTATTTTTTTAAGTATAGGCTTTATCAGCCCTTCCTAACATAATAATTGTTCATAAACAACGGGTCATTCGTAATTTGTGACGCTATGAATGTCTGTCACGAAATTCATCGATACAATGATAAAATAAGAAAAAAGAGGGAAGAAGAATGCGAAGAAGAGTATTTGAAATATTTTGCCAATACGGTGAGGATTTTTTTGTAAATGCTTCCATGGAATTACGATCGAAGAATAATATTCGCTACAAAAGTCAACTATAATTATATTAATGTCTGTGAATTTTTACACACAAAGAATTTGTCATATTGTAATATGTTTATAGAATTCTAAAAAATTTGATTCAAACGAATTACGATTCCTCCTGATTTTCGTTTGAATTTTCCATTAAATCCTTGAAATAATTTACTTTAGTTTATCAATATCTACGCAATTGAAAAAATAAACTAAAACATATTTTAAAAACTTTAATCTACGTAACTCGTTTAGCGAAGGATACTGAAATGTAAAAATTCTTATTATTCAGAATTGGAATAAACAACAATTATAATTTTATACATATATATATATATATGTTATTACACATGATACACATTATATGTGTTGTTATATATATATATATATATATATATATATATATACAATATTTAATATTGTTAATTATTGAAGAGTTGATAACAATTTAGTAGAAATACTCCAAACAGAATTTTTACGACACTCGTAATACAACCGTAGAGAAATTTATGAAAATTTAATTCATTCAAATTAATTATAAAAAATTAATCATACTTTATTTAAAAATATCATAATTACGCTATGTTATAAATTCGTGTTCATTCTAATAAAATTCTCAATGAATCATTACTATTAACAATGATATTATGTTACGCATGTTTTTTGTTTATTGTTTTTTTTTTTTTTTTTTTTATTTCTTTTCTCTTTTTTCTTTTATCTCACTATAAAAGTAAATAATTATAATTATGTTTAAATATACATTTTTTCGTGTGCATAATAATTTATCGCGTATTTTATTATTTAGTTAAAAGTAAAAAATAAATTTTGTGCGTGACTTAACTGCTTATGGGCAAACATATAAAATTATATTAATAAATAGGATTGAAAAAAATGACAACCAAGAGCACAAATAAATACGCCATTAGATGGTAATTTTATCGCTACAACAAAGAATTAAGTCGCCTTGAAGCAATAAGATTTTGTAGACATAAAAATATAAGAAATTTAAATTACAAAGCGAGCATTTACGCGTACGTAATAATATAATTGACTCGATTTTACAAAAATTTCAAAAAAAAAGGTGCCTGATTATCCGCTTGGAGATACGCTAGTCAAAAAGAAAAAAGTATGACATATTGTCGAGTATTTTTTTACTAATGAATTTACTAATGGCACATAGATAAGGTACAACACGTGAAAAACGTGTTTGACCTACTGAGAAATTTTATCTTTTTTTATCGCTATTTTCGTTTATATATTTAGAGCGTATCGTACTTTTTTCATTGCTTACATTCGAATTTTTTCGATAATAATTGTTTACTTGAAAAATTAAAAGAAAAAAATCCATTGAAAAAATGAAAGAGAAGCTTATTAAAAATGTTATTTTTAACGTATGATACAGCTATAACTAATCCAAGACCTTACTTAAAATATTTATTTCACGAGCATAATTTATTCAAGTCATACACATATAGCATCACAAACGCGGTAAATATTTATATTTTATTTCCGAGATAAAAAATATTTGTATAACACAATTTCTCTTGATGTCTTTCCTCGTGAAACGACGATAGCATTGAACGTACGAAGTAGAAGGCTAAATTCAAACTTATTGTCTAATTCTATTATCTCTCTCTCTCTCTCTCTCTCTCTCTCTCTCCAGTTGATGGTTTTATTAAAATTTAAATTAAAATTAAAGTTTTATACATTTCATTTTTTGTTTGTTTTTTTTTTTTTTTTGTTTTTTCAAAAGAAAACTGAAATTTTATTGTGTCTTGTAATAAAAGATTTTATTAACGCCATAATTTACATTATGAATAGCATTTGAAAATTAATTTTAAACGATTACCAACTGCATGATAATTTAATTGAATACATCAGAAAGAAATGTTATTGTCAATATTTAAATCCTTTTAAATAAGAAGCACGTGAATTTTGTGACAGTTTAATGATTTCAAGATATAAGATTATAAAATTATTAGCGTGAAGCAACGATAATTTATATTAATATTATACAGTTCCTTATTTTAACATGGTCATAATAAAATAATCTTGAGAGAGAGAGAGAGAGAGAGAGAGAGAGAGACAGAGAGAGAGAGAGATGGAAAATGTTGATGATTTATGGTAAATTTGCACACGAGTTTGAACAATGCGTGAATTTTAATTAATGAGGACGACCAAGAGATACGCATCTAATCGTCCAAGTGCCATTTCGTCAAAACAACGATTTTTCGCATATGCAAATAACGTCCTAATTATTAATTCACTAATAGTAACGTAAAAACTAGTAAATAGATCAAGTTTTTCAAGCGAAGTTAATATAAACGTCGAGAACCGCGAACCCTGTATAAATTAAACGTTTCGTCACGACGTCCATTAATGAATTCTATCGCACACGCATCTCCTCCATCATTTACTAATACATTCGCTCGGGCTCAAACTGGTTTGCATCTGTCCCAATACGATTCAATCGAAATGCATTAAGGAAAGAAAATTAACGATAACGGCTCTTCGGACATGCGACTGCCGCGTCTAATCCATTCCCATGGCAACGTTAATCCCGGAAGTACGAACAAAGTGCTTCACCAACCTGGTTTGAGGTTCTTGATCGTCCATGACTTGACCCGGTAACGGACGTTCCTGAACTGCAGGTCGACCTCGGGCCTCTTCGGGAACTGGTGCTTCTCCTCCATGAAGTAATTGTTATTGATACGGGAGGGATCATTTGTGCACGACTGGCGCACGTCACCCTGGCTACCGTTGTCCGCCTGGCAGCAGCTCAGTGACGAGCGCGACGGCGAGCAATGCGCCGTGTTGCCGGCCATCCTCTCGATCTCCCCTCCTCCTCACGGTATCTCTGTCCCTCGGGACCGCCCTTCTCACGGAGGAGACTCTTTGCGTCCACTCTGTCAAAAGAACCCCGTGCTCGACCGACGCTCAATTGTTGCTGACGCTGTTGCTGTCGCTGTTGCTGTCGCTGTTGTTGTCGCTGTTGCTGTTGTTGTTGTTGTTGTTGTTGTTGTTGTTGTTGTTGCTGCTGCTGCTGCTGCTGCTGCTGCCGATGCTAATGCTGCCGCTGATACTACGATTGTTGCTGATAGTACTACCGTTGCTGATGGTACTAGTGTTGCTGCTGCTGCTGCTGCTGTTGCTGCTGCTTCTGACCATCACGCGTGGACCGCTTTAGCTCTGCAACGCTGCACACAGGAAAAAACGGATTCGATATAATTTTTGCGCTTAAGCTTCAACGTCGAGCCGAGGTGATTGGTCGAATCTATCGACGTGCGTTTTCTCAATTCCCGCAAATTTCCCCCGCTTGGACTCCCAGGGAGACACGGTCTCGGAGGACGAGGGGAGAGAAGGCCACCGAGAAGGCCCGATGCGAATTTATTCCAGAGTTCGGCACGTCGTTGGAATTGCGAGCGTGATCGACTCGCTAAATACACCAGGTACGTGGCACGTGCGAAAAGCCAAGTTTTTTCTTTCGGGGAACGTTCGTGCGCCGATTGGTAGCTGCTCTTTGCCCCGGCAACGACCTGTCGTCTAAGTCCTCGGTCGCGCCGTGTCCAGCGATCCAAAAATTGCCCGTCATCAGTCTCCGAGGGCAAGGGATCGCTTTATTAAAGAGACTCCGCGACGAGAGCGGGTGAGGACGATAGATATCGTAGTGTATCGGTATTCAATTAAATTGGACGTGTCAATCGGCTGTTGGCGTCCATAGCGCGATTAAATGATCCAACGATTCGATTATTTATCGATCGATCCGAGATCGCCAATAATCGAAGAGACGCGCTCGTTTCGTTAAACATGTCATTGGTATTGGCAAAACGACTGGCGCTACATGGTAAGATGAAGAAATCACGTTAAGGGATAAGGACGGCCAAGTGACACTGGTTGCCCTCGTGACTCCGGCTCCATCGTCGGCTATTGTTTCTCACACGGGGCTCACGTGACACGGACGCGGCTCTAGTCGCGCTGCGTACTTGCGGACGTAATACGGAAAATGCGAGCGAGTACGGCGATGATAATATGAGGCTGCTTTGGCGCTGTCGCCTAATTATTCGGCGCGTGAAAGCATGCGTGTGACGAGTATTGGCTGGGTCGGTTGCGTAATCGAGTGTGCGATGGCGGGCGGTGCTTCCTCGGTCGACGGCGAAGCTCGAGATATCGCACCCCGAGGTCCGATGTCGGTGGCGGGCGGGCGGGCGGGAGGGAGGGGGGGGG
>NW_011948426.1:1344371-1399013 GCF_000503995.2 Ceratosolen solmsi marchali | reverse complement strand
GGGAGGGGGGCCGTTTTTTTTTTTCATTTTTTTTTTTTTTTTTTTCGACCGTCACAAAACTGCTCGTGTTTGTTTTGTTACAGTTTTGCTCGTGTCGCATCCGCCGAAACAAAATTAATAAATAAATGAAATAGCGAGACCCGAGCTCATTAAGTTTACATCCAAGACGTCACAGAGTCGCCAAAAATGCACAAATGATGTAAGCGAGATTGGAGACGCTTAACGCAAAAGAGACGCGTTGCTCTTACATAAAGTTTATAATTCGCGCCCAAGCGTACTACGGATTTCACATTGTATTGGTTATTTAGTCGCCCGCGGTTCTTCTTCTTCCTTTTCGTTCCTATTGAATTTGCGCGTTTGTATCTGTCTTTATCGTGCAGGTGCGAACCCTTGGGCGGCCAATATACGCAGTTGGTCGAGGCCGCAGTGGCATTATAAAATTGGAGTGACCCAGCCGTCGATTTTTGACAAACTGCTCGCCAACTCCGACTGTCACATATCCCGGCAGACGCGGCTTAAAATGAGTAGCGAAAAATGTCGCTCGACATGCCCGTACTCGCGCGTGAAACTGTCACCGACAGTGCTTCTACGCTGAATAATCACACAGGACATACGTACAAAGGCAGACGACAAACTGTCGCATCCTGAGATGTGGGAGGCAGAATCTTACCAGCGAGAGAGCCGATACCATCGCGCCGCTTCTCCATATCGCCATTAGTCCACAAATTTCTTATCTTTTGCTTTCAATGTTCTTTTTCCGTCCTTTTGTTCTTTAATTCACAAAATATGGGCGACACGAGCCAATAAGCGATCGCGGATAAGCTCTAGGTAGAAGCTCGGCCAGCTACGGCTTATCCCTTCTACCCGGCCTGGTTAATTCCGATCTCGTCGTCTCCTATGTACCACAGCCGTGTAGCGCAAGCTTTTCAAGGGCCTCTTAGGTCGTTGTTGGAGAACGAGGCGAGGTAAGGGAGGCGGGTTTCGGATAACGTCCAGGAGCGCTTACGGTATTACAGGGGTCCGGTATTGGAGGCGCTCCGGATTGGATTGTTGGGAAGCGAGCTCCCCTTGACTCCCGATAGGATCCTGGTTCTCGACTCGCGGCGTACTGGGGTCTGCGAAGCGAATGAGCTCGCGCTCGCGGTGACACTGCGCTCTTGAAACTGGAAACGCGCCGATAGTACGTGGCGCGGCTGCGCGAGCGCCCGCAGATAAGCGTCCGTCCTTGGAAGTGGCGTTGGCGTTGGCGTTGGCGTTGGCGTTGGCGTTAACCGTGGTGGCGGTGGTGGTGACGGCGGTGGTGACGGCGGTGGTGGCGGCGGAGGTGGCGGTGGTGGTGACGGCGGTGGTGGCGGCGATGGTGGCGGTGGTGGTGACAGTGGTAACGATGGTCACAGTGGTGACGCTGATCGTGGTGGTGGTGGTGGTGGTGTTTGTGGTGGTGGTGATGATGATGACAGCGGCGGCGGCGGTGGTGGTGGTGGTGGGGGTGGGGGGGGTGGTGGGGGTGGTGGTGGTGGGGGTGGTGGTGATGGTGGTGATAGTATCGTTATTATTGTTGTCTTTATTATTCTATGGTGGTGGTGGTGGTGGTGGTGGTGGTGGTGGTGGCGATGGTAGCGGTGGTAGCGGTGGAGATGACAATAACAACGACAGTGACGCGATAAAATCCGCCGGCGGGGATGAACTCGTGATCGACTCTACGATCGGAAGCCGAGAAAACCCTTTTCTCGATCTCTCGACCCCCCAACCCGGACGCGCACAAAGTATTTAGATCGGATTTCCTCTCTCTCTCTCTGTCTCTCTCTCTCTCTCTGTCTCTCTCTCTCCTCCTCCATGTCCTCTTCTTTCTTCTTTTGTCGGGAAGTAGACTTACTTTGGACTGCGACCGGTCGAGCGACTACGTGGCGCTTGGCCGTCGTTTTTACCTCTTGGCCTTTTCAGGCAGCGCATATTTTTATTAGACGAAGGTGCATTCCTGACAAAGAAGTCGTCCGACTCCGATCGGGTCTGCCTGCACCGACGCTTAATGTGCCTCTCGGACTACGATCCAATCAACCTGTCCCACGGAACAATTACAAAACACGTTCGGCTTGACCTCGATGTCGAGGCCCAGTTTATTGAGTTATTAGATTATCGGTGATAGATTAACTCGATGACTTGTGGAAAAGTGGAACGGTATAATTATGGTTTTCGACAGCTGCATCTGTCGTGGTTTATACTTAATTACGCGGAATAAAGAGTTCTTTTATCATTTAAAGTGTGTATACTTTGGGACGAGACACTACAGTGCCACATTTGGGATACGTTATCATAAAAAAATGCAACGACTTGAATGCATAGGGAAACACAGTTTTATCTTGTTCAATTGAAACGGCAATGAGAGCCGAAGAATTGCTTACGCGTATTAGTAGGCGAAATTGATTAAGCTAATATGATTATTTAAAGCCTATGAAGCTATTACGTTAATGGATAAATTAGTCATTCTAGGATTGGGAAAATTTGAATATAATAAAAGCTTCGTTAAGTTCTCGTCGCAACTGAGCCTTATTTATTTATATAAAAATTTTAAATGAGAAAAGTACATTCAATACCAATTAGTAAAAAAACTTTTTTAATAACCAATCCGTTACATTCAAATGTCTTAGCTTTTATCCAATAATATTTTTTAAATTTATAGATTTATTTTTACTACAATGTGTTGTTTGTTGGTATTAAAATTTACTATGATTATAATTTTTTCAATACTTTTTTAAGATCTATAAGATTATTCATTCTCATTAAATTGTTGGAAAAAACTTTTTCCAAAAACATATATAAGAACAACGGGCTTACGACGCCTCCGTTAACGTTCGTGATACAATATGATTAGAGCATGACGTCAAATACGACAGATTTCATACTTTAGCACGTACGAGTCATAATTTTTACACTAAGAATTGTTATAGTCCTAATGAATAAGCATTCTATCACTTATTTGAAGTTATTAGAATAATAAATTCTGTCGATTCTTCGAGAACCAAGTTCATTCGATTCGATTATCGACCGACATTTTACGAATGTCACCAATGCTCTCATTATTATTATATAAATTATATAATAAATTACATAGTGAGATCTGTAGTGCGATCAATCTATCTAGATTGCTTTAAAAATTTTATTATACATTTTTTATAGATTTTTTTCCGCACTCGTATCGAAAGAGGTTAATACGCTGGCTACTTTCTTTCCTAAAGGTTTCTAACAAATCATTGCATTTGCGTCATTCGTAGGTAATAATTAACGTCGAAACTAAGGATATGCATAGTCAAATTACAAATAAGACGTATTAATAAATGGAAAGAAAAAAAAAAAGCAAAGCAGTATAAAAGGTATCTGTTTTTCGATTGAAATTACCTAAATAGAAATCGGAACGCATTGCCGGCCAACCGATGCAAATGCGATTTGATGTAATAGTATATTACATCTATGAATTATGCTTTTCTTCAAACATTCATTATCAAGCGCAATTCGAAATTCCAGCCAATAAAATGTCCACACGATTGATTTATGCAATTTCAATGTTTGAATGAGAAAAAATTATTATTTTACCTGAGACGTAACATTTGCGAATTTTTTTTTTTTTTTTTTTGTTTTTTTTTTTTTTTTTTTTTTTTAATTATTTGCCACCTAATGTTGGTATATCGACGCGAAGAAATCGCCGTAAAACCATCAGCCATTATTATTAGTAAATTATATGAAAATAATGGCAATTGGCAAAGTGCATGAATACTTAATCCTTATAATATCAGAAGAACAATAAACTTAAGAACTTAAAAGCTAAATTAAAAAAAAAAAAAAAAAAATAGATAAAAGTGCCCTCGACATGTGAAAACACACTACAAGAGAAACGTAATGAATCCCGATAGAATTCGCGATGACAGAGCTGCTATCTTCGGACAGCTATCATAATGAAATAAGCAGCACACGTGCCGCAATGATTCATTAAAATCGAAAAAGAATAATTAAAGTGCAAATATTAGAGGGTCTGAGGTGCGCGACAAGACACTCTCAAGACCATCCCAAATACGCTTAATAGTATAATCTAAGCTGCGCTATTGTCTCTGCCACTCCAATAAAAAATAATTGGATTTTTACGTTTAAAAATAAGGGATAGAGCGAATGGTGTAGTGTTGTTGGACTATGGGCGATTAATTTGTAAGAAAAGCAGTAAAAGTCGATTTACCAAGTACTCCTATCTTTAAGCCCATTTAAGCCCTTTAAGCGATAATAATTCAAGCGTTGAGTACAATTTGCCGTAGTTACATTAATGTCGATTGGCGATGATCGCAAATGAAAGTAATCAAAAGCTTTAAATTTATTATGTCTCCTTAATAACGGAATTCGATTCAACCAAAGCAATAGGCAGCGAAATATTCTTTGGCCAAACTGACATTTATATTTTACGTATTGTGACTTTGCTTTCGAGGATTATTAGACAAAAAACATTGATTGATGAAAGTCTTGGATCAAGATAGACTAAGCGTACAAAATTTTGTATTCAAGTTCGCGACAATCGCGTTTACGGAATGTTGTTTTTATCGTCACAATTAAATAGGAGAAAAAAGGGAGGATATAGTGATGGCCTTTTTGAAAATATTATATATAATTTACGCTATCGTCCGTACACATTCGAACTCGTTGTCATTAAAGAGCTCGATAAAATTCGTCGTTCAATAAATCTCTTAAGCAATAACGATATAATATCTGGTATATAATGAAATAAAATTAAAAAAAAAAAAAATATATATATATGTATATTCCATTAAAAAAAGCTCCGATATTATGACATTATGCATTATGTTAGTAGCGTGCAGAAGTGTGCGACCAAAGTTCGACGTCTTTTCCTCATATAATGACAGTGAGATGTCAAAATGATGTGCGATTAAACCTAGTGCCCCGAGACCTTGAGAACACTATCGCGTCCACACTATCGGACACGGCCAAATAACTGCGAAATCTTTCACATCCAATATCTGTCTGGAGAATGGCTTAACCATAGGCCAACGAACTCGATGATGCTTGGTCCACAGAATTAATTTAACATTTAAATCCGTTGCTCCATCATTGGCCATTATCTGCCCGACTGATTTAATAATTACGACAATTTCATAATCTCCGATATTATTTTCGTCACAATGAAAATAACGGCACTCGAATACAATTATTATGCGTTCATGTGCAATTATTATCAAATACAATTATTATGACAAAGTTGAAAATACTAATAATTTATTAATCGCTTATTCATGTGTAATCAGTGAAAAACTAATGAAGAAACAACATCCTTCTGGCATACACATGGCATTACAAAAATTTCGCATCATTATTCATATTTATAAATATAAATATTAAGATATATAGTACACGGCTTCGTTATAATAATAATAATAATAATAATAATAATAATAAACAATAATAATAATAATAATAATAATAATAATAATAGTAATAAACAATAATAAACAATAATAAACAATAATAATAATAAACAATGATAAATAATGGTATTAATTATGTGAAGATTAAATTGTAATTTCTTGTATTACGTAGGATTGTTTTTTTATTTTATTGTTTCAGAAAATTTCTCTTTTAATTATTTGATTATGAATATTTTCGAATCATCTGAAACAGCGTTTAGGAATTTTATTGACCCTTGCACTTATCAATAAGATTCTATCTTATCGCTGCGATGATGCAAATTTTTCTGCGCCCGCTTAAGATGTCAAAAAGTGGAAGTGGATTTTGCATTCTAAACTGTAAAATTAACTTCCGCTAGCAATAAGAAAAATCACGATGTACATTTTATCTATTGTTATCTAATACTATATAGCATTACGATTTCGTATTTCTTATCATTCATAAACAATGTGCACAAAAGTATTTGAAATTTCAAATTTATTTAACGAAAAAAATTTTTAAAAAAAATTGATACAAATGATGCAACTTTAGGAAAAATTAATTCATTATTAATTTTTTTTTTCTTTTTGTTTTCTAGTACGAGTGTACCTAAACATTACAAACAAAACAAAAAAAAAACAAAAAAAATCATGATTAGATAAAATTGATTATTATTTAATATTGACTCATTTTGCCTTTAATTCCGGCTACTTTTATTTAATTACTGTAAATTTCTTATAGTTTGTAATTAAAAATTTATTCACAAGTTTAGTAAAAGTGTGTACTTCGTATCTCTCTTTGTGGAATTCTAAACCTTATTGGAAAGCCACTTCAAGACCATGATTTCCAGCAAGTTGGTCAATCATCTTCTTGTCAACTTAAAAAATATTGTAATAAATATATGAATATGTTGACCGAAGTGTCCAATTATCGGTAAAACTTTTGCATAATTTGATGTAAAAATCCAATTATATAAAAATATCGTATTGTCAATCATATTTAAGCTCGATAGCTATTTAATTCACTTTTTAATTCTTCGTTTTGCCTCAAATTTTTCTGATTAATCAATCACATTACTCGGTAAAATATTACTTTCCACATGAATTTTTAATACGCAATTTTAATACGCAGCAGTTGCTTTATATTAGATAATTATTTACCGAATAATAACATTCATAAAAATTTCTTTCAATTCCTTTACACTATAGTTCATATTAATTTTTAAGTACAAGTAGAATCGTCGATATTTTCATGAAACAATTATTATCCACGCTAAGGCACAATTACATTAAAACCTGTAATATCCTGTATATGGGAGCGGAATATTATCTTTAATTTTCACTTATTATTTGAATGACTTGTATTTTACGAACCTTTTAGGTGCTGTAAATTATATATGATTATTATCCTTTTAAAGGCTGAAGATGATAGTATCAGCTAAGAACTTTATTTTATAAATCAAAGTATAATAAAGTTTCATACAAAACATCGCAGGATAATTTTATGGGCTGACTTATAAAAATGGTACGCAAGTATAAGACGAAAAAACTTGCAGGCACGTTGCACAAGTCACGTAGGCCACTATTTCCAGGCATCGACCTGCACCTTTTTTGCGGAAATTACCTTCTTACAAAGTCTTCAAGAGATACAATTGAATTGAACGGACTTTAAAATGACTTTTTGTGCCTTAATTTCTCACATATTCTCTATATATTTGCTTTTTTTTTTTGGGTTTTTTTTTTTTTTTTTTTTTTTTTTCATATCTAACTTCAAAAAGGATAATAAAAGTTAAAATTTGCCGTGCACAAATTGTCGCTTATTACATAAACAAATTTTAAAAATACAATTCATAATTTCAAAATTCCGTAATAAACTTACGTACTGATGTCTAAATTAATATGTACTTTTGCTTTTTCATGCACTTTATAGATTATTAAATTACTATGCAATCAGCGTTTGTAATAACATATTTCTTACCTGCAAGGGAATGTTTATGAATAAACTAATGAAATAGTCATGCAACGACGTGCAATTTTTTTTCCATTTTTTTTTTTTGCGCATTTTACTAATAAAATACTGTAAACAAAAAAAGTTATAATAATGTAACGATGCGATCCTATCGGCTTACCTCAATATCGAAAAAATCAATCATTTACACAGATTATGCGATATTAATTTATAACATTTTACATAATCGAGTATGGATATACGCTAAAGACTTGCAAATTTAATAACAACTTGTGTTAATTTAATAATACATTGATGACTGTAATGTTAATATTTATACGTAAACCTAATTTTATATGGACGTGGCACATTCATTTGTAATATATATTTACTCTACATAAACGTTTATGTTTATTTCATTTAATGTGTAATATTCAAAAATTTTAGCTAATAAGAATTTATTTATTAAGATTATAATTTTACTCAAATTATTCAAATTAAAATCAAAATCAATTTTCAATTATTTTGTAGTAAATATAAAATTTTAAGAGTAAATTGAAAAAAAAAATGGATTTATTTTCATTTCATCGTGATCATATTTTTTTGATAGATAAAATAAATATATCGAATGATATTTGAAGAAAAAAAAAGCGAGTTACTTACAATTTATGAAACTTTTCAATTTGCTTTTTAATTAAATGAAATATGTATATTCTCTTTCTATACCATAAACCATAAGATAAACTCTAGGATAATATTTAAATACTAAACCAATAACTATGTACTGATTTATTATTAAGTACTTATAGTAAGTAACTCCAATTATTCTCTATAATTTATTCTTCCGAAATATTATTTTATCAATTTTATCTGATGTTAACATAAAACAAAATTATACGTAAATATAAACCAAAGGAATTTACGGGAGATTTTTAATCTCTTGAAGGATTTTTCAAGTGATAGCCATTAATATATCATAAGTTAACTTAATAGGTGATAGAGAAAGTAAAAAATTTATTATTCAGATTGATAAGCTATCGACAGAATAATATAATTGGAATTAATAAATACAACGGCTTATCTGATTCTATCGCTTACCAAATATTTTCAAATAGACAGACCGGCCTGCCTGATAATAAAATCGATTAAGCGAGCGTTAGTCTTCATTTTCTCATTAATGAAAATTTACATAAAAAGAAAAGAAGAAAAAAAGAAAAGCGCCCAAGCGTCCTATAAGCGTCCTATAAGTAAAATTTATCAAAGCTCTTGCACCTTGAAAATGCAAAGAGTGCATCAAGGTTTAAGGCCACAGGCGCCAAGTGAATGACCGGATAATGAATTTTATTCGCCAATAAAAAAGAATTTAATTCTTGTACGAAATATGAGAGGATATAATAAGCATCATTATGATTAATATTAACTATAATGGCGAGATTGTAGCTGCCATTCTTATGGAAATACCTGCCTACCGATTTCAATTGCTTTTTTCGACGGTAGAGATTAAAATCGTGGATACAACGGTCGACAATAATTTTAAGAATTTTATAGAGTATAAACACTAATTATCATCGATGAAAGATCCTTAAAAAAATATGTAATATTAATCGATATTTATACACAAGTGTTATCAATATTATATCATTAAATATATTTAATTAATTCATTTTCGTCACTAGATGTCGAGCCATTTGAATTAGAACTAATTACCAAATATAGTATAGTATATACATTAGGAAACGCCATTTTCTCTTATAATTATTTGTTGTGCTTATTCCCCCCCCCCTCCCATCCCCTCAAGTTAATACTATTGCTTTCCATATTATAAAATATTGCGTATACAATATTACTTGTAATACGAGACTAATAGGAGACTGTGTATAGTTAAAATTTTTTTTCAAATCATGGTGAATCGCACATTGACATAACATCGTAACTTGTTGCTCTTCGATGCCTAAATATAAATATAAAATGACGTTTTTTTCTGTTGTATTAAATAAAGCTGTTTTTTTTTTATTTATAAATAATGTTTCTCAGTTAAACTCCCGAAAGCATTAAGTTCCTTATAAACGTAAAATGACAAAATACGAATTCCTTAAATATATTCAAAAGAATATATCGATAAATATTTCGTAATATTTATTTATTGGTTGAAATCTTAATATTAATAAATATTTGATCGGAGATAGAACTAGAAAATGCACAAATATAACTTTTAAAAAGATATCAACTTTTTAATATTTTCAAAATAATCAAAGTCATTGCGATAAACTAAAACATACAAAGTGTAATACAATAATTACGACTCGAAAGACGTTGAAAATTTTTTTTTGATATATATATTGAAATTATATTTAAAAAAAATAATAATAATAATAATATTTAAAATAGTAATATGGAAAAACGTTGACGAAGAAAAAAAAAAAAATATTTACGAGTACAAAAGTAGTCGAGTCCGTTCGTATATTTGGCTTTTGTTGGCAATAGCCGCACCTGAAATAAAGTTCATAGCAGATGTTGGTCAGGTCGTGATAAAAAAAAAAAAAAAAAAAAAAAAAAAAAAAAAAAAAAAAAACGATATACATCGATCGAGAAAATTAGCTTGCAATCGATACAACAAAAGCGGAGCCAAGGAAACATCGTTTCGATTAATCTTACCGTAAAGTAATTTCATTCACATGCGAACGCGACCCTCAAAACATCAAACTGAATTATCAGAAAGTGTCCGTCCAACACAATAAAAAAAAGACAAGGCTACTTTATATAGGATGCTGACATACATATATATATATATTACATTCATACGCATATAGTTATATATTCGTGAATATGCACGGAGCGAGAACGGGAGAGAGAGAGAGAGAGAGAGAGAGAGAGAGAGACTGTGAAAAGGTGTCTCAGTGCCGAAATTGTCGTCACGCTCGTAAGCTTGGATTTTTCGATTTTGACGCTACTCTTTATAGACAAACACACGTGTACTCGCGGGACTATTTACACACTTTGCGCACGTATCGTTTGCAATGGATCTGCGAGTAATGCATACATACATTGTCGACCCCTCACAAGGCTACACGATCTCCCAAATATTTTTAAGCCTGTGTGTCGGCGTGCATGTGAAAGGGACGAACTGACGCAACATCGACATCCGCGTTTCAGCGATGCATTTTTGCGAGACTCTGTCCTCGCGCGTCGCTTCTGCAAATGAGATTCCTCGAGGCTGTTCTTGATGATTTATCGCATTGAAAGAAAAAAAACAACAAAAAGAGCTTACCGAATATACTACAACGTTGTTAGATGTCCTGTAATAAGGATACATCCTCGAGTTCGTCATTTCATTATCTGCGGCACGGGTAAGTGGCCATTTGCCTGGGTGAGAAGTAGTAATCTTGAATTATAAAGTCGGAGTAAGCCTTCTTCGGGCTAATATACATTATTCTTAAAACATAGCTGAAATATTTCGCCGTTAAAAGGAACTCGAGACGTGACAAAAGCTACAATCTTATTTAATATTATTGTTATTGTGAGAAAAGGATCGTCTCTGTCGCTAATGGTTATATTACTTTGACGACGCAAGAATTCATTATTTCTCGTTTTATTCTCGTTTATCCAAAAGACTAAAATTTTACGTTATAATAAATCATTGTGTAAGTGCAATGAATAAAAAGCTAATTACAAATATACGTACACTCACAATATCATAAACCATATTAAGGATTATTAATCTTCCAGATACGAATATAATCGCCACGCAATTTGACCGATTAATTTATGTAGACAAGTTTTTACTATTAGCAACAGTATACATAATAATTTGCATAGACTTTAATTAATATCCTAGCATAAAAACAATTATTAAATCAATATCAGATTTTATCAACTTTATCATTTTTTGTTGAATTCACTTACTGTTATCATATGTTTGCGGTTAGATTTAGTGTAAATATATCTATATGACATTCTCTAGTAAATGCAATTTGATTATAATTCTTCCATTAAAATGTTTTCATAAACAATTTAGTTAAGTAAGAAATTTCTGAAATCCCATCTACATCGGCAGTGAATATTAGAATTAATAAAGTGAAAACAAACTTGAACTTACATATATTTTGAATTTTATTCAACTTAAAATGCAAATATTTTCAAAGCTAGGTTTTTTCGCTACGTAATCTACGCGATTACAGTGCATTTATCATTCAACATGTATATATCATTCCACGTTAAATAGTAATGATGATAACTGCGTGCAACATTCGAGCGGAAACGAAACCTCAAAATGTTCAAATTATCATTTACCATTGACTCTGTTTAACTCGCTTAAATACCCTTATAATTCTTGCTGAATCGTAACCCTTATTAAATGAAAATAATATCAGTTCCATCTTTCGCCTCTAATAACCATATTTACTCATAATTATTATAAATAAAGAAAAAAAAGAACAAAATTACACACGCATATTTTAACAAAATGTGAAAAAGTAATATAAAAAATAATAAATAATAATATATATAAATAATGAAAAAGTAATAGTAAATGTAAAAAGTAACAATTGTATGATATTTTAAAGCATAAACCATATTTTCTTATGCCTTTAAAAGACATACAAATACAGAATTTGGATAAACTTATTGAATCACGTATATTCCATACGTTTGAACGTATAAACTTGTAAATGAAATGTTAAATATCTCAATTGCTGAGACAAAAACCTTATTATATTTCTTTAAAAAAAAAAAAACTACTTTATTCTTTTTTTTTTATAACAAAGAAAAAGTATTTGTTGAATAATGAATTTAACCAATCGTTCCTAGAAAAAATTAAGTTACAACTCTTTAATATTAATATATTATTACTTAAGAAAAGAAAAATTTATATATAACATATAAATATAATTATATTCTATTTTTCATTAATTTTCTTGAGTTACATAAGACTTCTTTAAACTTGCATTATAATATTTCTATTATTGTATGATTCAAAAAAGAAAGTTTGTAAAAGAAAACAAAAAACATAATGTAACTGTACTACCTAAGTGCGATATTTCATTAAAGCGTGACCTAGATTACGATCATATTTATGAATATGCAAACTGTAAAAGAAATTAAATTAACAAGAAAGTCTAATACTTTGTACATGTAATGAAAATTCATTATATTTTTAACGAATTCAATTGATTATATAATACGAATAATATTATGTCTAGCGGTTTTTATTTCCATAGAAAAAAACAAATACACGCTGTACAAAATGATTCTTCAATTTACTTCCCATTTCTATTACTTAATAAAAAAAGAAAATATTTAAGAATAAATGTTATTATTAATTAGGTTTAACAAAATTTAAGATAATTATATAACACGAACTATGCTCGCGCGCGCGCATGTGTGTAAACAAGTAAAATATTTATGTCAAATATTTAAAATTTTTTTTATTAATAATCGAGGTTTACTACAAAAATGATAAGCTCAAAGAAATTAGATAGATGATACAGAATAGAAGAAATATTAATGAGAACAAATCGGCATTAAGTGGACAGTTCATGACGGATTATCTGATAAAATGAAAATTATAAAACGGAATAAATGTAGGTTGCAAAGAAGTAATTTGAATGAACATGAAACATTTGACGTGATTTTAATCATACAAAATACAATATTCAATCGTGATAAAATTAAAAGAAATTTCAAACGACAAAAGCGAACATGATACATGTCAAAGTAAAATATTTACTTCACAAAAAAAAAATATATATATATATATATATATCGAAATAAATAAATATAAAAGAATAGGAGAATTTTAGATAAAATTTGTTTATTTTAGTAATGTCAAAAAATGAAATTCAATATAATAATTCTATATAATATGTATAAGTATAAAATAATATAATAATATGTAATAAGTAAATAAGTATAATAATATGTAATAAGTATAAAATATTTTGACTTATTAAATATTAATATATAAATAATGCAAAAAAAAAAACACTCTTTAATTCATGATAATGACACGATCCGGTAAATTAAAAATTAAGCTAATTATAGAATTAATATATTCGGAAGTCTTTTAAAAGATACATGTTACGTTTGAAATTCTTAAATTGAATATTCTTAAAAATAGGAGAAAAATTGAAACAAAAAGTGTCAAAACACTGAAAAGACTTAAAATAATTAATAATCATGAAACACGAACCAATAATTCTAGTGAATATTTACAATAGAATTAGAAAAACAATAATTATGATTGATTTAATAAATGAAAAAGACTATTTAATTATAATAATTAAAGAAAGTAAGAAATAATAAATATTAAATGTTGAATTTATGTCTATTTAATCTACGGGAAATTAAAAATGTTTTATAGTTATATAATTTATTTATTCATTGAATAATAATTATTGAATTGTTATTTATTGAATTTATTTATTTATTTAACTCTTTTTATTGAAGTGTGTGTGTGTGCGTGCGTGTGCGTGTGTGCGTGCGTGCGTATACATATAATCTCTCTAATCAAATTGTTTAAAAAATAATAAAGAATTGAGAATTGAATTAATTGTTTTAAAGTACAGATCATTGTTCCTTATATTCAGTAAAGATGATTGGCATAGTCTTAAAATAAAATATAAATGCGTGTGTGGGCCGATACTTATTGAATAATCAGTAAATACTGTAAACATTAATGACTTTCTTGTGTGGTACAAATTGTCTAGCGTAATTGAAAAAATTGTTCACCATGAAATTCGGCATTGACAGCTAAATTAATCTTTCCTATTACCGTCTTGTTTTGTTTGTAGATAAAAAATCTTTGCCACAAGAAAAATAAAACAGTAAATATCCAATGTTATAAATTAAAATAACGATGCACACAGATGGAAGTGTATAAATCAACGGAGTACGGTAATTTATGTGCCTACGCTGAATAAATTAAAAGTTATGGTACATATTATTTATTTCATTATAACTGAGTATGTTGTTATACAATTTATCCGATTTTTCAATCTGTCGCATAAATTTTGGTTGTTTTCAAATACCACTTCGAACGACCTGTATTTTCCATTAAGACTCTAAACAAATTAATTGCGTTTTAATAAAAAAAAAAATTGTTTTCTACGATGATGTTGAATAAATAAAAATTTTACCATATGCTTCCGTGTTATTTGTTAAATATTCGCATATCCGTGAGAGTATTTATAGGGAACTGCCAACCGAGTAATCCATTAATTTATTATTAACATTTAAGCCTCATTACGAAGGATAGATATCTTTGACATTTAGACTAATAAATACGCGCGTTTATATATGTAAAAGAAAAAAGAAAAAGAAAAAAGGGAAAAAAAGATAGTAAAAATTATGTATTCATTTTTCCGGCTATTTATTCTTACTAATAAGATTCATTATTTATTCATCTTACCTCGAATAATAAGAGATAATACCTTAGTGTTATATTAAGTGATATTGAACAGAAATTTAAACTAATACCGTTGCAAAGTAAAGATAATTATATTAAATTTAAATAAATAAACTAAATAAATGAATGAGAATTTCTATTGCTTGTTTTTCTCCATTAAGTGAGCATAATGGAATGTCGATAGATTATTAACCAAATCGCCCGTGTTAAAGTTGATCAAAAAATATGTTTCACAAAACAGACTATAAAGTTTTCTTATATCATAAATCGTAAATAATTAATTTCTTAATTAATAAAATAATTATATTATAAGTAATAACTGCTTTAGTATAATGATTTATTGTTGATTATATTGAATATATATGAGTATATGAATTGTAGTCACGTTGTATATACACATAATTTATCGTACTCTGCTTATTTATATTAAAAGAAATTGTATTTAAAAAGGAGAATCAAGATTTTTGTTTTTTTTTTTTCATATTACAAAGCTTAGGAAGTATTTTTAAAATAATTTGACAGACATTATCTCACGAAACGTAATCGTATTAAAACGAGAATTGAAAACAAAGATCATCATTGTTATATAAAGACTTTTATTTTCATCATTATTGCACTATAATAATGTTTATTTCTCAGTTAGACGAGTAAAATTTCTTAATAAAACAAGTATAAGCGAGAATAAAAATGTGTTAAAAAAAGGCTTAAGTAATAATTTTAATTGAGAATTAGGTGAAGGCAATTATAAGTTAAAAAGTTTTATAAGTATAATGTAATGATTGATAAATGATTGACCACAAGTTAGAGATAACATATAACGAATACCAAAAAAAAAAAAAAAAAAAAAAAAAAAAAAACAAAAGTATTGATATATAAACATAAGCAACAAATTATAAAAATATGATAGTTTTAATTGCTAAAATAAAAGGCGCGATACACCATCATCCAAATAAACAAAAGATCATTAGTTCGCAAAATCATTGAATTACCAACGTATACTATAACAATTCGAGTGATTTAAAAGAAAAAAAAAAAAATCAATAAACTAACTCGTCGAAATAATTAATCCTGATTATTTCACCTTCCACGGCATGCAGTATTATATGGCCGTCTATATGCATACATATCTACACACACCATTATATGGCTGCCTATGTGCAAAGTTCAATTTGAAAATTCGCACAACTTCTCAATGGTCGAATATTTGACATAACGGTACCTGCTCTTCTTAAAATAATTTCCAATTTCGCAGCACATAAAGTAAGGAGATCCGTCGACATTACCATTATTTATTATCTAAACTGACATCTGAGCGGGGGAACAAACTGCTTTAGCCACTTGCGTAATCCCAGAAGATATTCATATTGCATCGATATTCGAACAAATCCGAGCAAATCCGCTCGCCAAACAGCTCGCCACAACAAAAATGGCAGATTCCGCTGATACGCTGGAATCCACGTACATTGCGGCGCACTCGTTACGGTACACTTACGACCTAATAATTGCCCTGCGTTACACCGGAAAGTCACCGTTATAATCTTTTCGTATAAAAGAGAGGTCGTTAAAACGACGCACGGACACGGCGCGTGATCGCTGTCCAGGAAGCTCAGTCGTCGATGAAGCTCTTAGGCAGCTAATAAAAAGCAGAGAGAAACTGCGAGAAACGCTGCTGTGACGTTGAAATGTAATAAAATAAAAAAAAAAATAAAAAAAAATAAAAAATAATAAAAAAAAAGAAGATTAAGATTAAATAAATAAATAAATAAATAAATAAATAACAAAGAAGGCGCGTGTCGGAAGCGACAGACAGGCAACGACACGTCACCGTCATCATCGTGATTTATGCGCCGGCGGCGTCGATTTTCGTGCCGGTCGGAATTAATTGAGCTGCCGGCAGGAGCCTTAATGCGCATGCCCCAAAGCTACACCAGTACTGCTCTCTAGATAATAAATGTGTCGTGATATTTAGGTGGGGATATTTAGCTGGGGTTCGCTTATTTTTTATTAATGAACGAATTGTGGGGCCTTTCAGGAGGTTAAGGTGGCTATTGACGCTACGGATGAACCTTGGGTATAAAGTCCTAAGATCCATTATTGATGTTGACATATAGATATCGAGGATTCCGGATATGCTTTGGCAAACTGGAACGCACAAGGTCCCGAATTATCATTCGTTAAGTAATAATAATTCTGTAACTTTACCCTGCTTAATAAGCTAAAGAAATTAAGCGGACAGATTAAATTGCGTGCAAAAACAAAACAAAAAAAAAAAAAACAAAAAAAACAAAAAAGAATGTATATGCATGCTGTGTGAAGCATGCGTATGTAAAATATTCTCGAAATATCTCGTAAGCAAGGTTAATTCGTACGTTTTTAAAATGATTTTGTTTATTTCACGATCTCACGTTTGCTATCAAAGTATCGTAAAATGCAAATCATTGTCTTTAAAGCATTTGAATCAAGTTGAAATACAATTGAATATTTTGGTAGAGAAATAATTAAACGTGCATATTTAATGGTGAGCATCTTGGTGAAGATTCTCTTCTTTTTCTTCTTTTTTTATTTTATTTTTTATAAATTTCGTTAGACGAACAAAATATCGTTGGATCAATGCACGATAGGAACTTCAAAAAGTTCACGTTTAATGTAATGACAAAGCATTTTATGTATCGTATGGGCGAGCATATTATTGTAATATTCAATAGTTTACAATGTGTTAATAATTAATTAATAATCTTTTCAAATTCAATGCCAATAAAAATATAAATTTTGTTTATATTCGATCCATGGAAAAGTTCGATGAGAAGAGAAATAACAACAATTTAATCGCATTCAAGCTCCTTTATTCTTCACGCGATACGTATAATCTCTCCTTTTTTTTTTTTTTTTGAAATAGTAACTTTTCATCAACGGCTCAAAATGATTATTCTTCGTTATAATTAATTAGCCGTTGCCATTTAATTATATAATAACAACTCGTGTGCACGATACATGTAGCTTAAAATTAAAATTATATTACGGTCAAGCATATTTGTCTTCAATTGCTAATGCTGGTTGAACTATATTTAATAACAAAATTCTTAGACTCGACATTATAATGATTTAATAAAAATTAAAACGTTCGGTAGTTCGGAAGATTTTTAATTTCCTACTAAATAAATAAATAAATAAATAAATAAATAAATAAATAAATAAATGGGGGTGGGGGAATCCAGAAATATATGGATTATCAAACGTTGAACTGAAATTTTCCAAGTAAATTGAAAGCTTCAAATTTCGCAGTGTTTTCCACCTTCGCAGCCATTAGTATTTAATTTTAATTAATTGATATAACTTATAATTTTCATTTAAACATAAAATCTAGACAAACTTAACGTCGATAGGTATCAAGAAGACTCGAAGTAGAATAATTTATAACAGCATAAGAAATGCCATTATAAGCGTAATTTCCATTTATGTGATATTTATAATAAAAGAAGATGAAAAATCTTATCATCTCAATTTAAAAATTAATAATATATTTTTATGAATTAATAAAATAACAAATGCGCATGAAACAGAATATAGACATAATATTGCCGCACATAAAAGTAAATGATTAATAAAAATGCAGTTATTTTATTACAGAAGGCACGAATGAATAAAGATGAATAAATTTCAAAATTTCATTGGATATTTAGATAAAATACGATATCAAGAATGATGCAGTTACTATTATAAAATGTTTCGGGAAGAAAAAAAAAGGAAAAAAAAAAGAAAAATTACCGAGTCTGACGAGAAGCAAGAAGTATAATCGAGTCTATGAAATAAATATTTCTTTTGTAATCCTGCAAATTTTAGACTTGGAAAAGATTATAAGGAGTCCATGCCTTTTCTTCGTACAGTTTATATTGTATACTTTGATTGATATTTTTTTTTTTTTTTGGTTTCTTTTCGTTTCTTTTGGTTTCTTTTCTCATATATATAAATCATAAAATGAGTCCTTACAAGTAGCAAGTCTGTAATACATAAAATTTTGAATGATTGCAAATAATAAGCGTTGTTCTATTAAAAATAATTGATAATCTCACATGTGCCTTCGATACTTTGGCATTGGAGCCCGATAGTTGAAAATATGTTGAGCATACTTATAATTTATAATTATTATACTTATATTTAATACGTATTCATTATTTGAAATTCCAAAGTGATAAGAATCACATTATTTGTCTTTCGGAAAGCAGAACAAATCACACTAATGTAGGTCAAGGGCCTACGAGAAAATAATACGCTTTTCGAAATGTTCCATTTATTTAATAATTCGATGGTGTAGATTAATACATTGCTAATAGAAGGAGCATTGATATGACAAAATTACACGGGGTCGATGATAATGATGTTTATACCACTTCATCGTCGGTAATTCTGCTATTAAACGACAAATTCAACACAATTCTCGTCATTCTTATATCGATCATTGCCATTTGAGCACTTTCGTTGAACTTCACTCATTACGTCATACATACAAGAATCACGATCTTATATTTCGATATTATTCGATTTTGGCGATTATAGGCTACGTTACGGCAAACATTTCGAATTCCCATTCAAATGAAATGAATAATGTTTGACTTTTGGTATTGTGAAAACGTAGCTCGAATCCGACGTCAAATGCCAGCAAACGTCTCACATTATTTTCCAGGCAATAATCCCTAGTTTATATACGCAGACGTAGATAAGGATCTTTTGTATAGGCGTAAACAAATTTCCAATGCTTATCTCGATAATGAACATAATTTTCTATTAAACATCACCGATGATGCTGTAATGTTAGAGGGCGGAAAAGCCCCGGGAAGTTCACTCGCACGTTTTACGCTTTCGACGAATTCTTACGACGTGAGCATTATAATCGGCTCGCATGCGCTGCAAAAGCTTTGCTCGATAATTCTGCGATAATAATGCAAGCGTTATCTTTGTAAGTGTCCGTTCCTTATCTCGACGATGATATAACGCCCATTTCCTTTCTACGACGCCCAGCGGAATTACTTTCAAAGTCAAGCTGACTTACTTACTCACGCGTCCGCGCATCGTAGACAATAGAATTTTATCACACCACGAGTTACACTATTTTAGTGTACTTTCCATTCGTTTAGCTTCCGTGTAAATATAATTTATATGTTTAAGAGCTTTGTAAATTGTATGATTATTCGGGAAAGGAGGTAGCCTGACGAATGAAACATCTTTATCTGCATTTGCGAATATCAGCTTGATAATTTACTTTTTTTTTACTGTTTTATTTTTTTTTTTTTTTTTTTTTTTTTTTTTTTTTTTTTTAATCGCTGAAATGACTTTAATCGGTAAAATTCAGCTTTTAATTACGAATCAGAGGCCATTGCCGTAATAAAAAACGGTCGTACGATATCTCATAATAATAATAATAATAATAATAATAATAATAATAATAGAAGTATAGTGAAAAGAAAACTTGGGCTTTGGATGTGGGACCAGGAAGCCTCGTATAGCTCCACGCGTGCACGTGTAGACGATAATTTTCTAAAGTGATAATTTTGAATGGGGAAAGATCATCGATGCGCAACTCAAATCGAGTATAGTTATCGTTCATGGTGAAAGTGTCGAGGTTTTTTTTTTTTTATAAGCAGTGACCCGTATTTCTTTGACTATACAAATACACTCGTATATACATATGTATCCGTAAATATAATGGATTTGTCACGTGCGGAGCTTTTACTTTCTTTAACGAAAAAGAGGCCGAGAACGAGTTGGCAACGAAATTTCGATTTGCATTTTTTTCTTTTTTTTTTTTTTTTTTTTTTTTTTTTGATATGTATATTTATAATATGTCTCGACTCTTTGCTACATCGATCATATAAGATGATTTTCGATTAGTAGTGTGTGTATTTTATTCCAAATGTAAACTGTCGATGGTTTTAGGAAGCGACAAATAAAATGCTAGAAAGTTGAATTTGATTGATTCGCTGTAGTGCCATGTACGAGACCTATTAGAATGTGATTTGCATAAGATAAATAATTTTTTGAAACGGACATAATCACTGGCGTAATTATTGGCCAATTATACCCATTGGCCTCTATAAAATTATTCATATTTGTCTAAATAATAATAACAAAAAGAAATTTATTTATCGACAAAGAGTAATATAAAATGTAAGAAATACAGCAGGAAGTATACGTAATTATATACTAATACAAATTAAATTTCACTTTATTACTGTTATTATTACCGGTTTCAGCTGAGAATACTGGTTATAATAAATGAAAACGTAATTCAATATTGCTAGAAATTAACTTTTACATCTGGTCAATTAAAAATCTTATAAAAAAGTGAAATTTTTAAAAATTATACTATTCATGCTTCACCTATAAACCACAATACTTATACAAATTATAAAAAAATGCAAATATAGTTTTTTTTTAGTTTCGGCTACACGCGCACCCGCGCACACATTTATTCTATTTTATAAATTTAAATGAGAGTATATATATATATATATATATATATATATATATATATGTAATAGTATTAATGGAGTAGAAAAATATTGACAAATATATAATGGAGATATAATTATAACTTAAGTTGAGGCAAATCTTCACATAATACTATAAAAAAAAGATCGATATAGTTGTGAAAAATTTTTAAAAATTAAAATTAAAATAAGAAAAAGATAGACGAGAAAGTTCATGTAAATTTAAAGAATTATCATCGAGTTGTTATTGTTGCTATTGTTACTATTATTATTATTATTAATTATTAGGATGAGGCGGAAAATGCTATAAAATTCCAAGGCCGGGACGAACGTCACTTAAGTTAATCAAGTTTAGAAAAAGTGCGGTATTAGTATGAAAAATTCGTAAGGGTATTTGTATAAGAATTGAATATTGAAGAAAATCTGCACAGACGACGATGAACTTGAATCTTAACCGCTTAAATTAAAGTCGGTAATTAAAAACAATAAATGAGCTTCGGTTAGATCTCGGCGACTAATAATTAACAAAATCGGGAGAAATGAGGAGGCGATGACAAGCGTAGAACATAAATTTTGCTAATTGTAGTATGTTTTAATCAATGCCCCATCAACGTCACCGCCACACTCCAACAATATCGCCAAAAAATCAATATACTTTCCAAAGGCTTACAAAAAATCGGTATGGGAGCTCGTCGAACGGAAAGGAAAGTTTATTTTCTCCGAAATCCTTCTCACTGGGCAGGCGAATTCGAGTAAACCAGAATTATTGTTCCTCGATATGACACCTCCGCTGAGAAGAATACGAATATTTATTGGGCACAGTAAATAAAAATATCGCGTAGAGTGAGAAGACGCCGGTTATTATCGAATGCCCGGAAAGCCTCGCGACCTCGACATTGGGAGCATCAAGACTCCTCGGCGAATCTCCTCCTTCGACGAGAGCACCTCGACTTTCTCCTCTCGACGCGAAAGCAGCCGAGTCCCGGGCCATTGCTCCCAATAAGCTCGCGGCGCCAAATTTGAGAAGTAGTGTCGCGAATGTCGACCACGGACGACTCTTCCATCTTCCGTTAAACAAGGCGCGACAGCATCCACCAATCGTCTCGGGATCGTGGATTCTCACCTCCAACGCAAAAGTGCTTTCTACAAAGTGTCTTTTAGTGCCGACCTCGCATCCACCGCCTAATTCAACGACAATTTCGCCATCCCTATTACGTACCAATGGAGTCAATTTGGTGGCTGGACGTGCAAGAAGAAAATGTTTCGTCCGCGGAAACGCCCGTACAAGTCGCCGCCGCTCCTCTCTCGTCATTATTTTCGTCATTTGATTATTTGAAGAGGAGACGACGACGACGACGACGATAACCACCACACACACACACACACACGCACACACACACACACACTATATATATATATCTCTCTCTCTATCTATCAATCTATCTATCTATCTATCTATCTCAATCTGTCAATCTCTCAATCTCTAGCTATGAAGAAGCAAAGGTGAACTCTTAAAAACCACAAGAAGACGATGCGCACTAGGTGATCAAACGTCGCCGGATACTCAATTTCAAACCAATTTCAACCCAAACCCGATAAGCACTCGGTGTACGTACCACAGGTCACTCGGACATTCGGACGAGGAGCTCGTGAAGCGCAACTCCTAGTCCCAATCGGCGTTCCCTAGTCGTCCCCCGCCGACTCCTTTCCACGTTGCACGATGACCTCTTCGTCCTCCTCCTCCTCCTCCTCCTTCTCCTTCTCCTTCTCCACCTTCTCCTCCTCCTCGGCGATGTGAGGAGCTCGCGACCACCATAACAAACCCCCGAGGGTCGCTGCTACTCCCTGCCGTGGCCAAAAAAGCTACGGGATCGTTCTATTCCGCGCACTACGAGCACCGACGCGCCCAACTCACTCGGCTCCCATCGACTCGTGTGCCTACGTGCGTGTGCGCTTGATTAGTGATGGGGAGGGGGTAGTGAGGGAGGGGTGTAGAGGCGCGTGACCCAGTAGCAAACTGCGTCTGCCCGAGGGTACGACAAAGGCATAACAACAGAAGAGGCCGAGGTTGCCGACCCTGACTGGCGCGAGCCCCGGACGAGACTGTCGAAGAAGAAAGAGCGAAGGGTCCCCGCATGCGCGTTGCATCGGGGCAGGGGGAGGGGCAGGAAACGGGGGAACGGGTGCGTGTTTGCGGCTCTCGTTGTAACGGGGCGGGGGGGGGGGGGGGGAGGACGACGACGACTACGCCGACTACGCCGACGACGACGACGACGACGACGACGACGACTACGCCGACGACGACGACGACGACGACTACGACGACGACGACGACGAGCAGCAGTGGTAGCTGCAAAAAGAAGAGCAGGAGAAGGAGAGAGCCCCATAACCTCAAAAGAAAGTCGCGAGAAAGCGTTGACTGCTTTTACATGGTGCTCGTGGTCCGCTATGGGAATGGGATGAGCGACCCTCGGGCTCCTCGTCGGAATTCGGCAAAGCGAGTACGCGCGCGATTTGCAATTTTCGTTGACCGAGGCGAGAGCCGCCGATTGGTGTCCGATCAATAATCAATCGAGGTCATCGAGTGCAAACGTGGAATGCTGCATCCACGAGTTCCAAGCGTCGTGCGGGCTAATGTTAATAAGCAAAAATTAAGAGAAAGAAAAGGGGGCTCTCGTAGTAGAAAGTAAATCGTGAGGCATCGAGACTCTGTTATTTTAGAGCCGCCATGGTCGGGGGAGAACGAAGGGTGAAGGCGGATGATGCTTGGATGTTTTGGTGCTTGTGCGTAAAAAATTTTGAATTGGAGGGTAATGGTGGGGCATGCGCTAGTTGAGTTTGGCAGGTAGAGCCGAATAGGTTTCGTTGGTCTTTAAATTTAGAAACGTCAGGCTTCTGTCGTTCGAGCACGTTGCCCACCGACTTTGATATCGTATTTGGGAAGATTTCACGTCTAGCCGGGGCGCGCAGCTTCGATTCTCGTTTTTCGCGCTACGGGCTGCGGCGCTACGATTGCACGATAAGATTACTAATCAGGAGTACGAATTTCTTGATAAGCAAATACCAACTTGCCGTAGTTATGCTAATGGAGCGGTGTGGGCCATAAAGGATTATGGGATCGAAGTAATAATCGTCGGTGTGGGGAAGAAAACCAGTTTGACTGCAATCCGATAATCCACTATGGTATAAAAAAGACTTTCATCGCATTCGCGACATTCGCACATCCAGGAGAATTTCCAAAGCGGCGTTTGCCCGTCAATTAGGCGCCTCTACGTAATTTACGAGCGAAGATTCTCTTTCAACGTCTTAGCGATATGTTTGCGAGACTCTCCGGACGCTCAGCCATGGGATGCAGTTTTTTTGTCGTTCGTTGATGTTGTTACCGTTGCTGGTGGTCTTTGAGTTCTTTTCTCCTTTATCATGGACATTAACGTTGCTGAAAATGCGCGAATCTTGCTAAAATGTACGTAATAATGTTTAACGACTACGAGAGCGGCAGACTTAAAACCTAATATAATATATATATATATATATATATATATATATGTGTGTGTGTGTATATATACTCTTGCGTAATATGAAAAATGCCCAATGGGTTTGATAGCGAGGCTCGGCGTGTTTTGAGCGGTCTCAGATGGTCGGCCGTTACGCGTAGAAAGCCATTAATTAAGTGGCCGGTCGGGTGACTTTCTACCCAATGTTTGCGAAATTTCTCCAAACTAAAATCACCGCCACTCTATTATGCGCAAACGACTTACTCTCGGCTTTTTGCTACAACGATCATTGTTCGGCCGCTTGGCACTTGGCGATGGGACAAGTCGGTCGATTAGTTACCAAACGAGACGAAAGAAAGTACGAGTGCAGGATTAAAAATTGTGAAAGGATACGGCGTCGACGCTCGATGCTCGATGCTCGATCTCCGAGTGTAAAATAATATTATGTACGTCGTGGGTAGACTCGCTCGTATACAAATGCATTTACTTGATCTGCCGAGTAGCTGGATCGATCATGCTGGTAATGCACGAATTCATAAATTATTACTATTATTATTCGATAACAAAGCTTTTTAATTGCTAACGATGATTAAATCGTCTCTGTGAGAAATAATAATGAAAAGCTGCTCGCAGCCGTTTATGTCTTACCTGCTTAGTCATTGAATTTGAGCTGCATTTGCATTTCCTGGTTACACGTAAATACGGCTTATCGTGAAAAAATACTCCAAGATCCGGAGACATAAAAGGCTTTTGTGTAGAATTGCGGAGCCATTGCTCTCGATGCCGTTTACGATGGCGGTGATGCCGTTACAATCGGAAAGTATTCCACGCACCCATGGAAATTGAGGTGAAGTTCATCTCTACATCGGATATACCGATAGCGATCATACTGATGCTGAAGCGAGATATCATTAATACTAGCCATTGTTTCTACTGGCCGAGTCCGCGTGACATTTGTAACGGCCGTTTTCGAAAGTAACGAAAA
The DNA here is from genome assembly GCF_000503995.2 of Ceratosolen solmsi marchali. Taxonomy (NCBI): domain Eukaryota; kingdom Metazoa; phylum Arthropoda; class Insecta; order Hymenoptera; family Agaonidae; genus Ceratosolen; species Ceratosolen solmsi. Next base: position 1,373,261 of record NW_011948426.1, on the reverse strand, counting down.
TTGGAAAGGCAAAGTCTAGTTTTTCGCCATCACTTTATCGCAATTTTAGTAATGACAATGCTTGAAGGTTTGCTTAAAAAACATCATTGCTTTGACCTTCGTGAAATCTGATTTATCATCGAGCCAACGCAATGATTTACGAAACGTTGTAAGCGCGATATCGTAAAAAGGAATTTGCTCCAAACGTTAATACTTTATTGTTGTAATACGCTACGTTACACCTTACGTCTTGCAAACAAGCAATTACGAACGAACGAAACCTCGATTGAATTCTTGGTTAGTGGAACACAATAGCATCCACATGAGCCACATCATATAGTTTGGGAAAAAAAAAAAAAAAAAAAAAAAAGATTAAAGCGCTAATAACACCGAGACGCATTTAACATTAATGGTTTGAGCATAGCGCAGAGAACACCTTAGACGATGTATATCTCAAATATAATTGACTAACTGACCTACTAAAGTTTTTCTCGTCTAGTCATTATATATATATATATATATATATATATATATATATATATATAACTTTGTATTAATATAATAATAAAATATAAATTTTAATATTGATATTCGAATAATAAAGTTTCAATTGTTACTGTAAATTGAACGTAATTTATACGATTTTCTCTATTTTCCACTATTAATTATTTTTCGGGTAATTATCTAAACATTATTACGCAGAATCGAGTTTTAATATAATTTTATATAAACTATAGGTATAGAAGACGATAAATTTTTATTTCAACCCTTCCAATCGACTGGCGTTGATGCAATAAAATTTTAATTGAAAATATTTCGTTCATGTCGTAAACGTATTTCCTATAACAAAATGATAATTTTTATAATTAATCTGGTATAAAATAAGCGTGTTTTAATAGTTAAACGTTGAAATATGTGAGAATAATGTCAGATAAGTCACAAATATTAAATTAAATCTACCCATCGTTAAGCAAATCAATCCATTCCGATTAATATAATATTTATTTTCTAATATCAATGCTTATTTATTACAGATTTTTTTTTTCAGCATTACATTATTCATGGTTATTTCATTAATATTGTAATAATTTACAATCATCGACGAGCTTACTAAATCTAATCGCTTTTATCATCTAATGATCATATACAATTCCAATGAGCATTAACAATTATTTTATGAACCTGTGTGAGGCTCGGAATAATAAAATCGTTATGCAACATTAATAGGACAAAACTTGAGATTAATGAGCTGCTTCAAATCGCTCTTACTAGCATCTATTTTTCAATAAGTATCCAATTGTTTGTTATCAATGATTAATGAATTTTATTTTATAATTTAAAATTTTTATTAAACTTTTATTGCGATTTAAACGCATAATTATTGGAAAGAATATTGTAATGTTATGGGGAGCACTTACTACAGATACGTAAACTAAATTTAATTAACGATAATTTTTAGAATCACATACTCGCCATCACATTAACGAAAGATAATATTATGTCTGTAATTATGTAAATGATAATTAAATTTAACCTGTCCACATTGTTGTTAATTAAATGACCCAGTGAGGAGAAAGTGAAGAATTTTTTAAATTTTTTGCACAATCATATACGATCAAAAAAACAAAAACAAATAAATAAATAAATATCCGAAAAGCTAATGATAACAATATTTGCTAATATGCTTATTTTATTAAATCATTTATCGATTTATATCGAAATAACTAATGCTTGAATTACAAAAAAAAAATACTTTCTCTTGTCTTTAATTTAATTTTAATTTATCGTAATCGTGTAATAATAATCAATTAGATGGTATAATGGTATAATGATACAAACGAGCGATAAAAATAATACAATATACGGTATTTAAAATATTATAGTCCTCCATTGCTAATCTACTTACTACACACGTAATAATAGTACATGCTTTCCTTCTTCTTCTTCTTTTTTTTTTTTTTATCAAGTATAATTTATATAATATATTTTAAAGGAATACATAGTATTGAAGATGCATGTATATATATATATATATATATATATATATATATTTATTTATAATTTAATTTAGAGTTTATTATAAGTTTATACCCAAACGATAGTATATTATTTGTTCAACAAGCAGCTGTAATTTATGTAAACTACTTTACCTACAAAGCACGACACTTGATCGATACGATCCCATTATTTTCTATAGACTGACCGTAGGTGGCACAAATGCACAAATGTTTTGATAAAGAATATCAAAAGTTTTGAATATATGTAAAATTTTGTGATCCGACTCTATAACGTAAGAAGACTCGAGAGAAAGGAATGAGAAATTTCATTGGCGTTATATTCCTAATATCATAACAAAGTATGTAAGGTTATATAATATTTTTATTATCATTTACTGTAAATAATTTAATAATAAGCTCGTTTTGATACAAGGAGAGTCCATAAAAGCTACTAAAGTAAACATTGTACAGCATACATTATAGAAAATTTTTAAACAATGTAAATGGATTGAAAGTGTTACATAAATACTCATGAATTCTTAAAGTATTCTACGCAAAATATTCGTTTCCAAAGTTTTGCTCGCTTTTGCATGTGTTAGCAGATTATTTGTCAAGCACAGTAGAGTATAATTATTATTAATGTAAAGCGAATGAATAACTAAAGCGTATATTTTTAATATCCTAACAGGATGAGCGAACAGAATTTTCCACGCTTACAAAATGATAGTATTTTAAGAGCAGCGAGGGGCGAGCCCGTCGATACTGTTCCAGTGTGGATAATGCGACAAGCTGGTAGATATCTACCAGAGTTCAGAGAGTTAAGAGCCAAGCACGACTTCTTTAGTATTTGTCAAACGCCGACACTGGCTTGCGAAGTAACGCTCCAGCCAATTAAGAGATTTCCCTTAGATGCCAGCATCATTTTCTCTGATATACTGGTCATTCCGCAGGCCATGGGACTTGTAGTTGAAATGAAACCGGGCATTGTAATAAAAATAACTTATGCCACTTAATTTGTATCGTTGAAATAATCATCTTGCAGTATCGATCCCTTTCCCTTTTTCTGTTATTTTGATTTATTGTTTTTAAGGGACCCGTATTACCTGAACCTTTGATAGATCCGTCGCATCTCTCTAAATTAAGGATACCCGACGTAGAGAAAGATTTGGGTTACGTTGGCGCTGCTATTACACTGACCAGACATAGTTTACAAGGAAAAGTACCACTAATTGGTTTCACCGGCGCTCCTGTGAGTCTTCTTTAAACCTATCTTAAGCATGTTATATAAATATAAAGTAGTAGAATAATCCGAGGAATAAATTCATATATTTGAAATTTGAATTACAAATTTATCAGTGGACTTTAATGGGATACATGATTCAAGGTGGTGGAAGTTCTACCATGGCACAAGCCAGAATTTGGCTCTACAAATATCCAGAAGAATCCCACAAATTATTGCAAATGATTACAGATGTTATTGTGGATTACCTAGTTATGCAAGTTAAGGCGGGTGCTCAGGTCCGTAGGGATGCTATTATCACAAATGAAACATACATTTGAATTATGTACACATGTATTTAAATACACGTTAAAAACCGTATGTTTTTATTTTTTATTTCTTACAGTTATTACAAGTTTTTGAGAGTCACGGAGATTTTCTAAATACCGAATTATTTAAGGAGTATTCCCTTAAATATTTCAAACAAATTCGTGATAAAGTAAAGGAGAAGCTAGAAATCCTGAATGTTCCAGCAGTACCGATGGTAAATCTTGTATGTAATAATTTTTATTGACGAAATTTCCAAATTCATTCAAGCGGTTAATTTGTTACCAGATTGCATTCCCTAAAGGAGCTAATCTTGATTCTATAGAGATATTTGCCAAAGAAGCTGGATACGAGGTAATAGGCTTGGATTGGACCATCGATCCAATCGAAGCTCGAAAGAGAGTAGGACCGAATATTACTCTTCAAGGGAATATGGACCCTACAGCCTTGTACGCAACAACGGTAAACATTAAGACTCCATTCATCAATATATAACAAAATTATGACTTTAATAATTGAGCAACGTATAGACTGAAGTATAATAAATTTCATTAAATTCAAGGAAAGTACCTCATTAGCACTCGAGCACTCGCATAAGCTCACATTAAGCTTCGTTAAAATATCGAGTCACAGACTCAAATACTTTCACAATCCAGCTATAGCTTATCGATCATTATAAAATAAAGGCGAACAACAACTTGATGTATTTTTTTTTTTTAAAAATTTATTTTATTAATTAAATAATAAAATAATTTATTAATTACAGGAGAAAGTACGTCAGAGAGCTGAAAACATGGTGCGTGAATTCGGGAAAGGTCGCTACATCGCTAACCTAGGTCATGGAGTATTACCGGATGCACCAATTCCCTCAGTCGAAGCATTCATCGAAGGCATCCATTCTGTATAACAGAGCTGTGCTGTGATATTGTTTTTACTCTGTACTCGACTTAATACGACGTTTTGAGAAATGTCAAATGGTTTTATATTAAAAAAAAAAAACAATTGTTAAAAACAATATGTGAAAAGTAGAAGGTATATTAAGTAAATTTAAAACAAAAGAAAAATGCAAATTGTGTTGGGCATTTATTTGTTTTTTTTTTTCTTAAATTTTTTTTTTTTTTTTTTTTTTTCCTCGATATAACAACTGTAGCCTCGGCATTGTCAAACTATATATCATCTCGATGGGAAATTTATAGACTATTTTAAATCGTACGCTTAAAATACTTTATTTTCACGATCTAATATCTAATTTGTGTTACGCGAATAAATTCCGTCTCATTTCGAAAATCGTAGCCTGGTTCCTTTTCACTTAAAACGCTAATATAATCCTTTATACATGGCTTTGCGAGTGGCTTATCACAATATGTATACACTAAGGTTCCTTAAAGTCATACGCGTCATTTGAATCGCCATTAATAGAAAGATTGGAAACGATAAACGCTCCACACGCGCCATTTGTAATTTCTCACAATCGTACAGCTGTTTCGATACAGTTTGTCCCTCAATTTATACTTTCGAGAGTTTTCTTCAGTTTATAACATATATATCTAAGTGGTAAATAGGTATTATGCTACATTATTTACAAGCCAATTCTCTTTTATATCATCGTACAATGTGACACATTCTCTCTTTATTATTAATTCGTAAAGCTTATCTACGAACAGCACGAATTATTTCCAAAGCTTCTCTCTTTTGCGCAATCAATAATCAATGTATAAATTATAGAAAACGAGGAAAAAAAAGAGAAAACGAAAAAAAAAAAAAACACTAAAACGTGCAAGGAATACAATATAAAGATACAAACGTCGATCGCTTTTTTTTTTTCCAAGGTTTGATAAACAAGAAGCGTTAACGCTTAGGTCGAATCGAAAGAGAGATCTTAGGAATCGTGGAATGAATACAACAATAATAACAAACAACATTTTCGGAGAAAAATGTTTTTCTTTTAAAAAATTCCCCCATCCGAAAGTCGTATTTTTCATTTTTATCGACGATCTCTTAAATTTACCGTGAAGAAAAAACATTTTAAACCTTGAGAAGCGTCTTACATTAGACGCGTGACCTTCGAGACCGAAAATAATATTCAAGTAACACTTCATTCACGGATTGTATTTTATTTTCCAGCATGAAGTAGCACGAATAGAACAAAACTATGCTTATCAAATGTTGGTATTGAATAATCTATCGACGAAACGTTAAAAGGTTTTTAAAAAAAAAAAAAAAAAAAAAAAAAAAAAAGAGTTTAAACAATAGCACTCCTTACTACCTCATCTCTATTTCATATCAAAATAATTATAATTTTAAAGTAAATCAATCTAATCGTAAGTCAAAGCTAATAAACATTTTCCAATGAACTGCAACTATATATAGTTACTCTTTTTTCTTTTCTCATATTAATTCTATAAACTTGAACGACATCTAATATCAAGTATTAACATTTCGAATGGTTAAACGATCGATTAACAATTTTTTCAATACCAACGACGAACACTTGCTCTTTCCATACACAAACGAAGAACACAGTAAATACAGCCAAAAGTAAAAAATAAATATTATATCTCTTGCAATGTTCTCTCACACTCACACTCGGTCTCTGTCTCTTTTACGAAAGTTCACCGTCACTTTAGCCTCTTTCGCAGAACGTGAAATTTGCTTACACTGGCATTATCGATTTGCACCTCGAAACCGTGGTGTTGCCGATCTTCCATCACCTCCTCCTCCTCCTCCTCCTCCTCCTGACCCTCCTGCTCCTCGTGCTCCTCGTGCTCCTCGTGCTCCTCCTCTTCCTCCTCATCGTCTACTACCTGCTCATCGAGGTCCTCATCATCGCCTTGCGCATTATCGATTTGCACCTCGAAACCGTGGTGTTGCCGATCTTCCACCTCCTCCTCCTCCTCCTCCTCCTCCTCTTCCTCTTCCTCCTCTTCCCGTTCTTCTTCCTCCTCCTCCACCTCCTGCCCTTCTTCAACTTCCTCCTCCTCCTCCTCCTCCTCATCCATCTCCTCCTCCTCCTCCTCCTCCTCCTCCTCCTGACCCTCCTGCTCCTCGTGCTCCTCGTGCTCCTCGTGCTCCTCCTCTTCCTCCTCATCGTCTACTACCTGCTCATCGAGGTCCTCATCATCGCCTTGCGCATTATCGATTTGCACCTCGAAACCGTGGTGTTGCCGATCTTCCATCACCTCCTCCTCCTCCTCCTCCTCCTCCTCCTCCTCCTCGTCTCCTTGGCTCTCAACGATTGCCTCATAATCCTCAAGGGCAAAACCCGTGCCATCCTGGAACACGTATTGGGCCATATCATGGACCGAGTCGTCGTTCTCAAGATCGGCCATATTGCGTTCGATGAGAATCTGATTGCCATCGGCGTCGTTAGCGAGCATAAGGACGGTGCCATTAAGATTGTGCATGTCATTTTCGTCAACCTCGAGCACCTCCTCCTCGTTCATACCATGCTCCACACCTTCTTCCTGCTCCTGCTCCTGCTCCTGCTCCTCCTCCTCCTCCTCCACCGCCCCTTCTTCCTCCTCTTCTTCGACCTCGTGTTCCATATGGTCTTCCTGCTCCTCGCCCTCTTCGACTTGCTCTTGCTCTTCCTCCTGTCCCTCTACCTCTTGCTCTTCTGCTTCCTCCTGTTCCTGTTCCTCCTCCTCCTCCTCCCCCTCCTCCTCTTCCTCCTCCTCCTCTTCCTCCTCCCCTGTAAGTAATTACCACATTTGAATTTCACCAAATAACTACTACTCGTTTCACATGGCTAAGCAATATCATTTTTAATACTTTGATTATAGGGTTAATAATATAGTTTAATACATTTTAACTACAGTTTCTGTATATAAAGCGTGAAAAACACTTGAACTTGAATCACGACAACAATTCAAATGTCTCTCTTTGCTACTATCATCAATGCTTGTATTTGTTTTTTCATTCTTATCTTACGTCTAATAAAATTTAAAAATGAAAAAATTAAAAAATTAAAAAATTAAAAAATGAAAAAATTGTAAAAAAGAACAGCATGAAAATGTGTCGTTAAAAATGTGTCGCATGCTCAGGGCCCTGAATCACAACCTTCATCCTCAGCATTTCATTTTCATTGCTCATTATTTGCAATTGCATTAAAAAATCTCCATTGCAAAACAGAAACCAAATTTGTCAATATAAATTAAAAGAAAAAAAAATTTAAAAAAAAAAGAAGAAAAAAAACCATAGCTACACCTTTACCGTAAACCGATAATAAAAACTGAAATATACCTAAAGTTATATTGCAACTTCGTAGTGTATAATAGCTGAATGAAATCACCTTCATTACTGCTCCTTGAGTTATTGTCTGCGTGAAAGGCGCTGTTGGGATCAACGATCTCGGCCTGCTGCACCTCTTCCTCTTCCTCTTCTTCCGAGACTTCGACTTCTTTCTCTTCTTCAATCTCCTCCACATCGCTACTGTCCTCCTCGCTTTCCTCGCTCTTATTCTTCTTACGACTTAAGGAATTGCCAAGAGCACGACGTCGAGCGCTCAACTCATCCTGTCTGTCGTTCATCTGGCGCTCATTGCTGCACTGCGACGTTACTACTAGAGGCATTATCTGGCTAAGTGCCGGGGGACCCTCGTCGTCCGAATAACTGGCAAGCACGGACTCGTGTTTCTTCTTGTCATAGCTCTCATCGTCCTCGGACTCGGACATGGCCTCGTACCTAGTCTTGTCGTCGGGACTCTCGACCTCCTCTTCGTCATCATCATCCCCGATGCTCATCGTCTCATTCTCTTCGACTTCAGGCTTCCCATCGTGCTGCTGCTGCTGCTGCTGCTGTTGCTGCTGCTGCTGCTGTTGCTGCTGTTGCTGCTGTTGCTGTACGCTATCCGAGTCTTTGCTATTACTGCTATCGTCATCGTCGCTATCATCATCGTCATCGCTGGAGCTGTTACTGTTACTACTGCTATTACTATCCGAGTCGTTGGACTTGTCGGAACTGCTGTCGGCGTTCTCAGAGTTCTCGTTATCCTCATTCTCCTCATCCTCGTCCTCCTCATCCACCTCATCCTCGGACTCGTACTCATTATCCTCGGGCTCGTCCTCGTCACCGATAAGACTTCCCTTCTCCTCGCCCTCGTCCTTCATAGGCTTATCGGGACCGTGGTCCTCGCTCTGCGCCCCGAGACAGACGCCAATGTGCTCCTTTAGTTTCTCGTCGTTCTCGAAGCTCCTGTTGCAGCGCTGGCACATGGAGTTGGCCGCGCAGTTAATGTGAATGCTCATGTGAAGGAGAAGCTTGCTTCTGGCGTTGTGATAGCGGCCACATATCTTGCAGGTAAAATTGTTGCCCGCGGTGGAGAGGATGGCAGGGTGAGCGCAGCGTAGATGCTCCGCGAGGTCCTCGTAGGTGGCGCAGAGCTTGAGGCAAACGCCGCAGGTGACTGCCGCCTCGGCCCTGTGGAATCTGATGAGATGCTGCCAGAGATGTTTCTTGGCGGGCCACTGCTTGCCGCAGACCTCGCAAGTGCACTCGGTGTTGGTCGACTCGTCGTAAACCTTACGCGAATCCTTCCTCGAATACTTGGACGACTTGGACGAGGAGTGACCGAGGGGCATGAGGCTCGGCACTGGCTTCTGACCCGACAGCTGCATGTTTATGTCCTCGAAGAGATTGAAGTCGGGGATGTTGAGATTCGTTTCGCAGAGGACCGGTTCGGGATCCTCGCGCTTCACCTGATTATTGTTCTTAAGGTGGGCCTCGAGGATCGACGTTGATCTGCGAGTGCACACACTTATGTGACCGAGGTACAGCGTCTTGGTGCAGAACTGCTTTTGGCAATTCTTGCACTCGTAGTTCTCGCGGTCGCGAGTCTTCTTTTTGGTCTTGGCAGCGGGCTCGAGTCGCATTTTCTTAAACATTCGCGTGGGGTCGGTGTTGTGGACATTGCGGTAGTGAGAAGAGAGAAGCTCGTGGTTGAGGAATATCTCTGGGCAGATCTCGCAGTCATAGGTGTCGCCGAGGGAGCGTCGCCTCTTGGAGTCGTTGGAGTTGCAGTTGTCCTCGTCAAAGGGCTCCATGTCAAAGTCCAGCTCTTCAGGCTCCTCCTTGACAACGACCTCGAGGGGTCCGAGGTCGTAGTCGTCCATTTTGCTGCCGGCCACCTCCAGCCTATACTGGAACGCGTCCAGCTGATCCTTCGGAATGTTATGTATGTGCTCGTAGTGATAGCGCAGGTCCTCGTCGGAGGTGAAAACAGCGAGACACTGTTTACAGGTGCGGAATACCTTGCCGTGGCACTTCTTCGTATGGTCGAATGCCTTCCATTTCGAGGCATACTGCTTACCGCACACCTGCAAGTACATTTACACTTTGTAATTTTGCATGTCCACCCAAGCCAACCTTTTAATTAATGCGGGTTTACTCAACTGCAATATTTAGTTTTTTACATTTAATAAGTTCAACGAAAGTACGAAATATGAACCATCGGAATTCGTGATCTGTTAACTTAATTTTTATTCGAGACGATTGGACTATTTTGATATCGTATATTCATAATATATTTTCAGAAATTTCACACAATAGCTCAAATTAAATATTGTGAATTTGATTAAGGAGTGTTACGAGCTTCATAATGCATCATTAATTAACGAATAATTTTAATTTCGTACTGTCAAGGAGATATTTATTATTTATTATGCATTATTGGTAATTGGCAAGGAAGACTTTAGACCCAAAACGAAAATGTTTATATCTTAATAAAACTTTCAATCGAGTTTATCTTTATTAAATTAAAATATCATTATTAAGTATCTTTCGCTTATAATACTAAATGATTGATTAATGTTAATATCGTTAGAATCAGTTATGATTATCGATTCTCTGATTTTTACCAAGAATCGATAAAATGAAAATAGTGATGCTAATTTGATGAATGTAATTAATTCCATAAATACGAATGCATAAATACGAATTATAAGCTAATACCAAGTCAGCATTTCATTATCCGAAGGCATTCGGTAAAATTCAATTATTCGTAAATAAACGAAGAGCTAAAGTTTTAATCGTGTTTTATGTGTTACACAATCAAATAAAGATTCGTGCCATTTGGTAGGATATACAAAAATATGAATTGTAGAGATCAAGTATCTTCGTGTTTATTACTCACAACGAATGGAAATAGGGCAGAAAGATGCTTATAATATTTCTCTCAAGGTCCTATAAATATTTCAATAATAATTCCGTGTCTATGCAATATTATTGCTTTTCTGGAATTCATTTCAAGTCTCGATATTTTACACTACAAAATATCCATTATTTGTTACAACATATTTATACGATAAATATTACGATATCATTGCAATACGCCATACATCTACATTTACTATTTTAATCGTTTCAATAGAATATAATCTTTATTGATATTTCAATTATAATCTTATAATTTTATTTATTAAAAATACGATCTATTTGGTTAAGTGCTTTTTTTTTTTTTTTTTTTAATTAAATAATATTAATAATCCATTTTTAATGCCATTAAAGTATTTTCTAAATAATTAAATAAAAATTATACTATTACAAGTAGACGAAGATACAAGCAATAAATGTATAGCTTCTCTATTATAAGATCATGAACTTTCATCGTTTCATTTCTCATATTTTCTATCCCATCACTGTAATTAATAATCAAACAGTTGAATCTTTTACAATCTACATAAATATAAATATACTCTTTAAATATTTATGTATTTCAAGTTTGCTACAATACGCTTAACATTTTTTTGTTTTTAACCTGATCAATAATGGCTATGCAACATCAACAAATCGCCCTTTTGTCATTAAAAAAAAAAAAAAAAAAACTTACCTGACAGGTATTCGGTTTCAGCAGTACGCTCTCATGGACATCCTCCACGTGTTTTTTCAGATCCTTGGGATCTTTCATAGGTATGAGACAAACGCCGCAGGATACGCCAATCTCGTTCCTATGCAAGCTCAGTATGTGCATTTTAAGCTTGAGCTTATTTTCCACGGTGTCACCGCAAAAGTCACAGACATTCGGACTGCCATGGTGCTTGTGATCCTTACGATGGGACTCCAGGTCCTCCTTAGTCCTAAAGAGCTTGCGACAGTTCTCAAGCTCGCACGTGAGGTCCGGATGGAGCATATGGTGCACGCGATTGTGCGTCATTATCCCCAGCTTGGACGTTATCGTCTCCTTGCACAAGTGGCACTCGTACGAGCTGTGATGGTTCTCGATGTGCTTCTGCAAGCTCGCGCGATCCTTGAATATACGCTCGCAGGCGCGGCAGCGCGTCAGCAGGGCCCCCGGATCCTTCCGGTAGTTTTGGCAACCTTTCATATGGCGACGCAGCAGGTACCTGTACATTTTTCTCATTCATTAATTCCGCTCTTTATTTTAATCGCGCGATTTTACTACGACTACGATTAAAGAAGTAAAAACTCGTAGGAAGCAACTGTTAATACTACGATTGAAATTTTCAAAAACGCGATCGATAAAAATTCAAATGATAATAAATGAATATGAGAACGGGTAAGCTGGATTACTCCTAAATACGTTAAATTCTGGATGATTTACACTTGGGTAATCGCAGCTCGAGCTTTAACTAGCTTAAATAATCATCAGACCATCGTCCAGCCTACCTCTTATGAAAGGATTTGTTGCATTTTTCGCAGAAGTGCAGCACATCGTCCTCGGCAGCGGCGGCTGCGGCTGCTGCGGCCGCAGCTGCATTATAGCTGCTACTCTTGTAGCTCATGGCGTCCCTTATTTCGCTTTTGAGCTCGGGCTCGTATCGGTGTATCTTGGCAATGTGAGCCGCGAGGTGATCCTTAGAGGCGCTGGTCTTGAGGCAGAAGCGACAGGTGACGTCCTCGTGGCCTTTATGCACGCGGTTCACGTGCTTCCAGAGATGTGAGGTGCGCCCGTAGCACTTGTTGCAAAGATCGCAAGGGAAGAGGCTGTGGGCCATGCGTCGATGGTTGCAGAGATCCTCCAGGCAGGGGAATTTGAGGTCGCCGCACATTTCGCAGCTAAGATCGATCGAGGCCGGCTCCACGGGCTGCGGAAGCCCGTTATCGAGTTGCAGCGGTACCGGTAGCCCTGAATTCTCGTAAGTGTCTAATTTGATTTTAAAAACGTGTTTGAATTAATAATTATTTCACTATTGACACCCTAGACTTCATTATCAATTATATTATTAAGTGCACGATTTGTTTATTGAAAACTATGGCTTGATATATTTTTCATAAAACAACATTTGATGATGATGATGATGATGATGATGATGATGATGATGATGATGATTATAACAACATCAATAACAAAAGTTATTTTTTATTAAAATTATTCGTTAAAATCTTCTTTCTTAGGAATTAAGTAAGCACGCAACGATTCAGTTTAAAAAATTGATTGAAGTATATTGGTAAATTTGGAATTTTGCATCTTTGAATATACTGTATTTATGGTAGTCGCAACGTTATAAAAGACTTAATTTGAATGTGGAATAATGTAAATCCAGTGTATAACACTTAAATTTATAAACAGCCTAATTCGTTGGCATTGCCGTTTTGTAAGAACGAAGACGTTTGAATTTGAAATTGACCTCAACAGATTTTCAATATGCATTGTAGACCTCGCGCTCGTGCTTTGCTTTATTACGTTAAATTATATTGTGATTATGTTACTTCTTAAAGTGCAAAACGGTGTAGTTGAAAAATCGTGGTCTTAAAATAAAATAAATACTGACCGGATATATCGTTCATCGACGCGTCATTGATAATGAGACTGCTGTTGGTCGCGGCCGGATTGTAGGCCTCTCCATCGAGACCGTGGATCTTCCTGTGCCTCGACATCTTGCTTTTGTTCGAGTAGGGCCTGCCGCAAATGTCGCAGCTGAAGTCACCGTTCGTAAGGGGCCAGTGTTTGATCTTGACGTGCTGGCTGAGCTGCAGCACGTCAGGGAAGACCTTGAGACAGACACCGCATATGAGGGGCACCGTGTCCGAGTGCACGCCCATCACGTGCTTCCAGTAGTCGACGCGACTGCCCCAGAGTTTGCCACATATTTCGCAGGTATTGGGCGAACTGCCCTGAAGCTGGTGATGCTGCGCGTGCTCGTTCCGTAGAGTCTTCGTCGCGAAGATCTTGGCGCAGTCGTCGCGCTCGCACTGTAAGCAGCGATAAACGTTTATAATAGAGAGCTCGTGGCTAGGGATTAACGAGGATAACGTTGGTGATAAGGTTTTGCTTTGACGTACTTTGATGGACGGCTCGTTGCTGTGCATGCTGCTGACGTGGAGCCAGCGCTCCCATTTGCTGGGGTGCGAGCTTCCGCAAAGCTCGCAAACGAAGAATAGGTGGTACTGGGCGCGATTGCCGGTACCGTTCTGTCCGGCAGCCGCACCGTTACCACCAAACTCACCCATCTGAATCATCTGCTCGGATTTGTGAGCATTTCGTTGATGACGTATGAGGTGGTCCTCGTTTGGGAATGATTTGTAGCAAATGTAACAGTCCACCTTTTCGCTCTCGTCGTCACAATCCATAATAAGATCATTTCCTTCGTTGCTGTTGACGTTCTCGTTGTAGTAATTGGTATTTAGTTGTACAAAGCTCGCGGGATCATATCCCGGATCCACATTGTGAATGGACACATGCGTTATGAGCTTTTTACGCGAGTCATGCTGTCTTCCACATATCGTGCAACTGTACCTGTAATAGCCATGCAAGGGAGTGCTCTATTATTATCGCTATTATATATGTTTATTGGCCTGGTCATTAAGACCTCGGTTAGAGCATCGTCAATTGTACATAATAATGCTGGCGTACCTTCTTTGTTCGGACATTAAGAGTTTCGAACCTCCATGATACATATTGACATGATTTAATAATTGTGCATTGTCGGAGCAAATCTTTAGACAAACTCCGCAGGCGAATGCCGCGTATTCTTTGTGAGTTGCTCGAATGTGCAGCCAAAGAGACGCTCGATCATTAAAGTCTCGCGTACATATTTCGCAGACAAAGACCGTCTCTATTTCGAGCATATTGTCGTTCCCATTTTCTGGCTCGTCATCGTCGTTCTCCATATTCTGCAAACAGCAGCGATTTTAAATATTTAGTGATTTTAAATAGATTAGAAATAGAGGAGAAAAAAAAACGAACGAAAAGAAAAGAAAAAATTAATTTTCATTAAAAATAAAAAACAAAACATAAGAGGTGAATTTTATTAAAAAATTAAAGGCAAAGGGAAAAAGCCGACTTCCTATGCAGCCTTAAATTAAATTAAATTAAATTGTAGTACAAACTCCTCGAAAACTGGTATAATTAATTTATGAAAATTAAACAATGGCTCTATTGTCACACGAGATTATTCTTCCACTCTTCATTACCGTAATAATAACAATCGTTAAGCGAGCTTATGAAATTTGAGTTATTCGAGGAAAAGTATCGAAATGCATATCCATAGAGTGGTAATAGAGTGAAGAACGAATAATATTCCTGAGTGGCGCTTTAAGAAAAGTATCATCCAAGCTCGATGTAGCGGCCTCGTGCTGCCCGTTCTCGTGAGAAAAGCAAAACTCCATGAAATTTAGTTGCCAACTGGAGTTAATCGGTTGATCACGGATACGATGACACGTTGACATAAGTATATGTAATAGAATATGTAATAGATCTTGTTTGCCGTGACGAGTGACGAGTAACGAGTCACGTTAACGACACTGATAATAATTTTCTAAAATATTTGCATTCTAATTGTCATTACTCATCCGAATACTCGGGGAATATTCGGATATCACGAAAACCGATCTTTTGCATCTTGCATAAACATAGGGACGATACACGTTGATAAAATTACGAATGAATATTAAAAGATTTTCATTCGTTTTAACGCAAATGCACTTTTCCCTGGGCATTGCCGATGAATTTGCCGCTCGACTACTCAATTTTCACTCTTAAACAGCTACTGCTTATCTTAATATAATAACTTACATCTGGTGAAAATGGCGATGTGGAATTTTCTTTGGTAATGTTTTGTTCCTCTTTTATCACGAGTGGCTGTGCATTTGGATCTAGCATTGACTTTTTCAAGCACTTATCACTCTCGATCAGTGGCGTCGGATCCACACCGTGGGAGGACAGTATATGCCTGCTCAATGACGACTTTAAGACAAAGTCTTTCTCGCACAAAATGCATATATAAGGCTTGTCGGCATCGTGAGTCTTCTCGTGTTGTCTCAGATCATCGGCAATCGCAAAGTTCAGGGGGCACACTTCGCAATACCATCTCTTTCCATCTGAATTACTCCCATCTGTAGATATATTATTATTTATTCTATATGCGTTTTCCATAATGAATTATCAAGCATATTAATCATTAAGCATATAAATTTTACGCTAAAATATTTTGAATATCGTATGCGTTAAATTAATAAATATTCATTTGTATGAGGATGCCTTTTAAAGTAAAGAAAAATTAATCGAAATGAAAGCCTCTCGATAAAATGTAAAATTTAAAAGATTGAATTGAGAAAGAATTGAGAAATAATAGAGACAATGCAATGTAAATGTCATAAAAAACGACAGCACACATTCCTCGAGATATTGAATTTTTATTTGTTAATAAGACCCTCGTCGTAAAGAACAACGCGCATCGTTTAGATAATATATTTGTAACATGACAAATAGCAAACATTTAAAAAAATACGGTTAAAGATATCATTAATACATTGACGACAAGGTGGATAGAAGACAATTATTAATACTATTAATTTAAAGTAACTCGAAAATTTTTAAGGATTATAAGAGTCATGATTTACCTTTATTGAACGCATTGGCTTGTTTTTTTGCTTTGCTCAACATTTTCTGCCTTTCCTCGTATTCCTTTTTTACGCTTTCACCCTTAATAAGAGCTTGCTTAAGAATAGTCAATTGAGGATTCTTTGCGAGCTTTGCTTCGGCACTTTTGTAATCTTTGTTCTCATAGTCTGAATCAATACTGGATAAATCTGAATTTGGCTCCAATGCATTTTTAAGTTTTGCTGCAATTAAAACAAAATACATATATTTCGTTTGCTGTACATATATATATCTTTTTTTTTTTTTTTAAATTCTAACTTATTGTAACTAAAGCAAGAAGATATGCTTCGTTTACAAATTTTAATTTAATTGTTTTGATTAGAGAAATGATTGAATAGATTGGATAAAATTCAGCGTATATCTAAGCATCGTGACTTTTATCAAATATTCTATCATTTTCAAAGCATTAGAAAGAAAATTCTATAAATAAGGTGAGAGAATAACTAGTGAGAATGCCATCAATAGAAAAATGTTCGTAAAAACGAAAAGACGTTGTTGTCATCGAAATTTGAAAAATTTCAATAATATTGAATACGAATAACCGATATTATCGCGATCGAGCTATTATTTCAATGCAAAACTACTGAATATCGTGTAACGATGAATGCAATTAATATACAAAAACAACGATAAAGTCATCTTCCTTGGGCAACGACGCGGATGAAATTTATTTAATTACGCGATTATTGCCAATGACATTAGTTTTTTTTAAATTTGTAATAATTATATATAATGTGAAGCTTTATCGTCGACATGTTTTCACGATCAATGAGCATTGCAAAGCGTAATTTCTATTTGAAAAAAAATAAATAAATAAATAAATAAATAAATAAAAAAACCATTAATATTAAACGTCGACGATACTTTTTTTTTTATTCGAGAATTGCCAAACATTCCCAATGCCTAGGCGCGACGAAAGAATTGCAAATTCGGCAAATTTCGTCGCCGAAGAAGCACTATATCTATTGCCTCCTCTAGTTACAATAATCGCTGCTCAATAATACAGAAAATAATATCATACTTACACCTCGTATATTTCTTACCGAAGTTCTGGGAGTTGGTGCTATTATTGGCCATTTCCCTGCGCTGCTGCTCGCCCAGGCAGACTCGGCTGTGCTTATTAAGGTCCGTGATGTTGGTGTACATCTTGGGGCAGGTTTTGCACTGGTGCCGCGAGTCCGGCTGAATATAAGGAACTGGCATTTCCGGGGGCGGGGGCAGACCCGCGTGTCGCGACTTTATGTGCTCCTCGAGGTTCGTGCGTGTCGAGTAGATGCGCGAGCAGTAGCCACAAGTCACCGCGGGATGGCCTCTGAAATAAATATACATACATGGGATTTCCATGGGACGCAACAGAAACGCAGATCCGTGGGATGCCGATCCAACTTCCACCATTATAAATAACACGAGCTGCTCATTCACGCCTCTCACACCCAAATTAAATCAATATGGGGTTATGTTTATTGCTTGTTCGTTCGTATCACAACACCAATATCGTTAAATCATCTCCCATTACTCCTCGAAATTATAAAGCGACCTACTAGCATTTCTATGCGATTGGGCAATTCTAGCTCCGTGTGTTGTTTACCCGTCGAATGCGCTCCACTACTACGCTAAAGATCCCGCACAGGGGGTTATAGAGTTAAAGAGAGGTGGGGGCCGCTCGCCCCCCGCGAGTTCCAAAATTAAAAGCCCCGCGCGTGATGACAAATCGAAAGTCAGCTAGATTTCAATGCGAGAGACGCGAAAGTTGGCATACTCCTCGTGTCCCGAGAAATCCGGACAAAGATCGTCCTCGCAGCGCGCGCTCTGCATTACCGACGAAGCCGGGAATGCGCGGCTGGCTGTCGCTCCCCCTTACCGATGCGTCGTCGACACGTGTCCCCAGCGATGCTTGGCCGTTGAGTAGGACTTGTTACATAGGTCGCACTGGTACGGCCTCTTGTAGGATGTGTGGTCGTCGGTGATGACCTTTTCGCCGATGACGTCGCCCGCGCCGACGTGAATCCGGGCGTGGAGCGACAGGTGGCCCTTCGAGCTGAAGGCCTTATTGCAAAGTGAGCAGACGTAGACCTCGTGCTGCTCGTTGCGATGCTGGAAGACGCCCGTGTCCTGCTGATGCCCGAGAACTTGGCCGCCCTGGGGCAGTACGTGCTCCTCCTCCGGTACCATTGCGCTCATCTCGAGGAAGTCGCTTGGATTTGTCTCCATGTCCATTTCGTACTCGTCCGACTTATGGTCGTCCTGGTCGTCCAGTCCTACTGAGAACAAAACGCTTGGTTGATCATGCTTTTTCCTCCTTCGACTTGGCCGACCGACGCCAACTGGGGTTGGCAATTTCATAGCAGTGGTTTAAGAGACCCGGGGATGATGAACTTTTGTACATTTTGCATCTCGTATCTCGTAAAGTGGAGTCTTAAGAACTTTATTTATTGGAAATATGATTTAAAAAAAAAAAAAAAAAAAAAAAAAAAAAAAAAAAAATAGCTCGTATATTTGGCTGCGTAAAACTCAAATAAGAAAATGCGCAAACATTGAACGTGATTGTGTAATGAAATTAAAATAGGGCTGATTAAAAATTATATGGAATAATAAAACTTAAATTGGGTATTAATTTATCAGCGAATTTTGGCCGAATTATCGTGTAATCGACAACTGTTAATTAATTCACTTGAATTATTGCCGAAAAAAAGTATGGTGCTCGGAATATTGCATAACCCATTAAGTATGTTAATATTTATTGGTCGTGCTGATATACAATATATCGCGTGCTTCCAAATTTCACGCTTTTTCCAAATTCGAACTTATCATTGATGTTTAATTATCGTAATTGAATTTATTGTAGGTGCTCCACACTAATAATGACATTGTTATATCACGTAAACGAACAATTAAAAGTACGTATTATCCAATTCGATAAATATGAAATTAAACTGAGGTGTCATGCCACCCTCTTAGTGTCATCATGTAATCTTGAAGAAAACCGTGCCACTAACTGGCGTGTCAAGCCAATAATTGGGAATATAAACGTTTGGTTGAAGGATAAAGAAATGAAGAGAGAAAAAAAGTGCCAGTAAACGAGCGCCTTAATCAATCGCTAAATATAGGTAAACGAAAAAATACAACTGCAAGGCAATAGTTAAAACGTTAACGGGTCGTAAAGCCATGATGAGGCACACTCACGTCCGTCACCCATGTCGTGCTCCTGGGTTAGATCATCCATATCGTGCTCGTGTTCCCCGTCAGAGAGAAGTCGCGGTGGGGTACCAAGGGCTGCATTAGGATTAACGACGGACGCCTCGGGGATGAGCATCGGCATATTCTCCTTATCCTTTAACAGCTCCATACGCAACTCGGAATACGGCTCAACATCGTCACCCTCCTGCTTGATGGCCGTCTTCGCCTGCAAAAATTATCATCTTCACCCTCCGACACTTCGCAGTTTATTCTTAATATTTTAAAAACTACTACCGTTGCCCCCACCGCGTTCCCCACCCCCTACCATCACCCATCTATTACTCTAATCCGCCCCTTATCATTCTTATCAATTACTCTATCCATCTATTTTTCCGTGCACGTGTGCCCGTGCGTAAACATCGTACCTACCTCTCTTTTTTTTTTCTTTTTCTCTTTTTTTTTTATTACACCAGGCTCGAATAAGCTTGACAAATTACTTTTTATCTGTCCATTTAAACGAATAATTATATACCAGCCACAATCACTTCATTAAATCTCAATTCTCGTAATAGATATTAAAATGGCGTTCGGCTCGATACTACTGCGGCAAATAAACCTGCGATCAATTATTTTAAGGTTCGGAATTCGCATGGTTTTCCTGTCATCGTCGCTCAAAACACAATCATGAGCTGAATATAGGTAAAGAAAGGGACGAAGATATCGATACGAATGAACAATTTTATCGCGAATAGATATTTCTAGAAGGACGGGAAATTATAAAATCGTATACGATACACGAAAACAAAAGGAATTTCAATAATCTTAACATTTTGCATTATTCTGGACTCTATGTGTGGTTAGGTATTCCTTCTTGAATTAATTTTATCAAATAAATACAGTGTTAATTTAATGAATTTATACGAAACTGTAACAAGACTTAAAGGAAACTTAAAGGAAAAAAAAGACAACAACAAAAAAAAAAAAAAAAAAAATTAATTGCAATAATAATAAAATTTCATAATCAAGAATAATGAAACAATTTATGATATTATATTTTCGAAACATATGAAGAGTCGTGCGACATTTTTATAATCGATAGACAGAAAACTAACGTTTCCAATGATTAAATTAATTGTTATCCGTATATACTGTATTTACAGAAAAACAAAAACATTATATAAATTTTGTATAAATATCAAAATATTGATATTACGTTATACTATGGACGATAACAATCGTAATTTAAAAAAAAAAAAAAATGCGTGAAAAATGTAATATAATTAATTATAAGTATTCAAATTGGAATAACAAGTTTTGTCGGAGCGGCAAATTATATAATACAGTTTTCAAGTACGATAATTATATTTATTTCTCATATGCTCGAATCAAAAACTGGTCCCATAATAATAATCGTTATTCAACCCAACCCATCCGATTCAATCCAATCATTTATTCAACTTTATGATATTTATATTTAATTGTTTTACGATCTCTTACACAGTCACTTTTTATGATAAATACAATGAAAAACAATAATAACAATAGAAAAAATAAAAATGTCTTCATGCGTCAATGGCTGAGTAGTCATTATTAAATACTCTATTTTGTCAAATGTAGTGTGTTCGCCATAAATTCGTACGATATGTCATATTAATTAGAGGTCGTTGATATTTTACATTGTGTAGGAAATTTGCAATATTTTCTTCACTAGAGAAATTCGAATGAAATTTTGTTTTCCTTTTCATAAGCATCAGCGAGCTGCAATGACATATTGATTTTTTTCTTTCTCTTTTTTTATTTTTATTATTTTTTTTTTAAAGCTTGGGCATAAAGTGAAATTGTCCAAAGGCGTAAATGTTAGTGAAACATGCGGGGTTTGTTTTTAACAAATATGATTTTTATAATGTTGATAACCGAATCGATAAACAAGACTGAAAATAATATATTGTGAAATGCATTTCATTATCAATCAATTGACATAACGTTTGTTCATTACTCATATTTATCATATAGCCAACTGACTTTGGGGAATAACAGTGTTTACTGGTTACCGAGCTACCGTAAAATTTCATATATACTTCTATCCATCGAGCTTTTTATATTCGACCATTATAATTACAAAACTAATTCCGTAGCTGACCTCTTCCGGTGGTAAGCATCTTTCCAGTAGAGCGACCGCATTGACGCAAGCCGTTCTAAAGTCATAGAAGTTCTCCAAATTGTACATGCATCTATAGCAAAGGCATTTCGGCAATCTGTCATCTTCAGCTATCTGTAAAAGAAAATGAAATTCACGCAAATAAATAACGTGGATAACAAAACATAAAAAATATATATGGTAGCACTGCGCGCGTGCTAGGCACCAAAACAAAAAAACAAAAAAAAAACAGGATTACTAACATTGTGGCCCAAAGAGCTCGAGTGTCACTTATATGACGTATATAAAAATTCACAGCGGCAGGCTGTTGAATTTATTTGCTTTTGTGATTTTGAGAAATCGAAAACCTCAACATTACATGCACACGCGCGCGCACGTACACAGTCACACAGCACAGCGCACCCTCATAATCGCAAAGATTACTTATTCGGCATACGTCTCCGGTAATACGAAATAATGGTAAAGGTGCACTTTAATCGGTAGACATAATTCTCGAAGCCAAACATGGTCGATCGTGCATTTTTTTTAAACAGTTCTCTTCAATTCTTAATTTGCCATAAAAAAAAAAAAAAAAAAAAAAAAAAAAATTCTTAAATGCGTCTGTCTCTACAAAGGTAACCGCGAAATTTTTATATTCTTCTCGTTTTTATAAATGTCTTGTTGTACCATAATTCGTCACACACACACACACACACACACACACACACACACACCTCCCGCCACGTACTCCACCGTCGTTCAAACTGCTTCAACAGGATACTAAACCAAAGATAAAATTGTTCGGCCTCCGTACGCGATAATAATTCTTTTTTTACTTCCGTTGGCCAATATTCGGGCCAAAAAGACTCTTGGCCCGATCCCACGCTAAAATTAATTTCTTCACTCTACGGGAGAAGATGCGTTTCGCATTTTGCGTATCGTACGTACGATTAGCATAATAAGCGTAGTCTAGTTTTCAGTCTATGCGGCCATGACGAGAAAAGTACCGAGTCAAGTATGGAGAGGAGTGCAGAAATTTCATAATTATGCTAACAATCGCACGATTGCGCACGTTAAACTCGTGCATCCCTCGAGCTGCGCAACAGAAACGACCATTTACAATTGTCGCTGCATTTAACGACAAGAGTATTTAATGAGTTTCTCATAATCATCGGCCTCGAATGGCAAACGATGTAGCCGCTCGAACATGACAAGTACATAGAAAATCTCACAAGGAGACCCCACGAGAATCTTGTGGAAATCATTGGTCTCGCTACACCCGCGACACACGTACGGCAATTAATTGCCAATGTTCTGAAAGTCTCGGATGGAGTGACTCGCGACTGGTAGTAGACACGTAGAATGGAACGCGGCCATAAATAAAGTAGCGATCACGTGCGCGCGCGTGCGATCGGTAGTACTACGCGCGAGGGATCTCGCGCCCATTGATCTAAGGAGAGCGACGGGGGCAACGACGGCGACGTCCAATCGGAGAAAGTAAACGCCTGCCCTCGGCGTATACCGTTTAACGAGGTGTGTGCATATGGGTCAAGGTGCGCGCGGCCATTGCATTTGTTCACGTACGCGCGAGGATGAGGACGAGCTTTTTACTTTCCTTTCGTAGTGTAGCTGTCGTGGCAGCTGCTCGCGACTCTTCCTCTTCCCTCGAATTCGTAATTATTGCCAACTGCCTTTGCGATCGCTAAGGTTTATGATGGAACTTGCGAGCTTTGTTCGACGGCGCGTTCACTCTTATTTATTTCCTTCGATATTGCCGGCGGACGTTCGTTCGACGGACCATATTATCCTCGGCGGAATGGGGACACAATTTCAAATGGGCTGGGTGCGCGAGTTCCCAATATCGAAGGACGCGATTTAAGGTCCTTTTTTTCTTTCTTCTTCTTTGTTTGTTTGTTTGTTTGTTTGTTTGTTTGTTTTTTTTTTTTTTTTATATTATTTAATGGTTTTTGTTCATAGTTTTTTTTTTAAGCTATAAGGGAGAAAAGAGGGAGACTGCTCGACTAGGTGCTTATTATCGACTTGCGAGTACCATTAATACGAGCCTGGCCAGCCAATCTCAGCCTTCGATGTTCAAAACTAATGACTATTGATTTATAAGATCTACAAAATATTATAAATAGTTCTATGGCTTCCGTATGAATAATCGATCGGCGCGCGCGGCGTTTATATAGCGCTGTAATTGTAACAAAGACGGTGTAGTTGTTAAACATAGACGTTAATTCGAAAAGTTAATCTTAAAAAAGTAGAGGCAAATTAATCGAAGATGTACAGGACCGACTCTCGTTCATTAAATTGTATTAGTAAGGCAGCTTTAGCCATGAATACAGCAAACTCGTATAATAAATATACTTCGGCTCTCGTAAGCCGAAAAACACTGTAATTTCGATTTACGACTAATCCAAGTTGCACAGTTATGCATCCGATAACCATTGACATTTCAGTAAAAAGCCATAAAATTTGACTTTTATCGCAATTGGTATACTATTATTGATTTTGAAAATCATTTGCCCTCGGACAATGCAAATACAATCGTCATAGCGGGCTCTTCTCGGCAAATTCCATTTTATTGTTCGGGACTTCCTAATAACCACCACCATAGATATAATCAATATCGTAAAGAAGGATTGCGGATGGCCTGCTTTCCAAGGCTATTATCCACTTCCTTATCGATTAAACTTATAGTCACCGTAAGCATGAAAAATAAAGTAAAAAATAATGGGAGTAATAATTTGTTATCTCGCTAAAATGCCAAGCTCTTGACGAGCCACGGACCAATAAATCCGCGGCAACGGTTACGCACGTACAAAATTGTCTAATCGTCCGTCCGCAGCAACAACTCAATTTCCAGCAGACTTACTTATCAGTCGGGAGAGTTGTTGAGTCGCGTTTACAAGCGCAGTTCTCGGAGTAAAGAGAAACGCGAGTATTGCGCGCCGTGATTAAAAAGAGTCCTAAAGTCGAATCCGCAGAGAGGCGACACGAGCGATAGAAGCGAGATCAGCGAGCCAGCGAGCCAGCGAGAGAGACAGACAGACAGACAGAGAGAGCGAGCGAGTGAGTGAGTGAGTGAGAGAGAGAGAGAGAGAGAGAGAGAGAGAGAGAGAGAGAAAACGAACGAAACACGAGGCACCCCGTGCTCTGCCACATCAGGGCGTCGCACGGACGGAAGAGTCCAAGCCGGCTGGAGCGCATTTTTGCCGCAGCGAGGCGTTCCTCCGGGCGTCGTCATCATCCCCGTTGCGTAAGCCCGAGTGAGCGGCGCCGGCTGCGGCCCCGGTCGCCAGGTGCGCCCAGAACCGGGTGCACGCCGAGGTGGAGGGGATCGCGGGGCGTATCGAGCGAGAGCTCGGGCCTCGGGTCGACCGGACAGCCTTCGCAGCACCGGAGCAGTTCCTTCCCTCCCCGGTCGCGTCACATCCCCCTTCTCTCTTCGCCCCCCCCCGCCGCCGCCGCACGCCTCCCTCGCGCCGCCCCTCGAGCGTGCGGACTCTGTCGACTCTTTTTATTTCCTGCGGCGGTTCGGCATTTTTCGGCAGCATCACCGCGGCTCCGAGGCGCTACACGAGATGCGCCTCGTGTTAACTCACCGAACCGACCAGCGCCCGGAATCCTCTCCCCCTTCTGTCGCATCCATATCCTCGCACATCCCCAGGCTCGCCAGCAAAATTTAAATGCTCTTTAAAAAAGTTAAAAAAAAAACTTTAAATTTAAAGTTAATTTAATCCGCGGCCGCTATTTTCGTGGTCTCGGCCTAACGTCGTCCACGAATCGAATAGCAACGGGAACGGCAACGGGAGATTCTTTATTCGAGGACGGCTCCTATTGTTACGAGGTCTAATTCACTTGGACGGAATGCGCGCGAGTCCAAAATTCGCGAAGCATCGGTAGCCCTCGGAGACGAGGTTCCGTATGTCAAGCGCCAGTGAAACTGGAACGCCGCGCGTGCGAGGGAGAGCGAGCGCCGACGACGACGAAGCTCTTTTTTCCTCGTAGGAAGGAGTGGAGCGGCGGGGTGGTGGGAGAGGGGGAGGGGGGCGATGCGAAGGCCCTCGGCTCGCCGCCTCTCCTCCGCGCCCGGGACAGCGAGAATTTCCTGTTCTTGTCGCGCGCTGCGCCGTGCCGTGCCGAGGCGAGTCGAGGTCAAGCGAATCGAGGAGTTGAGCAAGTCAGATAAACGCGAGTGGCCGTCGTCGCCGACGTCGTCGCCGTAAGCCGAGTCCGCCTCCTTCTCTCTCTCTCTGCTCTCGAAGCTTCAACCGTCGCTGCTGCGGTCGTTCTCTGACTTACCGGCACGCGCGCCAATCCTCCCCGAACATCATTCATTAATGATTGTAAATCCTCGATTGGCCATTTCCTTGATAAATGTCCCTTACAACCGGCAAGGCCGAGTCAACGAATCAAAGAACCATCTTGCCTCGGTAGTATTTCTGCTTTTACGCTCTTTCGACAGGGGATAATGAGCTTTCTGAAGCCTCTTACTAATATCGCTTTTTACTTGACGCTGGTAAAAAATGGGAATTTAACGCTGAATCGAGCTTTTATTAATCATAACATGCGTTGGTACGATATATTATGACATCCCATTGCGTAACTATTGTAAATCTGACATATAATAATCATCGGCGCATAAGTAATGCTAATTTAGGAGAACTAATTGTAGGTCAAGGAAGGACGAGGTGTTACAAATTACAAGTCGATGTATAAAATGATTAATTTGAGGCTACAAGACGACGACGTAACGCTTGTGCCATAATGAACGAATTCTTGATGTTGTGAACTTATCGTGTATTTGTAATTCAAAAATCACAATTAACTTCGTACCAACAAATATGGATACGAAACGTACACCTCGCGCTGGGCTGATGATAATTCAAAAAACCGCTAAGGAAGGTATTGAGGTACGAGTGAAAATACTAATCATGCCTTCTTTTTTTTTTATTACCATATTGGTGGCTAAATTACTATCACTTTTTCGATAGAATTATCAAATGTATTCATCCCTTAGGCGCCGATAAAAGAAAATACTTATAGAGAAACGGTGTCATTTTCTGAAGAAATATTCTGATATTTGATAGTTCGCCGCGTTAGACGTTGTGAAGTATTATGAAAAATTATACTGATTCATAAATATCCCAATACAATAGCATAAAGCCAGTCCCTTACCGTTCTTATAATAACAAATAACAAAAAACAAAAAACAAAAAACAAAAAATAAAAAAAATATTTCAATAGGATAGGCTTATCTAATTTCTTTTAATAATAAATAAATTACGTTTACTTCTTAGTGTTACGTGTCCTTTAAGGTCAAAAACATATGCACATGAATATATGTATATATAAAACAATTTCAAGCTATTTGTAATCTATATTATTACTATAGATTAAACAAAATGGACATGTGCTGTTATAAGCTCTTGGTAGTTTACTAAAATTAAATACACCAAGTGAAGGTTGATTTTCGTGATAATTACGTAACTGTAAGTTTGCAACAGTAACAACTTTCTTTCATTCTAGGACGTAATGAGCAAGATTGTAGACAAGGATAATAATGTATTATCGGACTTTATAACAATCCACTAAATGGTTAACCGATGATGGAAAAAAAAGAATTTCAATTTATGTCATTCTCGAATCGAAAAATAGTGAAAGAATAATTCACATATTATTCATAGCGTCATAATATTTTTCTACAAGACAACAAAAAATTTATGATGGAGATAAATTATAATTAGACTCGGTAAAATCACTGCTTCGATAAATATATTTAATTATTATTATTTGTACGTGCTAGCACACGCGCGCGCGCACTGATGCGCACTCCGCACGCACGCACGCACGCACGCACGCACGCACGCACGCACGCACGCACACAAGATTAAATAAACGTACCGATCCCTCGTATTCAAATTTGAGCGTTGAACTTTATAATTAATAATAAATAATAAAATAAATCTTAATAAGATAAAACTACTAAAAAATTGTTATCGGATTTGTAAATAATGTCTTAAATAAGATACTTTGAAAATTATATATAGCACGAACTAATTAAATATGCACATGCAAGTAAATTGTTAAAAGAAAAAAAGAAAGAACGAAAGAAAAAAAGGGAAAAAAGCCATAAACAATATTTAAGGCCCTAATAATGACGAAATTTGGCACGATCTACAATACCAATAGCAAACGAATCATTAAAAAAAAAAAAAAAAAAAAAACCCCTGTGCTTGCGATCCTAAAAACTGTTAATGCATATCGATTAAGAGTCCGTTAAAAATTGTTAAATTCGCCGATGTTGTAAGATCTCGACAAGCCCCCCCTCCCCATGTATAAACCGCTTATTTTTTTCTGAATACTTTCAAAAAATTCAGACCGTGTCGAGCATCGTTACGAAACGAGCATTCGCGCATTACGTTACCAAGCCTTCCGGTAACATAACTTAGCAAAAACAGTTTTGCGAATTAACTAAACAACCGTCAAAAAGGCAAGTGAAAAGAGAGAGAATCGAGAGAGAGAAAGAAAAGAGTAAGGTCGATAAAGTAGATCGCAGGCGAAGACTATGGAACGTTAGTGTGAAAACTGTGCAAAAAAGCAATTTGCGCGGCTACGAGAAAACTACACTGCACCTAAGACATTCGAGAATCTGCAAGTTAACCGAACGAATCGCGCTATCAGCGAGGCGTGCAAGCACGGCGCCGGGGAAAATGCCGAGAAGGACGATAAGGAAAGCTCGAGCTGAAAGGCCTGGGAACGCTAAAGACAGAGAGAATAAGAGAATGACCGTGGAAGGGGTACAGGGAGGGGCGGAGGGAGAGGGTAGACGAGGGAGAGAGCGAGTGCGATTGAGAGAGGGAGGGAAAAGACAGAGAAGCAAGCTCGGATCTCGGGCGGCATTCCATCCTCGGCGTCGCTCACGTCGTCATCGTCGTCGGTGTCGCTGCTGCTCTTATGCCACGAGGAGGCGGAGGTTTGTGAGAGTGAGAGAAACGTAGTGAGCGAGTAACGGTGGAGGCGCGGAGGGGCAAGGAGAGACGCAAAGAACAACGTCGCTCTCCTCCTCGCCACTTGGCTGCTTCTTCGGGCAACTACGTCGTCGACGTTGCTGCTGCTGTCGCTGTCGCTGTCGCTGTCGCTGTCGCTGTCGCTGTCGCCGTCGTCGTCGTCGTCGCCGCCACCGCCGCCGCCGCCGCCGTTCGTGCAC
>NW_011948426.1:1274371-1341871 GCF_000503995.2 Ceratosolen solmsi marchali | reverse complement strand
GAGAGAGAGAGAGAGGGACCTCGGCTGACTAGGGCCAAGAGCATCGCCGCTGCCTGCGTTGTTCGTTCGTTCGTTCGCTCGTTGTCGGCCGGCGGCTGCGTGCGACGCTTTCGAGGGGCCGCGACACCGGCTGTCCGGGAAAGTAAAATAACAGCCAGGCTAGGCCGCCCGGTTACACGACGACGCCTCGTGTGCGTCGCCTCCTATATCTCCATCTGCCTGCCTAACTGTCTGTCTGTATGCATGCCTGCCTCCACTCTCTCACTCTCTCGCTGGATCACCTAAACTGGCACCGAGTCTTACATTGTGGAGCCACATTGTCGTCCGCACTCTCAAATAGAGTGAACCTTCTTTTTGTGCTCACCTAAGGGTACCACCAAGCGTACGCCCTACCTTTTTTCGAATTTGTGACGAGAGCTTCTCTACGAAAACTATCGGATTGTGTTTGAATTCATGCAATAGTTCGCATTTCACAAACCCGAGATTAACACCGAGCTTGATGCCATTAATTAAAGAGAATTTTTTTCAATATAATGGCTCTGGCAGTTCGTATTCTAAAATAATCGAGCAGTTTAGAAAATGAAGACCTATTTGCCTTTTGCATAAACAATCATATTTTATACTTTTTTTAGCGATATTATCATCCACTCTAATATTAAACTCTAGCTACGATTATACGTTTCCTCGAATATTTGCGACGAACACATTTCGATATTATACAAGCGATCCCATTAAACGTTTACCGCATAATTTTAATTTAACACGTTGAATCGACGTCGGTTCGTCATTCGCTTACTAATCACATAGTCCACCTTTCGTCTTATATGGCAAGTCAGCTGTTGTAGTAAAATGAATTTGCAATAATTACTTAGTAGCAATTTCGCACTTGATTCTAATAAAATATATAACAATCGTTAAAAGAATGATAATGCCGAGCCTCCCAAGTACAAATAAATCTGTTAATCATCAAGTAAAATTCGATTTATAAACCTCCACTGACAAATTGATCTTTTTATATGAAAAAATCGGTATAGACCAAAAAGTATTATTAGCAATGATTATAAAAAGGAATCGAATGAAATATTGAAATTCGATGGGAAGACCCATTTATTCGGCAATACAATAAACTCCCTTCCAACTTTGTAATTTACAATCGTATCTGGACAATAAAGATTATGAGCAAAAAAGAGTCAAATCGCTCGGAAGGGCCATAATTCGTGACTCGAGCTCCGAGACTATGACCGGTTAGCCTATTCAGTCCTTTTAAGCCAAATAAAACTTCTACGACACAAATATAATAATATTATGCATTGACTCACTTACCGAGTACTCGGGTGCACTCGTTTCAACACTCGACCACATAGATAACAATTAGTACCAGCATCTAACGAGTTTTCTCTCATTCCATTCACAATACCCTTAGAAGCCCACTACCACTACTACATTTTTATCCAAATGTTCGTTTAAAGGTGACAATGATTTTATCGGTGCGCGCCTCCAGAGAGCCACGAGTGCGATATGATCGCGCTGTTAATCTCGTGCATTAGATAACTAAAACACGATGTTTTAATAACGAAGTTTTACACTTTCATGTTCTCAAGTTTTTCATACTTTGACGCTTCGGTACTTGCATTAAAAAAAATAAATATATATATATCGACTACGATTTTGTTTCGATAAATTAAAGGTTATCTTTCGCGAATTGGAAAACAGAGAAACAACATGTACTCGAGTAAAATATTTTTACACGCTTTGGTACACACGCGCGCTCTCTCTCTCTCTCTCTCTCTCTCTCTCTCTCCTCCGTGTGATAGCATCCCAGCCTAACCTTAAAAAAAGTATGAAAATCCTATCCTGGTCGACACACCGCCTTATTAGCCGAACAATAAATAATTGGCTCTTATAAAAGAAAATCAGTCGTATTAGTGACGAGTGTCGATTCTCTTTACCGATAAAACTGACACCGGCTGTGCAAAGTTTTCAGTCGATGCTAATTATTTATGAACACGACCAATGAATGAATTTTTCTTAGTCAAATTTTACGTTGGTTTTTATACTTTGGCAACGGCCAAAATATCGATTTTATACTACATAAAACGTATTCTCATGCCACGGTTACGTACTTTCAATTCACTCATTTTAATGTTAAAAAAACTTGAAGTTTTTACGTTTCGTCGTCAAATAGAGAAATAACAAGGTCATTTATTGTTGCTCAGCGCAGTTAATACTTAATCTATACAGAGACTTTTAGAACCGACTTTTTATATTCATTTATACGGTGAACTATATTTTATAACTAATTTATGTATTTATATCGTGCCTATTAATTATAATTCTCGATAATCCAATTCCTTATTAACAAAATTTTATTCTACTTAAGGAGAAATACGATAACATTCGATCACTTGCGTTTGTACTATATTTGCATTCGATTGATTTACAGAGATGACTCGGAAATATACGAAATACGCACACGCACACGCACAACGTAGATAATGATGTTACGATAGGCGCTAACAAATAACAGCGATTTCAAAAATATTCAGGTCAGAAAAATAATTTCTAGTACTGAAAAGAAGTCCGGCAATCGTCGTGACTCACAGTCCAGTGTCCGTTAACGTGTAACAATCATCGTGAAATACACTTTAAACGAACAATTTTCGCGATAGTTAAAAATATAATACGTGTCTAGTATAAATTATTTACGGATTTATGGCACACTAACATCGTTGAGCAATTGCCTAGTTATTTCATCCCCCGTTATCCCTCAACACATCAATCGATGTACTACTCCCTCTCCAAACTCTCATTCATCTCTCTTCTTTTTCTGGCCGAACCACACGAATAAAATGGTAAAAAATACCGGCTTTTCTTGCTTATTCCTCCCACCTCGCCCGCACTCTTGTATCAATCAAGGCAAAGAAGAAGAAAAAATGAAAAAAGAACAACGCTCTTGTGAAGAATAAAATTCTTCTATACTACAACAGATAATCGATTATACAGAATGTAGATATTATGATGATTTTAAGATGTTTATATTACAAATACCTTCCAATTTGATAAAACTCACAGATTGCCGTTACAATTGTCATTTGGCCTTGAAAGTGCACCAAGCGCTCAAAAATTTTCAAGGATAATGGAATACATTCGACACTCTACCACTCGTTTTTCAACATAAATTTCTATCACTTACTAATAAAATAAAGCTAAAAATATATATATATATATATATATATATATATGTATATAAGCGTCACTTTTCTTTCAACGTACACATTAACCAATAATATCCCATAAAACAAAAGATGACGTTATTCCCATTTAATATTTAACAGTTACCGTGCTTTATGCATTATGAGGATATTGTACAATCATCTTCGTACTCCGTTTCTCAATTCTCGTTTTAAGTATCATGAATAAATAGAAAATGTTCATTACGCAGTTGATTGATTCAACAAAAGTGAAAAGTCAAAAACGCGACAGAAATCACATTCGATATTAGTAAATTTTTCAGTCCCACCGGGCAATGCTAGTTGCCCCCCCCCCCCCGCCCGACCATCATTCAAAAATGAGATGCATTTGGCAATACATCCGTGCTCGTTGCAACTGTATTGTTTGAAGTATCGGGGCACTTGAAAGAGAATTGCCATCTAGGAGATTTGTAACCGTAAAAGGAATGTCACGAGCATCTACATGGCTAAATTTCATCCAAAAGTTCAATGGAGCGCGCGGAACCTCCTACCGCTCATCCTAAGCCGATCGAATTCTTCTGCTCCCCTACCTAACCGAAATCGGTCTCTTCCACTAAATATCCTGATAAGTAGTAGATTACGTCTTTTCATTTACGGGGACTCGTCGATTTGATGGTTAACGGCGAGCAACCGTAGCGGCATCACCGTCGGACCCGCCGCCTGCTCACCAGCGGATCGTCCGCGCATCGATTTGCTCGACGTCGTCGTGGCTCGTGCCAAGCCGATGTGACATAGGCCTCACGATAAAGAAAAGAAAAGAAAGAGGAAGGAAAAAGAAAAGAGTCCAACGGGTCGCGGTGCTACTAACTTTCGCACACATGGGAGATAGAGGGAGAGGGAGAGGGAGAGGGAGAGGGAGAGAGAGTGAGAGATCGACAGAGCTTAAAAGGGGCCGTCGTCGGCTTGGCAGCGGTGGAGGAGCGCCGCCACCTATCGGGTTACCGCGACCGCCACCCGGTGGCACGACAAAGAGCGCGTCCTCCACGTTGGGGCGATCGATCGTTGCTGCGAGGAAAACGAGGACGCAGGAAGGAAGAAACTTGTGCGCGGCTCGGCAGCTCCCGGGTAATCGATGCCACCACGGCCCCTACATCCCCTCTATGATGGGCCGCCGTCGCCCCCGCCGTTCCTTCCACTATTGTTTCGTCGTTCTCCTGGGATAGCGTATCCGGGACCACGTCCGAAGTTTGGCATCCGAGGCCGAGAGACTCCACCGTGGATTCCGATGGAGCGTCAATTTTTGGCGGAAAGTTGGCCGACACAGCCCTTACACGAGGCTTGCGTAATCCACATTCACGGCCGCGAGCCAATAAGATTCGAGGGCTGGTGCTGCTCCTACCCTCAAAGCCTAGACGAAGCGATCTCAACTTCCGATTATCGAAGACGATCGCCATTTCCATTATCTTGCCATTGGTGTAGATTTATTAGGCATACTGGCACTGCCTAGCAGAGCAGCGTAATTCTAACCTCACGGATAGGCGTAGAGAGAGAGAGAGAGAGAGAGTCACTGAACTGGGACAGTCGATGAACGCACGCGTGCGTTGAGTTTTATTGCAACAGCAGAAGGTTACGTGCAAGGATGTTGCAACTATCGTTATCGATAATTTGCGCAATGTTGTGCGTTGATTTGTCAAACGATCCTGTTCCGACAGAAATCATCAGACAAATAAATTGTTTCAGAATTTCGTGAAATAGAAATTTAAATTGTCGTCTGAAAGAAAATTGCCAGTTGAAAAATGAGTTCAAACGCATAATACGTTACATATATATATATATATATATATATATATATATATATGTCGCATACTCGGGACGATGACTAAGAATTCTACGATATTTCAACGTATGATGCTCCTGTTCATATTTTTAATACACTACTTCAAATATCGTTATATCGTGCTAAGCTGCGCGAAATTTCCCTCCCGTGGGGAATGTCGTCTCTACTTTGATCGCATTAATAAAAAACTTGGGTAATTGGCGTACCTGGCATTGCGCCCACAACGCGCGTAGGCGCGCACGAGAAACCTGGACAACACTTGGGGGATAATTGCTTGGTAGACGAATGAAAAACGTAAAATGAAAGGGTATGGGGGCTCGCGTTTGGCTGCGTGGGTGCGTGCGTTCGTGCACATGTATGCCATAAGCAATGCGGTAGTGCTGTGAACGAACATGCAAACACGTTGCTCTATTAAACTCCGAAGCGCTGCGGCGGCGTCAACAACAGTAGCGACGATGGTGGCGACGGCGGCGGCAACGGCGGCGGCGGCGGCGGCAGTGGTGGTAGTGGTGGTGGTGGTGGTGATGGTGGTAGTGGTGGACAAAACGAACTGGAGAAGGGGGTGTTTTGATTCTAAAGACACGTGTTTGTCTCACGACAGTCTGCCGCTTTCTCTCTTTTCCACGGCACTAGGCGCGCGAACGCGACGCGCTTCTTCTTTAATTTTTTCCTCGTATTGCTCACACTGCCAACGTCGGAATGCCGGGGCTGGGCTGAGATTTCGGCGATCTCGGCTTCTACATCGACCCCTAATGGATCGCCCGGGCCGAGCAGGAAGCCCGCAGCCAAAAGTGTCGGACGATCGGATCAGTCGCCGTGAAATCGAATTTATCGCCGACAAGGAAGAGATTAAACACCGAAGCCGAGGCCGAGCTCGAGAGCTCTCGCTCTCATGCACACATAGCCAAATACTCGTAGATGATGCCGAAGCCGAAAGTTTCGAGGATAGAACGCGACGTACGAGGTGCGCAGGAATTTTATTCACCCGCGGCCGCAGGCGGGCATGGGATTTTTACGTTGCTTTTGTTATTCCGTACTGCAACCATTATTAATAAAAATATATGCGGCTTACGTAACCTTAGGAAGCTACGGGGAATCAGGACGTTTTTACGAATGATTGAAATAATGATGTATGATATATTATTAGAGCGCGTTTTGCAAAGTTAACGATAAAATTCGCATTTGAATGTAAAAGCTAAAATGCATAAACATTGGCAGACAATTGTAAGACCGACGATTTTAAAATAATGACAATCAGCATATTTAACTATGGTAATCCATGTAAATCGAGGATAGTCCGCCTTGAGAAAAAGTAACTAAATGCCTGGTACGGGTCGTGTTAAATTCCTCGGAAGCTCCTAATAAAGCATGCAACCGTGTATTAGATTGCTAAGGTCCCTGGTAAAGGACATCCAACGGTAAGCGTCGAGGATATTGTCGATTGAATCGCCCGTATGGTAGAGAATAAAAGCAGAGCGCGCTTTTAAAGTCCGATAAAAAAAAGAAGGAAGATGTTTAAGGTTAACTCGCGACTGCCCACACGTCCGGGAAAGATTTTTCAAGGACTCGCAGTGGGTGTGCGCGCAGCTGGCGAAGGATCGGTTTTCGTTTCATTCCACGACGACCATCTTGTTGTTGCCGACGTCGCTGCCGTCTCCGCCTCCACCGTCGTCGTCGTCTTCGTCGTCGTTGACATAGTCCGCGTCATTGTATTCGAACCTAATAGTCGCCCACCACTTCATCCATACTCTCGACGAATCTTCGCGCGCACATTCCCCCATCCCATCGACTCCGGACTAACAGTATATGCCCTGCTCGAACAGGGGCGCTGCTTTGGCTTTTCAGGACCATCCTCGACGGCTGTTCTGTGAAGCCAGCCTGCTTGGAATGCGGGCTGGAACGGAGATCTGGCCGAGATTTTTGGAAGGGTAAATATGTGGTCACGAAAACCGTATCCTCGACCATGGGCTTCGGTTCAACGGTCCACTTTTGGGGATTTACGACGCAAAAGATGCAAAGGATGGACATGCATATACATACACATACACACACACACACACACACACACACACACACACACACACACACACACACACACACACACACACACACACACACACACACACACATATAAGCACACTTACGGCTGGACTTTTCAAGTACGATATATCCGGCAAAGAATGATCCTTAAATCAGGCAGCGGTGAACAACGTCTCAGTAACGTCGATAAAAATATCGTAACTGCCCGTTCATTAATTTTTTATCTAAATTTCCCCGATATTTTAATTGAACTTCATTAAACAATTACAGTATGCGTGGCCACTGTAAGCCAGGAGAATTTATAGCTTCTCCCGTTTATTTGGCCTACTATTCTCAATCGCTTGGATTTACATATCATCGTAAGCGATAACAGTGGTTATTAATAACGAAACGATGGATAATCATATAAGGGATTAAATAGTTCGATCGTGTTTTGCAAGTAAGATTGACAAGGGACAACGAGGGGTGGAGAGGGGGAGGGGGGGGTGCTTAGAGAAAAAGACAACTGATGGAATTCCTGGATGTACAGTGCGCGCACATTTAACGCACAGGGCAACATTTATACAAAATCGCAACGCTCGAAGTCTCAATGACGACAGGAGAAACGGCGGCGCCCGGACACGTCTCGATACGGAGATAATGAGTCGTGTTGGCAAGGAGGCAGAATTATTATATGCATTTGCTTTGACGAATAGTGGATCGTTTCGTATTATTTCCTCGGGACCATAGATCGTCGGTTTATTACCGAGGAGAAGCGCAGCAAGAGCGGCGTCGGTGTCAATCGGGGTGAGATAAAATTTTTCTTTCCTTCTTCGTCCTGCGATTCGAATAGCATGGATGACGTCAAGGGTGCAATAATACAAGAGATGCCGTTACTTACTTAGAGCATCGACCGATTACCAAAGGGATCCATTTTAATGGCATCGATTTCTCATATTTATGCGAATTTGTTAGAATTTGCAAGCCACACGTGTGAACCATACGGTCGGTATGACCACGTACCGACAATGGAAAACCGGGAATTCTTGGAACAGCCGATGAGCCTGTGTTGTTCCTCTCCGCCCCCCTTTGCGAAGCATTGTTGTCGAGCACCGGGCGTATATATTCTCGATAAAGGGAGCGCGGGACAGTTAATAAGAACAGGAGCGTCGCGACCTTCCTTCGGTCATGGTAACATCGGTAGTGCAAATTTTTACCCCAGGTTCAACGGTAACGGGCGTGTGGACGCGGGATCGGACAGACGTTGGTCGCTGAAAGCCGATTTGAAAATATGACCACTGAAGAGGGAGGGAGATTCGTTAAGTTGAAGAGCCAAGAGACGCGCCGAAATTTCCTTCCTCGGCCGAGGTCGGTCGGCCTCGGCGTCGTTCGGGGCTAACGCACCCCTCGAGCTCCCCTCGTACCTGGGCCACCGCGGACAAATCATGGAAGGGCCCCGCATTACCTCTCCCCTCGGCGGACCTCCTCCCCACCGATGCGAGCGCCCCGTACGGGGTGGGAGAGGTCGCGGTAAGAGGAACCAGGTATCGGCATACTTAGGCCTCCAGCTCCTCCTTTTCCTCCTCAACCACCTCCGCCATGTCTTTGTGATGCGCCGGGTAGGCTAATGGGACCCGTTCCCGGAAGGCCCCACCGCTGCAACCTTTTGGGAAGCGTTCGCGGAGCCGATACGCACGCCTGACTGCCTGCCTGCCTGCCGCTCTTGCTACTTATCCGTTTGTCTGTCTGTCTGTCTGTCGGCCTGTCTTTCTTTCGTTCTCTTATTTATTTATTTTTTGTTTTTTTGTTTTTTTTGCCACGACTTTCCATCTCGCTCCTCGCTTTTACTCCGGCGAAAACTGGTTACGTGCGCGCATCCAATTTGATGCGCGACGACGACGTGTCATGTCGCATTTCGAGAGGTTACCGACAATCTACTTTTTCCCAATGCCACACCATATCGAGCTTCCTTTCTTAAGCGCACGAGAATTTTATATTTCCACGTAACGGGCTGGTGAATTGCAAATTAACCAAACGACGCCGTTCCGTTAAAACGGGCCTTCTGATAATGTAGAGAGAGAGAGAGAGAGAGAGAGAGAGAGAGAGAGAGAGAGAGAATGGAAAGAAAACTTTGATGACAACTTAGGCCTAAGCTTCCCCAATCAAATTCATTTTATTGATTTTGAGAGCGAGTATCATTTTGTTTTTTCTTTTTGAAATAAAAAAAACCGTCTTATCGAGCTTTAAATAACACCCGGAGTCGAATTCTTTATATCGAGGAAAGGATTTTAAATGAGAATTGTGACCCGTACACTTTAGCATTTGATTATTTGTTTGCCGAACGAGTAGTGTTATTTTGTTGCGGCCCTACAAATT
The DNA here is from genome assembly GCF_000503995.2 of Ceratosolen solmsi marchali. NCBI lineage: Eukaryota > Metazoa > Arthropoda > Insecta > Hymenoptera > Agaonidae > Ceratosolen > Ceratosolen solmsi. The sequence goes on along the minus strand of NW_011948426.1, from coordinate 1,332,448 downwards.
TCTTTCCCCAGCTGAATTAAAACATGCGTATTCAGGTATCCGTACCTACGAGACACGAAATTAAAATTTTAGATATAATATGATGAAAATAATGACGACAGTTACAACTTAAAACGAGATTTCGAGTTTGTATAAAATAAAAGCGAATATTTAAAACACGGCCGGGTCGCATGATGTGTATTTAAGTATATTTTCCTGGAATAAGTTGGGGTTATAATTATTGAATTGAAAATAATGCGACGGCATATAACGGGCGCTTGCTGTAATCGAGCAACGCCAATAAACATCACAATAATTTCGGATCTCGCACCGAGCAGAGTCATCTTGAAACCGAAAGTTTCGAATATATCGTTACCTTTGCACCGGTTAACCATCCCACGCTAATTATCGTATCCTTACACCACTGGCACTATTTCAGTCTCGGTAGAGCGGTGGCATGTAGATACGCAGCCCGTAAAGCCGCCCGGCAACGCCGATATTTACAACAAAATATTACATGATTTCCCCCGCAAGGCAGGAGGACAATCGAATAAGAAATGGCCGGCCGACGCCAGCCATGCAAAGAAAGCTTATAAAAGATTGCACGTCGTTTCGGTGAGCGATAAATTTTGGTCGCCAGCGTCTCGTGACTGGCCGCCCTAACCTCAAAAAAAAAAAAAAAAAAAAAAAAAAAAAAAAAAAAAAAAAAAAAAAAAAACAACTAACTTATCTATCATACGGAAATAAAGCGATGCGAAAAGCCGGAAAAATATGAGCAAAGAGTCGGCGGCGTAGGCGCGCCGACACATCCGGGCCTGGCGAAAGCCGAGAAAATTTTCCTACGGAGGACGAGCGGTGGGCGGAGTTGGCCGTCCGAGGAGGGGGTCTTCGAGTACCGTTCGCGTAAACTCTCGGTTGAGCGCCAGCTTACACGGACCCGATAAAATCGCTGCTGCCACCGCCACCGCCACCGCCACCGCCACGAACGACGACAACGACGACGACGACGACGACGACGACGACGACGACGACGACGACGACGACTACGACGACGACTACGACGACTACTACGAGGACAAGGATAAAAGGCTCCGCGCAACCTTGGCAATTTTTATGTCCGTTTCACAGGTACGGATAAATTCTGCCCTAGAAGGTTAAACGAGAGCAGCGGGGCAAGGTAAATAAAAGGGTAGCGGCAATGAAACGGAAGCCGATGGTGCCGGGCCCATTGGCGGGAAGTGAACTAATACGTTGAAATCTAATTATTCGTTGCATATTTGAAAGCTAGCAGACGACTCTGTAAGACCGCGGAGAAACAATTTCAAGAAGCGGAGTGAGATGCAAGACTAGCTCGTGAATAAGTGAGTGAGTGAGAGAGTGAGTGAACGTGTGCGTATAAAAGAACGAGAGAAGAGAAGGCAAGAGGAGATGGTAGTTGTAATAGATGACGAGGAGTGCAAGAGAGCGAAAGGCAAGTAGAGAAAAATACGGGAGAGTATTAGAGGAGTGTCGAGAGTAATAGAGGGAGAGGAAAAGAAACTCGACCGGGCGAGGGACGGAAACGCGTTGGCAATGTACGGCATGGAGAGAGCCTGGACGCCTCTAATGGCGGTACCGTCGGTCTCGGGTTCGCCGCGCACGCCGTCCCCGAAAGCGTCGCAACTCAAGAAACAAAGAGGCTGAAGTGCGAGAGGGCGCGTGCGCGCTTCCTCGTGTGCGTGCCTGTGTTCCTGTCTCTCTGTGTGCTTGTGCGCTTGTGTGTGCAGGCGCGCGCGCGCGCAGGCGTGTGCGCGCGTGTATTCGCGTATGATGTTTGTGTGCGTGTGGTGCTGTCTTACGTACTGAAGTACGAGGGAATATGAAATTAATGTGGTGATATGGTGTACGTACCTTGAAGGGCAGGCAAGTCCGTATCTTGTCGACGAGTTGGCGGTTCTTGCCTTCCTGGCCGAAGATGTCCATCTTGACGGCGTCATAGGAGGCGCAAAGCCTGCAGAGCTCCTCGAACCTTTCGCGTTGCTCCATTGCGCTACTGGCACTGCTTATTGTCGACGTCGGTGTCGTCGACGTCGTTGTCGTTGTTGTCGTCGTCGCCGTTGTCGTCGTCGTCGTCGTCGTCGTAGCCGCCGCCGCCGCCGCTGTCGTTGTCGTCGTCGTAATCGTGGTTGTGGTCGTCGTCGTCGTCTCTGCCGCCGCCGCCGCCGCCGCCGCCGCCGCCGCCGCTGTTCTTGCTGTCTTTGCCGTCCTCGCCGTCCTCGCCGTCGTCGTCGTGGCGCGCTGGCCGACTCGTCCACGGCCCCGCCAGCGAGGAGCCGCGGGGTCGAGAGAAAAAGACGAACGGACAGACGGTGCGCCTCGCTCCGTCCTGCTTCCTCGGCTGCGCCCTCCCTCCCCCCGCAGCCTCCTCCTCCTCGTCCCTGGCTTCAGCCTCCTGCCTTCTGCCTCCACCTCCGCGTCGTCGTCGTCGTCGTCGTCGTCGTCGTCCTCCTCCTCCTCCTCCTCCTCGTCGCTCGTATCTACCACCCTGTCGTTCCTCGCTCTCGCTCGGTCCCTCCTTGTCTCGCGCTCGCCGCTGCGAACCTCGTAACCGCTTCGCGCGACCGCGGCTTTCTCTCCTCCTGGCGTCGTCGCACACTGGCGCGTCCTCCGCGACGAGTCTCTCTTGTTCGCGCGGCGGCCGTCGCCCCGGAGGCTCTGCGCGAGCGCGTCGAGCGGTCCGGCCGCGGGGAGGCTCGAGAGTGCGCCCGAGTGCGCGGCCCGACGTAGTGGCGGCGCGCGTAGCTGCGCCCGTGCCGAGACGACGCTCCGGGGCGGCCGGCGAGAGCGGGCCGGAGCCGCCGCCACCGCCGCCGACGAGCGTCGGCCAATCGGGTGGTGCGCGCGGCCCACCGGGCGCCGCCATCTTCGGCCATGCTCGGCCACGCACATGCCCGGCCCGGGCGCACCGGGAGATGGCGCCAGTCGGGGCCTCCGGGAGGCCGCCGCCGAGCCGCCACCAAGGACGAGGAGGAGCGCCGAACGCCGAGCCAGCGGCACTCACGACGCCTGCCCGGTGTCGTCCCACCCCGTCCCCGGAGCTCAACCGCACTCCCGATGCCAGAGCCGCACCTACGTTCGCGACCTCGCGCTCGTAGCAGCAGCAGCAGCAGCAACTCGCTTCACGAGGCTGCCTCTTGAGCTCCTCGCCTCGTCTCGCCTGTCGCGCCTTACCTCTCCTTAACTCGGCTCACCTCGGCTTACCTCTCCTTAATCAGCTCGCCTCGCCTCGCCTCACCTTCGTTCGCTTGTCGTCCAACCTGGTCCCGCGGGGTGAACAATTCCATGTTAACAGTGATGGGGAAGATACCGGGGATACCACAAGTCGTGGTCCAAGTTCCCGTCGCTTTAACGACATAGTCCTCCTCGTATGGCCGCCTCTATGAGCCGCTGCTTCCAACGCTTCTGCCATGGGGAGTTTTGTTTAGATTAGGGCCTGGAGGGGGAGGGTGAAGTGGCAACGAGCGTTTGATTAACCGTGTATTTGGTCGAGACGGGTCGTGGGGCCTCGCCCCTGGCCCTGGACACGCTCTATGAAAATTATCATAATCGTATTATTGATTGTCCGCAGGTTAAGTCTTACGTACGACCGTCGCGAGGAAAGTGACGAGAATCTCGAGATTGAGTAATTGTTTCAATGGGATGATTGTGCGCCGTTAAAAAATAACTGACTGTCCTTTGTATGGTGGTATAAGTCGTCGTGCGTGTGTAAAAACGTGGAATAAGTCGTCGTGGATGAGAAGGGGTTATCGTTGAGTAGCGCCAAGCTGGGATAATGGAAAATTTGTCCTATAAATCAGTGAGGTCGTAATCGGTATTTGCATTTGACGTTGTGTGAGATGTTTTGAGGGACGATAAATCGCGTGGATATTTGGTAGATTTAACCTATGGGGTGCAAGGAGGTTTGGTTAATCGTTGGGATTTGTGTGGGGACTTGAGTAGCCGGCCTAGAAGACGATTTTCCAAGCTAATTCGTAATTTAATAGACGCGAGGGTCAATTGTAAATTTAGATGTCGCGAGATTAATTGTTGAGACGTTTAATGGGATCGAGGAATGAGTCGTATGAAAGTGATGAGGTAGTCCAGGGTGCTAATGGTAAGTTTGGAAAAATTGATTTGGAAAAAATGAAATGACAATATAACGTGTGATTCCGATAACGGCTATAATAATAATGTGAATGACTTAACGTTGGCTTTGAGATGAAAAAAGTCGGAGTGGGTAGTGAAGAGGAAGGAACGAGGGGAAAAGAATTCGCAACGGTTACTTAGCTGCTTAGGTTGTTCTGTTGGAAATTTGGATCTTTTCCAAAATTTGAAGAACATGGCTCGTTTCTTTTAAAAATGCCTTCTTCACGTTTAATTTGCACAATATGCCAAGTATGCCCTTTATTAAATTGGCATCTTGGATAGTGCATGTTTGTCTCGTTGAATTGAAAAGGTCCGGGGTAAGTGATAGATGAATAGTGCTCGAGCATCGAGATAAACGTAATTGTATAGCGCCGAGGCTTTATTAAAAGGAAAATGAAAATTGCAAATCGGCGTTTTGGTGAAAAAATTCATGTTGTCTAAGTCCACGCGCGTGGCCTTATTTATTCGAACTTAATGGCAAAAGTTACTCTCTCGAGCGAACGTCAATATTTAAAAAATCATTAAGTTTTTAAATTAAAAATTGATAAGTCGGTTAAAGCTCCGCCTCATAATGGGATATTAAAATCCTGAGTACGAGGGACCAAGTGCATAATCTGGTAATGTAATAGTAATAGTGATTTTATGCTTGTTACTAGCATTGTAACGATGATTGCTGTTTTTTTTATTTTTTTTTTTTTTTTTTTTTTTTTTTTTATAGGTTTATAACGCAAACCTTGGTATTATCGAATAATTGACCGGTTGCATAAAGCTGAATTGCTTTAACAGTCAATCGTTTGTTGCAAATAAATTTTTGGCTCATAATGAATAGTCAATTATTGAAAAGCGCATAAAATACTACGTATTATGAACTTGTCACTCGTAAAAATCAAAATCTTAAGTATTTACTAAACAATTTTACCGGGGGCAATCGCTTATTAAAAGTTTGCTCATAAAAGGGATTTTATTTACAGGCAAGCGCCATATATAAATGACATTTTTATGTACATTCATTTCTTTACATGTAAATTTATACCCCATAAAGTTAAATAAGTTGTTAGTCTTAATTGATACCATCGTGACGTTTATGGTACTGATTTATGAAAAAATTTTGCTTCTGGTGAGATAAAATTTCAAGTGGCTACATTCGCTTTTTCAACACTAATATCAACATCTAATCGTCAATATTACTTAAATTTTGCCTTAATGAGAATGCTCCAGCACTGTTGCGGCCAAGCTGCTTTTTAAAAAAGTTTTAACAATCACAAAGCTAATAGTTGAAACATTATTAAAAAGTTATTAAATATTATTAAAGACTTCTATTTAAAAAAAAACTGTGTTTTATTATTATTATTACTGTCATTATTGTTATTATTATTATTATTATTATTATTATTATTATTATTATTATTATTATTATTATTATTATTATTATTATTAAAGATCGTCTCATAGGCATCTGTTGTACGTTCACCTGTAATATTTTGGGGATGTTTAGAATTTTTCTCGAACGTGTACTTTGCTTTCACATAAAAGTGCACCGTTTGTTTTATAACAACAAACTTAAGATGCATAAGATAACATTTCCGAACACGCGTAATCTGGACATTTTATCCGACTCGAAGCTATTGCCGATAAAGCAAATTTCTACAATATCTTTTAAACAAGTTAGAAAATTGAAGGTATTGATGTATGATTATTTTAATTTCGAGAGCGAAGCATTTGAAACTTCGTCTCCAGCCTGGGAAAAATAAATTTCTAAATAAAAGTAAAATTCGCTAATGTATCTTTAATGCGATTTAAAATTACTCGGTTATCGTGGGTTCGCACTTGTTACAATGCCATTAAAACTTTATCTTAACTGTAATTTCTAAATCAATTCAATTATTATTTCATTTTACAACAACAAATTGTACAATTACTTCATATATTGTACTACACGAATGAAGATAAAGAGCGATACACGTGCATTGTTCAAATAGCACTAAACATTAATAATTATGAATAAATAGTACATTCAATAAATAATTGAAGGAGAAAAAACGACAAAATAACAATGCACCTAGATCTAAAGTTTTTATATTTTACAATTTTAATAATTATTATTAAATGGGAATGCTCGTGGGTGCGCTTGTTAATTTGTAATACAAGTACAAAAGTTCATGCTCTTCGTCTGCAATAGAATTGTCGACAAATTATCAATGATTCAACGATTTATTCATCTAGTAACGTCAAGCATTCCTTATAATATAATAAGTAACATTTGTTTTATTGCATTCGTCGTGGCTTTACAAATTTTACAGATAAAAATATATATTGATAATCTGTCTTATTCCTCCGATGTTATTTTTAACATTTAATCATATGCTTAAAGAAGGATTTTTAGGCATTCGTATTAACCTTTCAATGTGTGGCATATATTTATAAAGCGACTTATATCTGTGTGCGTTGATGCTTCCACAAAAAAAAAACATAATAATAACATAAGAAAAAAATTTGAAAAAAAATTAGCATGATTCTCTTTTTATAAAAATCTCAGTCTCGTAGCTGATTACCAGCTCTAAACCATCTCAGAACAAGTTTCTTTGTCAGGGGCAACAAAGAGACAACAACACGAGACTCGTAGCGTCACCCTTATCCGAAATGAAAACCAAAACTCACTTTTACCGTTAAGTGTGTGGGTATCAAAATTTTACTAACAAAAACTTTGGTGTAAGCAACTGATTGTGGCGGAAGAGTGTTTGCCAATTTTATGCATAAGAAGCTGAATGAAGTACCCCCGTTACTTATTACAACTTATTACAATTAACACACTTATTAAAAATGTTTTAACTAACCAAACCGAATAATTTTTATAAAGTCGATCCTACAACACACGATGAAAACGTTTCTTCGAGTAACGATGCATTAAAGTTTTTTTTTTTTTTTTTTTTTTTAAATTCTTGATATCCCTAAAAGTTTGGATAATAAAAGCCATCCATAAATATACTAAGGCTTCTATAAATTCGTACGAGAAATTGCAAAAAAAAAAGAGAGAGAAAAAATTTACAATTTCAAACATCGAATAAAAAATGTGCACGAACGATTTACGCATTAAATTTATTTATAATCATTGTACGTATGTATTGATAAAGCCTTTGTGTACATACATACCAATACTCACTGTATAATTACAATTACTATCATGGCTCTTTCGTATATCTTCGTATATATGTAGATATTTTTATATACGCATTTATTACGCGCACAACATTATTCAACAATATGATTACGATTAGATAATAATTCAATGCGATAAAAATCATTTTGAATTGTAAAACTGTAGTAAGCAGGTCATAAGACAGTAATATGGAAATCACAAATAACCATTGTTACATTGATCTTTAAAACAATTTTTGTACAATTAATTGCAACGTTGAATGCAAAAAAAAAGGAACAACACAAGTTGTCAAACATTATAGGCGTCAAATACTTGATTGAAAAGAAAAATTTCGTATTCAGAAATGTAGCTGAGCATTATTATTATTATTATTATTATTATTATTATTATGTCTGTTTGTGCTCATAAACGCCATCCTTATAAACAATATATAAATAACCAATGGAGATGGTGTATAATAATATAACGATTACACAATTGTCTCGGTGAAAATGGCATTGACAATGACCAAAAGTACTATAATCGTTCGATTATTAACTTCACATTATCTTGCATAGCAACATAGTTTTAATACAAATTGTTTAACTTTGCAATAATTTAAGATGGATGCGCAACGAGATGTCAGAATTATTGCAGATATCGTGAAAACATATTGTACGACTGTAATTCGGCTAGAATCAGAATTATTTAGATGAAATTAGTACTGTTTTGACAAATAACGTAAAGTAAAGTATTATATTAATTGACAGTTAAAAAGGAATTACTTTGGCACGAGTGATATAATCTTTCCGAAATTATTATATGAAAGTATAACATCGCCTACGATTCCTTCATCTTCTGTTTGTAATAAACATTAATCCGTACAATAACATACAATAAAGTAATCTAGTCACATTCTAGTCCAAAAAATTATTATTATTATTAGACGTTAAACTTTTACAAATAACGAATGTGCGTGCGGCTTTTCGTAGCTTACGTCATCGCACTCTTACACGACGAGATATCCTCATTTAGCTGCCATTTTATTTAAGATATCGTTAAAGATACATTGTGCTTGGCATAAATGTTAAATGTCATCGCGGCCAGGCAGAGCAACGTCGTTAGTTTTTGCCTGGACAGGCGCATTTCATCCAACGCATAACGCCAGGTTCGCGAATACACGTTTTACGGCTCGAGGCGTTAACGTATTGTCGCCGCTTTTTCTCAATCAATTAAATGAAGATGCAGATGAGCTTTTATCTTGTTGGAATCGGGTTTCGCGCGAACCGGATGATCACCGTTCAAAAAAGTCACGCTCTTTCAAAGGAGTCGAGACTTCAGCCACTAATTGCTTGGGCCAATGTAAACGGAAAATTCTAAAGTATCCAAAAGCCTAGTCTCGTTACGAGACCGGAACACTTGGACGAACGAGGCCGAGCTCCGCGAACTTGTTGGGGAAGTTGCCGATTGCAGTTTTGCGCACTGATAACGACCTCCAGGTAGAGGCTTTTGCAAGAATCACCGGATACCGCGCCTAGACTCGTTAAACCACAGAGCGGACGCGTACACTTGGCTTAGGCTCCATTCCCGGTAACCGCGAATCCACGCGACAACTCGCCATATCCTTAAGGGACGCCTTTCCCCTCGTTTAATCGTTAACGTAGCCATTATTTTGCCGGCGTTTAAACTATCGTTCGATATGGTTACGGGGGGGAGGGGGGATAATCGCGGAGATGTTTCGACACATGGATAGTTTTGTTTCACTGGGTTTCCGTGGTTTCCGAGCAGCGGGTGTCGCGAGTTTCACTGCCATCGCTCGATGTAGGAAACCTTGACGCCTCTATCAAAAGCGGATGCCCGTTACACTCCTCTGAATATCAACAAAGTAATCGCTAAATTTTATGTGAACATGAAGTTTCTTTACGAGTGCGGAGGAAAAATTGCGCTGATAGAGCACCGACAGTCAATAAAAACATTGGACAGGCATAAACGTCCTTTTGTCATTTTTATTGTCAGAATTTGATTATCGTATTCGAAAGCTTTCTTATGATGAATAACTCGTATATTTATGCAAATCACGAGCTTCAGTTGTTAATGCACACATTAAATTTTGCAAAATTGTATGAATGCATTAGAATTGGAGACGGGGCATGATATTTTTAAGATATTGTCGTTGAAACAATGATTTCGCATATAGAATCATTTGCTACGATAAAGCAAAAACTTACTGCAATCTACTAAGCTGTACTACAACAAGCATTATTATCGTAATAAACTATATTTTTAGATAAATAAAAAGATATTAGTGGAGCGATAGAGCAAAAATGAAATGAAAGATTTTATTAAAAATTTCATATTACTGTAATGTAAAATAGTTGAATAATTGTCCACGACATTTTTTTTTTAATTTATATATAATGAGGATAAAAGTTCCTTCGCATAGTTAGTCGTTAAAGCCAATTAAGCAGAAATAGTGACAATATAATGCGTTAAGTATGAGCAAAAGTTGTCTATTTCCATTTTATTTTTTATTTAAAAACTAGAGCTACGTAATTTTGTGATTAAATTGAAATTCTTGCTTAAAAATTTTCACAATATATTTAAAGAATTGTTCACTGTTTATAAATATTTCCAAATTAATAACTATAATTGCTTTTTTTTTTGTGTGATTATTAACAAAAAACAAGATGACCTATTTCGCCAAATAGTGATTACTTATGCTTGTATTAGATCGATCGCTCCTCGTTATTTATCATTAATATAACATAAAGTTTAAATTATGTTAAAACATTGTTATGAAAAGTAATGGAAAAGAGAGACTTAGTGAAAAAATAGTCAGCGCAAGTTAGTAAAAGAAGGCGCGGAGAATGTTGAACAAGAAGAATAAAGGTAACGAGTTGCGGTGGTTTGCTCCTTAATTATTTAGATATGACAAAGTGAATATTTCTGGCATCATCGTATATTCGAACTTGATTGTTACAAAAGCAGGAGTGACAAAGTGGGAATGAGTAGTAATAAATTTGGTTTTGGTTACCGAATATATTTCACATTTTCTCTATTTTTCACCGTCTACTAATCAAAATGATAAAATTACTATTCACTAATCATTCTTTGGAATTCCATCCCATCATCTACGATATATCTGACTTACATTATCTAGCTAAAATATTAATTATATGTGCAGATTATATGCTATATATTTATTTGGATGTACGAAATGCTTTTTCTTATCTTGTATCATTTAATATTCACAGCTTGTGCATTTATTATGTTGAGCGCACTAAATTCATCAAATTTTAAAAAATGCTCAATCTCACATACGTTAGGTAATTTTAAATAAAAGTTTATAAAACTTCATCATACTTTATCTTCTCTCTCGAGTTGCGAAGAAAAATAAAAACGTGAAAATAGATTTTTCATCAACAGTAGTGTTTTTATTTACCATTAATTATTAAATACTTTCAAATTGTAATGTCGATTTCGTTTAAAATACAAAGTTAATTTAAGCATAAATCTTAATGTCTATTGTGAATATTTCTTTTAATTATGAATATGACACACCTGCCAAAATTTCAATGAAGTAAGACTTTTCGTGAAAAAATTAATCATAATTTATTCTCATTTTGCAACGATTTTGTAATTGTAATTTTTCTTAATATGCTAAATGTTCAAAAATTAAATTATTTCGGCATAATGAAATAAACAGACTATAGAATGAATTAAGCGAAATTGAAGAAATACAATTTTTGACGTATCGCGTTTTCTTAAAAAGACTTGTGCATGCAATTAATTGTATTAACAAGAAATATTATTCTTTACAGTCTTTTCCTAAAAAGGGCAAAACTATTTTTTTACAAACACAGAACACGTTATCCATATTATCCATTAAGACTGTAATTACGTGTGTTCATTTGTTTGTCAAAACAATATCATTTTTTATAAGCTCATTATTTCATATTCTAGAATTAATTTTATATATAATATTAATCGGAGCCAATTTAATAACAGTTTTTTTTTCTTTTTTGTTTTTTTGTTTTAACATATGCTAACAAATATAAAGTGGCTGAGTGCATTTATTATAAATGTAGCTTTTACATATATTAGAATATGAAATAGCATGAAAGTTATTATTATTGTTGTCTTTATATAAATACAAATACAAAATTTCAAAGCCATACAAGACGTATAAATATTAAAATATTAAAATTTCAAAGAATTATGTCTTGAAAATTCAATTTATAGTTAAAGAGTGCCAAGTAACTAAATTGAATATCTTAAAATTATTTGTTTAAAAAAATAATTTTGGATTTTCATAAATCATTGCCCATTATTGGAAAAATTAAAGCAATGGAGTTTTGAAATATTTATATAATTTTAAAAAAGAGTTATAAATACTTATAAATAACCATAAAATTCTGCGATCGATAAAGTGAACGTGAGAATTAGTTATTCCTTAATTACTCGTTATATCAATCTTGTCAAATTTATAGATTTCAAATTTATTGCAATACAGATAAATTGATATATAATGAATAATAAGATTTAAAAAAAAAAAAAAAAAGAAGAAGAATAAAAACAGAAACAAAAATTAATAATATAAATAAATTATTTATTCAAAATATAGTACAGATTAAAGTCTAAGAGCATTTTAAAAGGAAATAACGTATTCATACTTTTTTAGATAAATCTATGAAGAATAATTGAAAACCATATATGAATAAATATTTTAGAATAATAAAGATTTTTAATTAAACTACTAAAATTAAAGAAATGAAAATTATTATTATTAAATATCCAATATTAATTTGATTAAAGTACATTTTCATAAGTTTAACTGTTTTTGAAATATCTATTTTCAAAAACAATCATCACAATTCTTTTAAACACTGATTTATAAAATTTAAAAATATTTTTCTTTACTTCTTTTTTACATTATTATATATTATTCATGTGTCAGTTATTAGCTTATTTACTTATTGCAATTTATATTTTTGAAATATTGAAAATTCACAACATATACAATAAATGCTTTATTTTTTTACAAATTTTTTTTCAAATATTAAATTATAATATCAGAATATTTAAAAGAAAATGTAATGCATAAGTCAAACATTCAATTATTCAGATTTATTCTTTTTATCATTTTAATGTATTATAATTTCGGAATAAAATATTTCTTCATATAAATTGATTTTACTAAAGTAGGACAAAGATAATACGATTTTTTAAAAAGAAAAATATTTTTCAACCTTAATTCTTTATTAATACTTTAGAAGATGCGTAACACATCAGTAACTTTAATTTTTTTTTTTTTTTCTATAAATTTATTCTATAAACTTTGAAAATTAAAAAAAATTATAATATAGTAAATTTATGATGCTTTTCTCATTGATATAAACTAATTTATTTGCAATAAAAATTATATTCTACCTACACGAAAGTTGTCTTAATTAAAAAATTGCTTTGTTATCTCAGTAGCTTTTTATCTCGAATCTATGATATAATTAATTCTTTTGGCTAAACAGTAGGTTAGTCGGATGCCTTTTCTCATAAAAAATGGGAAAATTAAAAATTATACCTTATTCTTGTAGAAAATATAATCAAACTTTAGAAAAGTTCTGCGATAAATATAATATAGGCGTTATTATGCATGAATGGAACGTTTCTTGCTTTTTAAATATTAGACAGTAAATATTAAAAATAATCACATTAATTAAAAAATGTTATATTACGAGGGTGTAGGTAGGTTATTTTCTATAACCAAATAAAATAATAATATAATATCGAAGAAAAGCACAAATTATAAATTTTTTACAATATTTATTATTTATTTAATGAAGGTACCTTCGTATATTCTTATAGTTCATCTTATTTATTCGATAATGACAATAATAACTATAACTATAATAATATATTCACTCATTCTCGCTTTCCCCTATAAATTGCAAAATCTTTAAAGTTACTCATTTTTTTTCTCTTTCACACGCTGAAATTGACCGCTTCATTCATAAACGAACGACGCCTAAATATTCATCACACGCGTTTATTATTATTAAACATACGGAAAATAGAAAATATTATCCTTTGTGAAAATCATGTACACATTCGCGCTTATTTAAAAACCACGTGATTTTAAGGGCAACAGGACATCATCACATCCACGACCCATCGATTTTACTTCACCTCACCAAGGAACATTTACATAATCGCTTGCTCCTTTTTCTTTTATTTTTATAGTCTTAAATAAAAAAAATCGCAGTTCTGGTTGTCGCTCTTTGATTTACTCCGCTATGTGCATACTTGTATTATGTTAATATATATATATATATAAAAGAAGAAAAAGAAGCGCTAATCTCGGTTAGCTTATGCTTACATACATCTTATACCGAGTAACATAGTATAATGTTATTTTAATTTAAAGTCGCATTAACCGCGCGACTGTTTTTTTCTTTTTCATCTAGTAATGTATTTTCTTAACATTCCATTATCTTCTCTCACTGATTATCCATGGCAATCAAAGCAGCGACGACGACGAACAGATTCACATAAATAAAATTGTAAAAGAATTTTGACATGTAGACTCCTCTCCTCTCCTCCTCCTCCTCCTCCTCCTCCTCCTCCTCCTCCGCTCGTTGCACATTAAATAAAAAGCATATCGAAGCCATCGCCATCGGAAGTCGCGTACTCGTCCGGCGAGAATATCGCGTGGAAGTACAGGCGGTCGTCGCCCGAATCTTCGACCTCGCTAATATCATCGTTATAATCGTTATAATCGTTATCATCGTTATAATCGTTATCATCGTTATCATCATTATCGTCTCCGTCGTTGCGGTCGTTTTCATCGCCGTTGTCGTCTCCAGGTACGTCGCCATTCTCCGCGTCTATTCAACAATTGTTAAGAACATCGATTAAATAATTAAATAGGTAAATAAGCAATCTACCGAGGCTCTTCTCCGGCACACGTATCAGCAATTAAACTAACCAATAAAAATTATAAATTTTGCAGTTAAATTCGACATGTTAACATTATTTTTATGATTAACGAATTCTTCATTTATAGATTGATTTCTTTTCCTCGTTTCAATTAATATTTTACACAATTTTTTAATCTGCCTATTATCCTTATTAAAACTTTTTTTTTATTTATTTTTTTTTTTGTAATACGTCATTATTGGCTATTTGGCTCAATGTAATTAATATTTCGGGTAATTTTTTTTTTTTTTGCAATGTATTAACATACTTAAAATAGTCAAATTATGAAATTTTCTAAATTCAAATCGCGTTAGAAAAAACTTTTGTGCCCTTTAATTACCTCATCTATACGCTAACACGGTCGCGTACTTTGATTTTTTTATCAATTTTTACTACTTTAATAATAATAAAAAAAAAGAAGAAAAAAGAAAAAAAACAGTCAAATGCACCGTTTAACATACCATCGGCATTGTTTTCATCAGAGCCGGAATTCGATCCATCATCGTCACTGGCATCGAGGTCTTCGTCGTCGTCATCCTCTTCGGCTTCGTCCTCGTCGTCCCTACGCCTACCGACATCGTACAAACGCACGCATGACTCTTGGATACTATCGAACTCCCCCTGATTCTCGACAACAGCGATTTGCGTGTCGAACTTATTGCAGGCGAGATCGTAAATGCCTCTTTTTACGTCGAATGTCGCTTTAGTAAAGGATAAAGTTATCTTTAATTTTTTTGTTTTTTTTTTTATTTTTTAATGTGATGTGTAGTATATGTGTCAATATGTGTAGAATATTACGTTAATAAAAACGTTCGTTATAAAAAAGGTAAAATATAACGCGACAAGGAGAAATGGTAATTTTTAAGTGAGGATTATTATTCTCTTTGCGGTCTTTACGTCTTTCCCAGCCACATCGCTAATTCACGAATATTAAATATCTGGCTAAATACTCTACATAGAAGCGTTAAAACCGACTTGGGAATATTTATTTTGTTTCGCTGCATAATTTTGTAGCTTTGGCAGTGGCAATTTCACCTTGCGCTAAACTTAGCTTTATCACTCGAGGAATCGCGATACCACTGTAATTTACCCGAGTTACACGAGACGTTCGTTCTACTTGGCGCCTTGAGTAACCCCCCCCCCCTCCTACAGGCCGGGACTAATTCTCAATCGTAATCGCAGTCAATAAGAAAGTACACCTACAAATGTTGCTGTAATCGAGGGCGTCGAGGGTCTTGAAGGACGTGACGTAATGGGATTCGTCTTCGTTCTCCTGATCGAGCGAGACTGCGTAGATGATGTTGTTTACCGGCGAGAATATGACGTTCATCTGGTCGAGAGCCGGGATCGTTTTAAGGAGGTGGAAAGTCCTGAGGTCCCAGACCTCGGTGTTGGACACGACCTCGGTGCCGTTTGGATGGAACACACCATTGAGAGTTTGGTTGAGCTTGTCGAATTTATGAATCTCCCTTCCCGAGTTCACGTCCCAGAGGATGCCGTCGCTGAGGATGAGCTCGTCGTTCATGCTGAAGGTCGCCCGATTCTTTGTATACTGGTTCGATATAGACGGTGTGAGGGTCTTGAGTAGCATGCCCGTCGCTATGTCGTATATCTGCAATTAATTGGTTTAACCGGTTATTTTCCCTCGTTCTTGCATCGTGTCTTTTCATTCGGCTAATGAGTTTTCGAGGAGATGAGCACGTGAACACGCGCACTCGTACTGGGCATCGTCTTCATCATTTTGAAGGAAGTTTACATTGTTCGTTTCATGCGAACGGAAATATAACCCCCCAAGCACATCCCGACAAAATTGGCAAATTTATCTTTTGTGCGAGACAATATGAAAATTTAATGCTCTTTCAACATATATATTGTTTCTGAAATAATTTGTTAAATTTGTCCACGAGGCTATAGAATCTTATATAAGACAATAAAATAAGCTCGGAGTACCATTTACACTATTAAGACTTATTTATGAAAATAATTTTTAACAATTTTTAAACGATTTAAAATAGCCGATTGTTTTTAAATGTTGTAAGCTATTTTAGACACAACCGTAAAGTACTGAGAACACGCGCGTGCAAATTTTAAACCCAGGGTTATTTCAGGTGACATTAAATCAATCATTAAGCAGGTGTTTTATAAGGAATGTCGATACGAGTACGTTTGGAAAATCTGACCCTGCGGTTGCTAATCGATATTCGGAATATTGATGTTACGGTTTTTTAATATACAGACGCAGCTTTAACCGCCATATTCCTACCGGTTGAGTGTGCCCACCCGACATCCGCCACAAGTCAAAAAAACTTTGATCACTCAAGTTTGTTTCCACGCATTCACAATAAGCAAATTATAAACGAATTCGAGTCTACGTGGTATTTCAATACAGACCATTTGTTGACAAATGGCATTATTTCAATATTTAGAGAAACTAGTATTTCAAACGTTCTCATTATGAAAACAAATATTCATGTTTGTTTTAATTAATGGATGCGATTAAATTTTATATGGGACGCAGCTAATCTGAGCGGTGGGTAGCCGGAGACGGAATTATCGCCACAAAACCGCCTTTATCACTATTATTTTAAAAGTTATTTTTAACGTATTAAGTTATAACATATTTATAAGTTATTTTATTTATAAGTTTTACTTTATTTTAATGATTTGCTCGAATTAATGTTAAGGCCAATTTCAGTCGATTCCTCGGTTAATCTTGTAACTGATGCTTTTTTTTTTTTAAGGAATTAATATATTCATATAAGATTTAGATTTATATCACATTTAAGAATTTTAAAATAAAACAATTTTTGTAAAATTTTTTGCCTAATTGTAATTATAAAAATATATAATTAATATGCATTTCCATTCGTTACTGAACATATAATTTACTTAACGTTCTGTCCTTAAATGGGCAGGATGATATCGATTCTTTACAATTCAAATGAAAAAGAAAAGGAAAAAAATTTTAAACATGCATAATATTTTTTTAGCGCAATTATAGTTATGCGCTATTCAATAAGAAAATTTGATAAACGTAAATTTAAAGAATTAAATATGCCATAAATATATACATAAAATAATAAAACAAAATAATTCGTTTGGCAGTAATTATAATTCCTTTAGAGCAACCGACGACGGTCGGTTCCAATAATAAATCGCGTCGTTTTCAGTCAGCTAATCAATAACATTACGACATTGTTTATATTTCAGTTATTGCAAGCCCTGAAAACAATATTCCATTGTTTCACTTTATCGACTATCGGCATTGATTTAACGCCCAACAATCAGACCGCCAAATGATTAATAAGAGACCAACCGTAGCAACTTCTCCTTGCGTGCCGACTATCCTATCCTGTAGCTTACTGAACTCGACGTAGTCTTCGTGATCGAGAGGTATCTTCATGTCGAAGAAGGTACCGAGACTCCAGAGAGCCGACATCGGCGTACTCCAGGCGGTCGATGTCAATAGGAGATTGCCGCGCTTATTGCACTCAACGTGCGACACGTAGGACTCGTGGCACGTGTACGTCGCTTCCTCGGAGCCGGTTCGGGCGTTAAACATCTTTACCTCACCGGCATATGTGCCAAGGAGCAAATACTCTTGGCACGGCTGTAATATTAATAATCAGATATGGCGGTTGGTTTATATTTTTACTCGAATAAAATATGACTTATTATTCTTAATATATTGCTACACATTTAGACTTCTTCAAGATATTAAGTGAATTAATATTTTGGCTTTTGGTGAATTGCATAATTAAAATAGGTAGCGACTAATGCATACCTCAATCGTTATAAAGTTTGGAACAAAAGTTTCTTAAAAACAAAGTTTCTGGTCCCAATAACTTTAGAAAAATTTAATTGTCTAATTAATTTGAATTCTACCTATGAACTTTGGCTACTTATGTAATACTAAAAGTTAAAGGCTTAAAACTAAACGTAATTATTTAAAGATCTAATACTAGGATGAATGATTTTAATTAATTTTATATGAGGAGGATAATAATGTCGAATATTAGGACAAAAAATTAGGAGAATATATTGACGAATTCTATTGAAAATTTAGAAATTTTGAATATTAAATCCTTATGTATTTAACATATCTGGCTACGTAAAGTTTATGTATTCCAATGTATCGTAATTTAAAAAATTTTACATATACATATCTAAATAAATATATTGAAATATATGTCTCGAATTATTGGCTAGATTGACTTTTCGTGCTGAGGTACTTGAAATAAATCAGTCAATAATGTCATAATTAATTCTCGTGTCCATGATAATTTTTGATATAGAATATATATTTATTATGTGTATTAGAAAATTATTCGTATTCAATCGAATGAATTTTCAGAATATTATCTTACCACATATTATATTACTGTATTCATTTAATATTAAACTACGCCTTCCAATCAACTTAAATACGGCATACAAAATATATAAAGTAAAAGAAATATATATCTATCAATCAGTCATAGGCATTATTGTTTAATATAAATAGTAACGGTATATAATTTAATGATCCTTTTAATTATTCAACGAAAACGTAAACTCACGGAAAATGTACAACATGTGAATGTTCCATCGACATCTAAGGGACGGAAGGTTTTTACTGGACAAAAACGACTGTAAATATGTCTTCTATCCAGCCGCCTGCCATCTATGCCTTGTTGTCTCCTCGATAACCTTACAATAACGTTGAGGGGTGTGGAATTTTTCTTGCATGGATCCGGACATTTGTGCGGTCTTAAAAAGAATGTATTTTATTATCTAATAAAAATCTAAAATAAATAATGTAAATTATTTTTGTAAATGGAAATTGCTTAATTTTAACTCACTCGAATAAATTAAACTGTGGGCATGTGACCATTGGGTTTTTACAAAGCGCGTGTTGATTTGTTAAATACTCTGTTATAATAGAATCTAATGTAACTGTTTGAACATTCGAGGATGCCACACCAAGTGCCGTCCCGCCGGGATCTCTTGAAATCTGTTTTTGTAACGATCTACACGATGATTGTTGAATTTGATTGCTTATACATTGATAGCTAGATTGAGTTGTAGAAAGTGTCCTTTCCGTTGTTTTTCTGAGGGACAAAAATATTTTCAAATTAATCGGTTGCAATTGACTGTAGTTAAAAAAGCACTCGAAGAAAATAATAAAAGCTTTTTATTTTATATTCCGCGTTATTCAATGAAAAATGACTAAGAATGTCATCAGCAATTCTTACTTTTGACTAATCTGCAGTTTTATAGGTTGGCTGTTCGCCGACGGACTTTGGCTTAACGTATCAGCAAGCTTAATTCTAATAGGAGTGTTATTTGCTATGGGAGTAGAGTTTGAAACTGAACCAGTGTGGGAAATAAATCGAGAGGTATTATTCGTTGGTGTCGTGTTTGTTCGAGTGGCTGCTTCCCTCTGCATACATCTCGTGTTGTACAAATTAGCTGCAGCACCCGGGGAAAAGGCTGGTCTTGGCTATAGACAAAGGATGAGAAGTTAAAATTTGATTCCTACGAACTATTAAAATGAAAATAAACAGAATGTAAAAGTATACGTACGCTTGTAGTAACTGGACTCCGGTAATGGAAAGGCTGATATGTTAATGACTTTGCTAATGTTGGTGATTCCAAATTCGCCTCTTTCTGTAAAATCGATGCTGATTCTGTTAATCCTTTGGATAATAAATGTTGATAAATAAGTTGATGTAACTGTTGCTCGTTATACTGTATTCTCGTTTGTGCTACAACGTTTGCCTACAAATGTTATTAAAATAAATTATTAGCCAAGTAACATTATTATTAGCTGTTAAAGAATAATATCAAATGCTCATGGATTTAAAATACTTAAACAGCTCATTTTTAAGTTAAAGGATGCTTCATTATAAATCAAGACAACATTTTGCTGCTTAAAAGTATTAAAAATATTCATTGGATATTGGAGAAAAAATGACTTCCCCGAGAGCTACTCATTTTGTAATCTGACAATTTTTTGTAGCATTATTTATCAATCAATTTTAGTCAGATCAACTTGACAATAAAATAAATATTAAAAATCTTATTTACAATTGCACTTACATCATTACATTGTTTAACTATATTATTGTTTTTTTAATTATTGTTTTTTTTTTTTAATCCTGACTGAACGTATTTTGCATACTATAGATAAGCTTACTCTGAAATATACTATTTCATAATATGTACAATTATATTATATTTCGACTTACTCTGTGTAAACTAACTAAAGAAATTTCATATTCTGCACCAGTAGGCTTAGCTTTTCCAGAAACATGCTCCATAAGTTCTAAGGCATACTTTTGAAACATTACGTGTTCCTGTCTCTTTTCTTGAAGTATGGGATCTTTCATCAAAGCTTGAATTTGGCCATCCGTAAACATAGGTAATTTACTTATTATCTGTCTCACTTTCTCGCTTCTCGCAAGACCGGCCAAGGCTCTACAAGCCAATGCACGAATACTATCCGCATCCGTGATTGGCGTCTTAACCATCATAAGTTGCAGTAAAATCTGAAACATTTTAATATTATTGAGTATTAATAAAACTGGAGATTCTCATAAAATATGTATTCCTTCAATACGAAATAGGTATTTATAAATACGAATTAAACGACAATTCGAATAAACGAAGAAAATTATTTGTTCTTTTGAATTTTTTTTTCAATATAGGCATAAATTATTCTTATTGATACGGACTACTTTATTAACGGAAAAATCATATTTTCTATCGTTCGGAAAGCAACAATAAAATTGTGATTATTTCAATATGAAAAAAAAAAAAAAAAAAAAAAAATTAATTCAAGGTTAAAATTTTCCATAATTCTCAGCGTTACTTGTGAAAACTATCAATTTGAAAATTAATTCTTACAGGTAGTTAGAAATTTAATCTGCATTACTAATCGGTCATACGTTTCTAATACGTGGATTAACTAATTTCCACATGATTTACCTATCTTCAAAATTTGGAATAAATTTATTAATGACATCTGTTTAAAGATAAACGTTATTTAATTCGCTAGTAATTATTCAAATTACTTGTATTACATTTTATATGCTTATTTACATTTGTTTACGTATTAATGACATAGGTTTGATCAAATTTAGCTCAAGATATTTTTGTTTCTCATCTACTTCGTGCAAGGAGAATGAGAGAGAGAGAGAGAGAGAGAGAGAGAGAGAGCCACAAGATGCAAAGGACAATTCATAGGCTCTTATTGATTATGAGAAGACATAAGCGAGCGCGTATAAGTCCTGCAAAACTGACGGGAAGAGATGAAAAACTAGAGAACAAAAAAACCTGACCAGTTAACTGAACCAAAAGAGGAGACTGCGGAAAGAAATCAACAACAGTATCTCTCGATGAACCCCCACCAAAGCCCAAAACTATCACTTTTTTATGCCATATCGGCAACCGTATTCATCACTCTAGAATAATCTCGTATCGTTCTTTAGCTCTCTCTCTCTCTCTCTCTCTCTCCAGGTCCACGGCAATCGGCGGTAGTCGAAGGCGGAAGCATCGAAAATTGAAACCCACATTACTCGCTACATTTTTGTCACTGTTACCTGTATTTTCCCGGGGCTATATTTGTAAAGTAAATGTGCACATTTAGCGAAAGTTAAATACATCTTTCAATAGAAATGAATGATGATAATTATTTACATTGTGTAATTAATCAAGCTTCCTTCTTTATAGAATGGTATTAATTTAACATATTTTCACAGATAAGGATCGGTGGATATTATACAGGGGAGATAATGATACCGACATACGTAATAGGTAAACTGCAAATTTGAAATTAGCTTATTATTAATAAAGAGAACACCTTCGTCAATTTATTTAGTTTTTCGAAAGAAAAAAAGCAGAAAAAATCTGACCCTCGTTCAACTCACCATGATACCGTTATTCGATCTGACGCTCTCCCAGACCTTCTGTATGAGCTCATCGTCGTATATGCTAGTCTTCTTTTTGGCGGAGCCCGTCACCGAGTACCGCGCCACGTTGCCTCCAACGCGGTTTATCGGGGCGCAGACGCAATTGATGACGGCGCGGAGGGCAGCCCGCTGCACATCCGCGTCGGCAATAATCTCGCACTCGGCCGCTGCCAGCAGTAAATTTATCGACATGGTCATCGAGAGGTCGGGCATGTCCACGCGTTCGCATAGCAATAGCATAACTTTGGGCACCACTGAGCATATCGCTATTACGTCCAGGCAGGCGCGAACAGTCTCGGCGCTCGAAGTCGTGTGGACGCTAGAAAAGAAATTTTATTGAGCATTGTTCGTTGTGTTGGACGAGAGTAAAATCGTTTGAGGATTGCGAAATACAAGGTCGCTAATTCGTTATCGTAATCGTTAGCGACGAGGATCAAGTCTTGTTAGTTAAAAAGTATGGGAAGGGCGAAGATTCGTTTGCATGGATAATGATCGGGTGTCTGAATAATAGACTTTGTTTTTTGAAAGCTCATAAGCTTGATTGCTCACTCGTCTATTCAAATACTTACCGGCCGTTAAAATTCCACTCTCGAGCAAAGGCAATGATTTGTAAAAGAAGGGAAATACCACCGAGACGATGAAGCTTATCAACCGATGGCCACAATGTCCTTAAATACATCAACTCCTGCAGCACTTCCACCTTTGCTTGAACCTCTTCGCAGCTCAACTTGCAAGCCTTTAAATAACGCGACATATCATCATCATCATCATCATCATCATTATGAAAATTAAATTCTTTAAATATGAAAATCAATGAGTAAGGGCATAAACGTTACTTTGTAAGGCGGTAAGGAAGGTTGCCACGTATCACGCTCGGTTCTCGCATTTTCCGCCCGCTGCAATTGTTCTGCTTTCCAGCACAAGTGAGCCTCCGTGTACTTCTTTAATGCGACGGCAACGTGTCGCACGATTTGTCTAGAGGCGCATTCCTCGTCGTCGTTTAACGTTGCTTCCTCCTCAATGTTTAACAATGGGAGTGTAGATATCTTTAAA
Source organism: Ceratosolen solmsi marchali (assembly GCF_000503995.2). NCBI lineage: Eukaryota > Metazoa > Arthropoda > Insecta > Hymenoptera > Agaonidae > Ceratosolen > Ceratosolen solmsi. Next base: position 1,309,192 of record NW_011948426.1, on the reverse strand, counting down.
ATTCATTGTTAATTAACAACGGTAAGTGAAGAGATTAATTATTCTTTGGGATTGATTGTAAGGTTTCGATAATTTTAAGTAATTTATAAAATTATTCGCTAAAATCTCGTATTCAAGCATATTGGAAATATCGAATTTAAAGTTATTGTTCTCGAATGTCATAAGGCATTTGGCAATATAAATACAAAGCACTTTCTTATTAAAATAGAAAGCTGAATAATTACCACATTGTAAAGTTTCCTCAATCCATCTTGAGCATCGAACTCATCGAGCATGATCTTGAAGGGAAAGGAAAAGCCGAAAAACATCGTCGCGTGACACCTTCCCGAGTCATGACTACGTTCCAGTAGCCATAACGCGTACATAACGAGGTCGCCTATTACAAGTTTTGGCAGAAGGCAGACTTTTTCCATGACGTCTTCGCAATAAGCTAAGTAATACAAACAAATGGAGACACCGGTAGCGGCGATACTGGGTCTTGGTATATCGATAAGACACTGCAGACCGTTAATGCTCAAGAACTCGATAGAAAATTTTTTATGGCAGAGTAAGGATGCGAGATATTTGAGTGCTTCGAAGGCTAAGCGACTATCCTTTGTTTTACGTACATTTATGTATTCGAGAATGAGATCGAGAGCATTTTGTTCGAATACATGCCCCAAAAATTCTTGATATTCTCCCATTGGTGTTAAATACCTGGGGAAAATCAAATAATTACTTCATTTGATACAACTGGATAGCAAAATTAACTGTGCAAATGAAATTAATGAAAGTGAAAAGAAAGTAAAATAATCCTAAATAAATATTGCTTTCAACATACATAATTTAATAAGTATATATAATGGTAAAATATAAAATTTTTATAATTTGTACAATATTAAAACATTCCATTGGTACATTAATTTTAATTCTTTAGAAATACTTTACAATTACAACATTATACTTTCAAAATAAATTTCTCTTTATTTAGTCATGTTACTTTAAGCGCATAAAAATACTTTTCTCCCTATTTATTTCGTTAGATGAATATTATAGGATTGATAGTAGGATTGTGCAAGCAATCGATTGAAATGTATGTGTAAGACGAAATATTATAAACATCTCCTCTTATTATTGTACCTGAGAATGAGCATTTGTCGTGTTGATAAAGTTGGAGGATATATTTGAATATTTCCAATGACGTATGATTCCATTTCAGCCCACGATGAATTTGAATTCCCTTCGAGTAACGTGGATGGTGTATTATTTTTATTTCCCATCATTTTCGACCAAGCTGGACTCGACGTATTTCTAACACATGGGTTTTGATTTTTTAATGAAGTCGTTGTTGAACTTTTAATCTCGAAAATTGGATGTTTGGTGGGAGTTGAAAACTAAATATATATTTTATAACAATTATTACTAAATTCAATATCGTTTAAAGCATTGAAAATCAAAATTTTTATTTTATTAACAAAGAAAATATGTCTTAGAAAATTGTATACTTAATTTACTTTACCTGAGAATTACTGGCATGGCTTTTCAATGTATTTAAAGGCGGAATTAATAGTGGTGGCAACATTATATCAGGATAACAAGCATTTTTCTTCACTGGAGTGACTTGTTCGGTTCCTTCTTCGTTTTTCAATTTCTTGATTGGTGGGGAAGAAGTTTCATCGCGAATAGTGTCGCACTCCACTTCATCCTCCGAGGACGAATAATCCGCCAGCTCTGGTAAATTATTCTTTACGGTTCCATTCTCTCGAATTTTATTCCTTATTTTTCTCTTTCCAGGAAAAGCTTTGTGTTCAGAATCTGTCAGACTGTTGTTGGATCGATTTTGACCGAAGTGAGTGAATGGTCGAGTAGCATTGGTCAGCTGTCTTTCCTCGGCAGCTTTCTCCTGCAGTTTGTGAAGTCTTTTTAACATCAATGGTACCATTTTTCCATTCTGCTCGCGGAAACCTGTTGCAATATCCTGAACTTCCATGGCAGCAGCCAACAAACCAGTTGCATAGCTCTGCAATGGCTCTGAACTTTTCTCAGCCCACGAAAAGAGTCTGTGAATCAGGCCTTCCATATCCGGTTGAAAGACAGCCGATGTTTCGAGGCCTGGCAGAATATCGAGCATCAATCGACAAGCTGCAGTATTCAAACTTCTTACATCTCTGTTTGTTATACCAACTCTCAACCAATAATTATCTCTTAAATAATCATTTATTAACTGAAAAAACGTCGGAGTTATATATATTAAAATTTTGCGTTAATAGAAAAATTATTGCTACTACTTTGATGAAGAAATGAGTTGCAAACCTTTGTCATAAAAATCTCTTTTCGAAATAAAACTTTTAATATGTGACCAAAATTACAATCTGGATCTGTGCGAGATGGATGCCTCTCGTCAAATGGGTCTGGATCCATTTTTAAATAGTTTTCCGTTTCTTGCTCTATTATTTGAGCCAATCGTTGCAACGTGGGTATTGGATTATAATTAGGTGAATTTTGATCTTCTTCCCATTGCCTTAAAATTTGTACAACATCTGTAACTTCAGCCAATGATTCGGTAGTTGCCATCTAAATATAAATTTCCATTATTATAATACATCTGCTTTATTTAGCAACGGTTGCTCTATAATAAATAACATTTCTTCTTAATTAAAAATAAAATTAATTGTTGATTATAAAATTTGAAATGGCAATTTCAATGCAAATAATTCCAAACCTTCGAATACTTCAAAACAATAATTAATGACAAATTAATACTCTCGGCATATTCGTCTCTACAATAATTAAATGATATAATCTTATGAATATTCAATAGTTAGGTTAAAGAACTTGGACATTATTAAGCTTATAAATAATCATAAGTTGTTATAAAGTATTTAAACATTAATGAGTAATATATGTGGTTTTAATGAAAATAACCAAAAGATAAGAGACTTTTAACCCGATAGATAAGACAAAAATATATTATATTTAACCGTAATGAAGAGAGCTACGATAATATCGATTATTCACAAAATATTTTATACAAATGCGAGTGTAAAGATTTTATTCATGAGATCATTAGCCACACAGTCAAATATAAATCTAATTATAAATATTATTAACAACATCATTATAATAGTTGTGAAATTGCATTATCGAAGCATTACAACAAATTGCAATATATTTAATACAAACATTTTCAGAAAACCAAAATAATTTCAACTATAATACTAAGAAATTTACATCAATAAATTTTCACAGCTATAAAGGATTATGATTAAATTGACGTTTTATGTAATTAGCGTAGGTGCATCTGCTCCATCACATCTTAATAATTGTCTAATAAAGTATTTACTTATAATAAAGTGAAATTTATCACTAGATTTTAATGAAACGTGCTTTTTTATTTATTTATTTTTTTTTTTTTGCCACTTTAACGCTATTTATTCAAGCATTATATACACAGATCTAAATTTGTACGTGCATATTAAAAGGAGAACTTGTTTATAAATAACAAAATTTCAAAACAAAAGCATTTAGAAATGCATTAAATATTATCGATGTGTCGTAAATACGCGTAGAGAATTGGAGATCATCGTAATCCGGCGAGGAGGAAAAGCGTAATTTTATTACCTTCCATTAACCTTTTTAATCGCGCTTTACAATTCCGCAGGCAATGTCTATATATTACCGCGGATGGAGAGCGTTTTCAAAAAACGCCAAGGGAAGAGGAGCCGCACCTTAACCTCAAATTCCCGGGGAGCTGCAGCAGCTCGTTACTCCTCCGGACGGCGACGTACATCTAACGTAAATAACATTCGTGTGGCGAATTCAGGTAAGAGTAGCCGATGTAAGGGATAAACGACAAATGAGAGATCGCGTATCGGACCGATTCGATGTGACGAAATGTACGAGATTTTTTAGGTCTCGGCGAACGGGCGCTAAGAGTAGTAGAAGAAACGATCGCTAAGTGAGAAGGTGCGTGACAGCGACAGCGACACACAATCAAGTGTCCGCGAAAAGAAACAGTGCACTGGTCACATGTATACAGTACAGGTCAAAAATCTTTTAAATACCGAACGAATTATTACTATTACTCCTACCATTATCATTATCATTACCATTGTAATTATAATTATCATTGTAATTATAATTATAATTATAATTATCATTATCATTATCATTATCATTATCATTATCGTCACCGTTATCATTATCATTATTATCGTCGTCGCAGTCGTCGCCGTCGCCCTACTCGTCGTAGTCGACATCATCATCATTATTACAATTATCATTAATTAATATCCTTTATTTTCTACGCGATTTGTTATTATAAAAGCTCTTCAATCTTAGCATGGCCTCATAGATTTTATGCGCGTATGGGTATGCATGCGCATGTGAACTCGCGCGCGCGCACGCGCGTTTATGTACACTATTTTTTCACTTTATTTTTACAGCGGCACATGTAACTTTATTGCACATATATAAAAATATATTGATTTCGTATGTTGTAATTGAAAAAAATAAATAAATAAAATAATAAATAAATATAATGAAACAAATAAAAAAAAATTGGAGAAAAAAAATGAAAAACACATGCACGAAAACGCGCATGCATGCGTACACATTGTGCACGCATGCAAACGCGCATTTATATGAATGTGTAAATTCAATTCGAGTTATTGTTTTACTTTTTTTATTTTATTGGTACGTATTTTCATTATTTATATTACTGTAATTTGTGTTAAATCACTTTCTATCTAGCAGTAGGTATTTTTCAACAACCAAATACCTCGAATTAATTTTCCATCTTGTAAATTTAATAATTAATGCCCACAAATATAAGTAATACACCTTTTGTCTCCAAATTATTGTGAAAATTGTGTTAAAGAAAAAAAAAAAAAAATAATAATAAACTTCGTTTTAAATTAATTTTCAATCGACGTTACCCGATAAACATGGAATGCCCCTTAACGAAATAATAAAACAATTATTTCCGTACTTAAAGTACAATTATTTATTTAGCACGTGCTAGTTTAACAAACTCCAGTACCTCCTCCTAAAAGCATAATAACAAAATCTCTGATATAAATTCGACTATTGCCTCTCCTAAGGTTCATTTATAAATTGTCCACGGGCACGTACTCTCGAGCTTTAAACGCAAGTGTGACTTTAATTTTGAATTTACACAATTTGGTAATAAAATTATTACGCTAATGATAATATTTTTCGAAATGCGACTTTGTATTAACGTCAATTTTTCGTAATCATATTATGTGCTGCTTACATTGGTTAGGACTTTTGAATTGTACTGTGTATAAATGTGTGTGTTGCGTGCGAGCGCACGTGTGCGTATGCATGCATATATATATATATATATATATATATATATATATATATATATATATAACGTGTTAGATATGCGAACGTGTGGAGCCAGAGCGACGAGAGCAGAGGTTAGAAAGCCGTTCTAAGCATAAGTACGGGGTGACATTCGTAAAAAGCTCACCTCTTCACTGTTTCTTCGATGCGGTACTCGAATTCCCTTTTCCACAGCGCCGCTTAATACGTCGATTTGCGAAATTCACAACCTTCCAAGCAGAATTAAGTCACTACTCGACCGACTCGTGTTCTCACTCTTGGCTCGTGTACATAATACTTGCACAATACACTGAAATACACGCGTGCCTAGTAGGCTCGCGCTTTTTAGTTTGAGTTAAAAGCACCAGATGGAAGAACAGGACGAGAATTTTTATCGTTGGCGCATTCTTCGAATAGATTTGAATTGAATTGCAGTTGAACGGGAATGAGCGCAATCCGAAGTCTTGGAGATTCTTCGCGAGACAGGAGGATAAACGTAAGAATCGTTAATTAATAATAGACTCTCGTACATTTTATGCGCTTCTCAATGCTTCTTCATATCTTTATGAAAATTTTTATCAATGATGTATATTTTATCAACGATTTCGACTGGAAAAGCTTATCGTAGTGAATTTGAAAGAAGAGTATTTGATGATTATATAGGGCTCACTTCTCGAGACGGGGGCTTCATCGATGATGATACGAGATTAAAAGTTTTGGTACATCGACCGGCTTGTTGGCACGAAACTCGGTTTGAGATAAATGTACTTAAGCTACTTATTGGCAGACACAGTTGATAATGGCCTCTTGCCAGAGAATACAGAAGCGTAAGTGAAAAAGGATGTTTTTTTATTTTTTTTTTCTTTATCTGACATAATTGTTGTTTTATTAACACGTCGATTTTATGCCAATTATCTTGGCTTTTTTTTTCTTTTACATCGTAATATCGTTGAAGCTCGGAGTACCTATTTTTAATAAAAGGCGTCATTACGTATATCGTAATAATAATATCGTTATTACGATTTTAAGGCTAATTTGTTACAGTTCGTCATATACCAGCCACATTTGCTTAAATAAAAAAAGCTTTGAATAAAAAGATTAAAGTTTACAAAAATATAAAATCTAAAAGGAATAGCACTGTGTTACTCGAAGAGAAAAAAAAATCTGAAATAATGAATGATTTATCGTATAAATGAAAGATGTCTTTTCAAACTTATATCACTTTATTGTTACATTTTCTACGTACTGATAACAATAAACATAAAATATTTTGGTTTACAATACGATATACATACATAAAATTAATCAATGAGTAATTTTAATAATTAACATTTATGATTGCATAATCTAGGTAATTTATCATACATTTTATTAGATTATAAAAAATGTAAAATTTGCTGCTCACGATAACTTATACAACAGTGTTAAACTAAAAACTTAGGGTCGAAGATATTAGTTTTAGAAGAATTAGTTGCAGAGGAGGTTAATTTTAAAAGAAAATATAATTATGTTAATTATAATAAAGTACCTTTATTAAATATTATTTACTGCCACTATGCTAATGATATTGAAATAAATATACAGTTGGACAGAGATAATAGATTTGTATCTTTACAAACTATTTATTTACAATTTACAAATATTACTTATTTACAGATAATTTGTTTTTATTTATAGCTAACATTAAATAGCTATTTACAAAGTAAAATTATTTTTTATTACTTATCGTTTTTTTTTTCTTTTTAAATGCATGAGCGAAAAAATTTACTATATACTATTAAATTTCGTATAAAAAAGGAATTTTTTTTTTCAATTTTCACAAAAATAATAATAATATACTAATATGTGTCTCAACATCTTTTTATATTTAGCAACTAGTGCTATTTTTTAATTTCAATATCTTCTATTTTTTTTGTTTTGTTTTGTATCTTTCTTTATTCATCTAATTATTTCATTAATTATCAATTTGCTTTTTTGACTTTTTTGTTTTGTTTTGTTGCTTTTTTTTTTTTTTTTTTTTTATTTTTTTTTTTTTTTTAAATACGTTCTAAAGGATCGTTGTCAATACTGGTATTATTATTAAGGCGTTCAGATAAATGGCATTTGGCACTGGAATGCAACTAGAACGCAGTTGTTGGTAACTGTTAACGTGAAACGTTAGACAAACAATATACTTTTGAGAAAAAGAATAAAGTATAGAGAGAAAAATGCAAAAAAAAAAAAAAACAGAAAGAAAAAGAGAGACAAATATAGTGGAAACACTCAACCACGAAGTTTTTTCAGATCTAATGTTATTTAAAGGCACGATAAATCAATTATTATTTTCTGTTATTTCGTGAGAGAATTTTGGAGGAACGGAGAAGGTCACAATTGCTGCTCTCGACAGGGCACCCAGATGTTCGGACCCGACTGCTCGGCTATAACTTTCTTTACCATTGCATAGATGTCCTCTGGTGTATCGCCTTGAACAACAGCTGAAGAATCAATTTATAATATCGTTAATAAATCTAATGAAATCTAATTGATATAAGAATTTTCGGCTTTCGAGTTGATCTAGTGTCGAATAGACATTTATTATTGGTAGTTGTTTGATTTTACCGTAAGGAATTTAATATATAGAAACTCGTAATAAATCGTATCGGTTTACATATAGATAAACGCCATTTATACATTAAAGTTCTAACTACTTATTGTACGTTTGCAGGACAATCGATACAAATATTGATAACTATTAAGCATTTATAATAAGTAATTTGATACAAGCTTTATTTTTATGTGTGTACATTACAAATGGACATATTTTTTTTTGCGACACAAGCACAATAATGTCCAAATACATTATAATGATTACACGACTGTAAAACAATCGATATATTTAATAGATTCGGTTTAACCCCGAGTAAGGAATAACTTGTAAAGCATGTCATTGAATAACGTACCTGTGAAGTATTCGCCGAATTCTTGCTCAACTTTTATAGCTCTATCAAATACTTTTTTAGCCTGATCCTCTGTCATCCTCTTATTCATCTCCCTATAAATACGATAATAGACATTTAAACAACGATCGTGTCACTATTACATTATTATTATTACATTTTTACATATAAAATGCCGAATTGTCTTACATGATGGATTCAACTGATTTAGGCTTAATGTAAATTGTGATTGGATACAGTTGCGCCACTTGCAGTCTTTTAATAGCATTTCCACTCACATCCAGAATGCAATGTTTTCCCTAAATGACAAGTTGCAAATAATTGATGGTTAATTCATGAATGTAATAGTTAATTAATGTTCCGTATTCAACTGATAGTATAACATTGTTTGTTTGTTCTACCTTCTCGGCAACTTCTCGAACCGATGCGATTGCTGTGCCATAAATGTTATCGTTATACTGGCCTGCTTCAATAAAGAGATTATTTTGTATATCTCGTTCCATTTGTTCTCTGGATGCAACAAAATGATAGTCTCGTCCATCTACTTCGTATTCTCTTTTACTCCTCGTTGTATCTATAGCAAACGAGAGTAAAATAGCATCTCTCAAATTTTTAGAATATAAACAAGTTAGATATCGATTTTGTTAAAATTAACTGTTTAAATTACAATTACAACCGACATTACTTTCACACAAATTAACATTCATTTAGATAATGTTAGTCAACATCGATATTTGCTTTTTTTTTTCTTCTCTTTAATTGCTGCAGTTTTATGCATCGTATTTTTTTAAATATGCTCTCACGCTATCAAATATTTATGAGCGACTCTGACTATTTGCCTTAAGTTCATTTTCTATCGTTATGTAGAATAGCTTTCGTGAAATATAAAAAAAAAAAAAAAAAAAATCAAAAAATACAAAAACGATAGGACATTGTTAAGAGACTATTCATTGAAGAGTTCGTCAACGTGTAATAAAAGTAATAATTAAAAACATCTTTTACGACTAAGCATAAATAAAATGAAACAATGATATATAACAAAAGTTCATAATTTCTTTTGCTTTATTCATTTCCGATAGCATTGAGATACCACAATTTATACTTGTATTTGCACATTTTTATCAATATTAATGAATCAATACTATTTGTATATTATAAAATTTGTAATACTGCATTCTTAAAAATTGCGCAAACAAAAAATATTTAAAAACACGTGCACTATTATATACTTCTCACAAATATTAATTACTTAAAACAGTTTTTGAATTCTATTGATTCCGATAAGACCATTAATTTATTCATGATGTCAGTATTACGATTCACTCAATTATGTAAATTTTCCGATATTTTACCTTCATAAGACGGTTCATAAGATTGTTATTAAAAATCGTTGGTAAAAAATCATGATAAAATTAAATGAAAATATTAAGGGATAAGGCACTCGCGCGTGTTAGTGTTTTTCCATATATTTACGAGTGCACATCGATTGAAAAATATGTAAAGTACGGTATTCAAGTTACGGCACTAAATGAACAATAATGAAAGAAAACCGAATGAAGGTTACATTCTTAAATTATAAAGACACATTGAGCATTGGTGAACGATTAATCGCCGTTAATCGCCGAACCATTTTAAATGTCTACGTGTATATGTAGGGTATGAAACAAAATACTAACGTGGTATGCAGCTGTCAAATTTGTCCGGGAACTCGGAGATGAGATCCTCGTTGATACGATCCTTTAGCGGGCCAACAATTATAATGGGTCGCGTGTACTGAATTGTCAGCCGTTGAACGGCCTCGTATGACATTCTTGTTTTTATTTTCATTCGTTATTTCTGCGAATTTAAAGGCGCAATCGTCAGATTGTATTTCGTAGCCATGAGCTTTTTAATTTTAAAACTTTTATTCTATAATTAGAAGCATTAGTGTCGGAGGTCACGTCATTTTTGTGAAATTTAGTTTTTTGGGGCATTCGTTAGGAGGACAACTTTGACGATAAAATAATTCATGAACGGAATCAAGTGTGAGCATGAATTAAGCTGCAAGCGAATCTAGGCTCGCAAGCTCGAATCATTAGAATGAAGTGGAAATTGAAAATGAACAATACCGTTACAACTAGTTACATTTAAATAGATAAAAAATATATAGTTTTTATAATTAAAATGACCTTACAGTTAAAGTTCATTAGCACTTCTGTTCAAAGATTAAATTAAGTCCTTAAGCAATTCATTCGTGGGAAGAAAGATAAAAATACGGAAATTAATATGTATCCTTACTTTTTCAATAATTATTAACATCTGATTATCATTAAAGAGAATGTTCAAGGTGCACTTAAGCATTTGAAAGATCGATGCAAGTAATATCTATTTTAAATTATTAATTTACTTTAGATGCATGTGAAAGTAAAAAGAAAAATAAATGCCAATAAGTACTGCGTATCGATAAATCGAAAATTTAATCCCGATAATCTAATTTCATTGTCTCGTCAGGGGAAAATTTAGCTTTATCAATAATTCCATACGATCCGATGCATTTTTTTATAATGAAAAATTCCTAGATGAAACTTGCTTTAAAATTGTATAATATTAAATTTAATAGATAAAAGTAATTTTTCATATATATCAATGAAGTATTGATAATGACATTTATTATCTGTATACAATTTTTAATCGATGAATCAAAGAAATCGATATTAAAGGTCTTTTGAAAAATATTTCTTTTTTAGTTTACTGAGTATTGGCAATATATTAAAAAAAAAAAAATATTTATACTGATATTTAAATTATATTGTTGTTATTTAATTATTTATTCGTTCGTTGATTTATACACTCGTTCATTCGTCATCAATTAATCAATTAATGTATTCATTCGTTTTTCATTATCATCACCATCGCCGTCATCGTCAATGTCATAATCATCGACATCGTTATCCTTATCGTTATCATTAGGCACCGTCGTCCCCGTACCAATATTTAAGAAAATGTTTCTAGATCGCAAAAGAGCACAAATTGAATTACCAATGAGAATATTATAATTTTAATTGTCCTGAATAAGCCTGCACTCAAATGTATATAAAAACCAGATTCAAATTAATTCTAATGGTGATTATTTGCAGTAACGGATTTTTCCCAGCGCTTTCGTAGGCGGTGGATGGTATTCGAATACTCGTCATAAGCTATTTTTTTGCAATAATTTTGCGATTGAGGTTTACCGACATACCATCGTAAAAGAAACGAGGGAGCAAGATGCACCCACATTAGTTGGGAACGCGATTTCTTTATGATTACACAAGTGTTGCGACTGGGTGGTGGAGAGGCGTAGATGGAAAAACCCGGTATCTTCACAATTTAATAATACTTACGCTCTTGAACGGCAATCTCCTCGGATTTCCCGTCTTTGTGCTTAGAGAAAGGCAACGTGCGGCCGAACGGAAAATTCTTCTTTTTCCTCTCGAGGGTGGATTGCTGGAACAGCAGAGCCAAAGAACATGTTTACTGCGATCGAAATTAATAATAAATAAATCTAGTCATTTCGCGGGTGGGAGGCGGGGGGGGGGGGTATTTGCATTCTTGAAAAATAAAAATTGAGGACTAGCGTGATGGGGGCCAAGGTGAGTTTATTCCACGAAGTGTGCTTTCTCGATCACTTTTTTTATTAGCTTATGTTTTGGATTAGTTAAATTTGGATTAATTAAAATACAATTTACTGTCAAACAGAATTTTAACAGATTAATGATTGCTTTAATAGACAAATTTTTAAGCGTTTTCTAATTTAGAAACAAAAAAGGTATTTTTAATAAAGATTGCTATCCACATTGCGACATTATATTTGTCATTTATGAAAGCAGTAAAATAGTAGGAATAAAATTATCGCGTTATCTGTAATCAAGGGTATATACATACTTTTTTTTTGCTTTTTTTTTTTTTTTTTGTTTAAGTAATAATAAATAAAACAATCGTTCCTCGCAGATTACGAGCTCATAAAAATCAACGAATGCACAACAATTGAGCGGTTGCATTTTTACTCTTACGGAATTAATGTCTCGCTCTAAATAGCTCAAGTAGAATTTGATAAAATTCGCGCGACACTTTATCATTTCAAAAGTTTAGTTTGAAATCAATGTATCACTTTATTATTACGTATTATAAGTAACTTTTATATTGATATTGGCAATAAAGTTGAAAACTTTTTTAATAAAGGCATACCAATAAAAAAAAATAAAAAAAAAAAAGCAATCCATTATTTTTACTTTACCTACTGTTAATAATTATCTAAAATCTAAAGGATTGTAATAACGATTTTACAAGACTATGAGCTAACAGATATTGATAAAAGGTATTATATTTAATTGCGTTATATCGATCTCAATTCTATCGATCTATCAATTAATATTATGGATTTACGAAGGTTAAAGAAAATTTTGAAAATATTCTGAAAACGCTTTGAGAAATTAACGTTACGAGCTACCATTTAAGAAGAGAAAACGAAGAGAAAAAAAAACCACCAACGGCTTAAAATACAACGTTTTGAATTAGCAAGCGATTTTAACGAGCTATAAGTCATATATTACATCACAGCAGTTTGAAAAATGTTCTCTAATTTTTTTTATTTTTTTTTAACTTAAAGACTGAAAAATAATCTCAAACGTGCTCAAAATCAAAATCTTAACTACAATCGCTGCGTTTAGCCGATGAAATTTCGTAGTTTCAAAATTCTTGAAATTTTTCGAATCGACTCACTAAAATATTATTGTACAAAGGCGTGGCTATAATGCTGCTGTTTATTGAAATTATACAGAAGAATGCTTGAATCGTCATTTGTGCTGGTCGATCGATAAATTATCATCTTCCTATCAATTATTTTAGAATTTTATTCAGCTTTGAGAAATAGTTAATTACATTAAGACAGTTTCTACTATATTGCGACATAGAATACAAATCAATATTTAAATTTAAAAACTATAGTCACGGCTTTTCATTTATCTCTTTAAAAGTGCCTCGCAATAAATTTAATCAATTACCTGTTTACCCCCGCGATCCCCTCCGCCATTCATTCGAACACTTTGCCGATGCTCCAATTAGCCTTCTATCTTCTTAACAAACATGAATAATTCAAAGGCTGCGGAGCGAACACGAGACAAAATACCTATCAATTACTGATTTTAATTTAAAAGAATCGTTGACAATGTACGAATAAGCTCGATTGGCTTCATAACGACTCTTTATGAATAAGGCGAGATACTTTTTCATTAAATCGATAAATCTAATCGGATCTATATATAATGCACGATCGAAATATCACTTTCGTGCTTTTGCGATCGACTTTTTAAATACAATTTTATCATCGGAGAGCAGTGAGAACTCTCGAAATCAATATGAAGTCACAAAGGATGAAATTACTATTGAAGTCGATTAGAGTCGATTACTCTGATCAATGTTATCGCTCAACTAGGGATTCCATTACGCGAACGTAAAAGATATTTTACCATCCGTCAAAAATATCTTCAAGCTCAAAGAATTCCATAATATCCATCGAATATATTTCTAAACTTGATAATTATCCGTTCTGATAAAGATTATAAATCGAGCCCGTGTAAACAAATTGTGTAACTTGGCTCATAAACATTGATATTCACGGTAGTAAAGAAGGGCTTGGAAAAAGCCAAAATTATTATCGCCCCCATGAGTATATAACCTTCTCCTGAATATTTTTCCCGATTCACAGCGATACGACGCACCGATCACTCCTCCCCCCGCCCGTCAAACCGTCGCTCTTCGAGAAAAAACCAGGACAAGAAATAGCCCTCCGTCGTAGCCGCAAGATGGGAAATTAATTTCCACGTCCACGCGATTATTAAATATCGTCATACAAGTAACATAGTACCGTGGCAATTAAGCTTTGAAAAGTAGGAAAATACCGAGCCTCGTACGTCACTCCGACCTCCTCCGAATAACGAATGTGCGGCGCCAAGCATCGGCATTCTTTCCTCCAACGGCCCCGACGATTTCCTCCTTTACTTACACGAGCATTATAACGCACATCCGATATAACGGCAATGAAGCCACGTCGTCCTCACGAGTGATCGGCAGTGCGACGGACCTTGGGCCGAAAAATTGAGGGTGGGTGGAGTGTATGTGTTTGTATCCACCTATTTGTGTGTGCGTGTGTAACGAGGGATCGAGCGGCTATAGGCTACGTACCTTGTCGACGATGACGGGCATGTGACCCTGGAACTTGACCTGACGGTCGCGGGCACGCTGCTTCCGCTCCCAGCGCCTGCGCGAGGGGATGATCCCGAGGGCCTCCTGCTCGCCGAGGGCTGTGACCCTACGCGCCTGCCACCACTCGTCATCCGAGGCATTGGTCACGTGGAGGATTTCGCCGTAGCGGAAGGCCAGTCCGTGAGACGGCAGCCCGTCGTCCTTGTTCGGGTCGTAATGGAACAGCGTCCTTCGGAATGTCCTCGCTTTAGTCGGGGCGCTTTAGCCGGCGGGCTTGTTTTTTTTTTCTTTTCTTTTCTTTGCCAACCTCGCGCCTTTATCAAAAGTGTCGCGCGCATCGCACGAGCATTGCCATCGTGAAGGGCCCCCCGACTATTGTTACGTCGCGCCGCGATTCTCAAGCCGTATGAGAGGATCCGCCTCTCCTTCCTTATTTCCCACTGGGTACGGGAGAGGGGCTCAGCCCTCCTACGCGAGACCATTAATCAAGCGGCATCGGCCGTTTCTACGAAGCCGTAGAGAGCGCCCTGACGCTCGATCTGGTGCTCTGCACGCAACGAGAATTTTTACGAGATCCATTTCCTCGGCTTGTGTGCGCCGATGCGATTTCTCTCGACTGAAAGTCACGTCGATTTAACGCGGCCGAACTGTCCGTCCGCCCTTTCGTGCTGCTAGGCTCGTTCATGCCCTTACTTAACGTGGCCGAATGTTGGCAAAATTTTTGGTTCGCAAGGATCATCGATCGCTTTATTAGCTTTTTATTAGTGCACGCGATGAAGTTCAAGATCTGAAAATTTGGGAAACACTTGTTGAGGCCTTTTAATAAATATCTCAACACAGTTTTAACCCACGAGTTGAAGATGCAAAAAAAAAAAGAAAGAAAAAAAGGACGAGGCGGAGCCACTGAAATGTTTGTTGATGTAATCGACAAATAATGTAATCGAAATTCGACTAACTTCATTCGTAATATCGGGGCTATAAGAATGCCGTGGCGAAGATAATATAGGCTTTATTTAATTTTGGCAAACAAAGCAAATAAAGTTAAATGTAATAACAATGAAAACAGCTCCGCATCGGGCAAAAAGGAAATGGTAAAATTTTTGTCTCCTTACTTAACGTAAAGGGTTTTCTTTTGCGAGGTCCTCATAAGGCTGCCTGTCATGGAAAATTTGATGAAAAAACTCCGCGCTTGGTTCGTTTACGATGAACCAAATGTAAATCAAGTTGCACTTGGCGGTGATTCCTGCAAATAAACGAGAATATTACTTAATAAAAATAAAAAAATATAATAATAAAAAAGAAAATGAGCTATTTGAATAGTCGTTTGAATACGTGCAAATGCAGCATTATAGATTATGGAAGTGTTTTATTGTCGCAAATGGCTATCGGGAATTTAATAATACGTAATCGCGTCTCACCATCTTCGTCCTTATAACTCCGAGACTTCACCTTAACCTTGCGCATGCATACTTGGGACATTTTAAAAATTTATCGTACTGGGAAAAAAAAAAGATAGAAAAAAATTATATAACCTCGAGCAGGTAGAGTTTAACTTCTCTCGGCATTAAATTAAAATTTATTCATTCGTGATCGCAAATACACTTTTTTTTCACCATAAATTACTTATGAGACGACGAATGAAAAATTGGTACGTTTTAAATTTGAGTTTGGAGTAAACAAATGAGCGCTCTCGTTATGTTGTACGAGATGATGTTAATAGCGATTGGAAAAAAGTCATTTCAAATTCTTGACGCTATCGGCTTAATCCAAATGAACGGATAAAGTACGATTTCTCGGTAAATTTTTCAAGCGAACCGGTTAGCATTGATTGGGCATTTCAATTTTCTTATTTATACCTTGGCCTAAGCATGGAATAAAATTGATATTCCCACATTATTCGAACGTTGCATAGATGATGCGCGATGGATTGGAATTTGATTGGAATCGTCTCGCATCTGCAGTTTGTTCGAAGCAATTCTAAAAATGTTATCGCTTTTTATAACGATAAATGCGGATAAAAGCAGCGGAATGGGGCGAGGTAGAACATTTTTCTTACGATGAGCAAAACAAAATTCATTGCAATTTCGATCGTGAGTGAGAACCCTTGCGATACAACGCAATAAATAAAAATCGAGAATGTTTCTCAGCTCGATAAGCTGATTAATCCCACAAATCGGACATTGAAAGGAAAATGACAATGTGAAAAAAACGGTTGCATTAAGTTGCATGAAGAGACGCGTTAAATAAAAAAAAAAGAGTGAGTACAAAAAATGGAAAAGAAAAAAAATAAGCAACAGAGCTCCACAAGGCCCCTTGACATTGGCAAAACCCCATCGTAAACCACTGGATGGGCACTGCTGAAGTACTGACACTCGACCGTTCTTTAAAAAACATAAAAATTTTTAAGTGCATTTCGTTTCATTGAGAAAAGGATTGTTTTACGTCACAAGAACCAAAGTATTATTATTATTTTCGAAAATTTTCTCAACTCATTCGAGAGGTTTTTCTTCATGGTATAACGCTGGCAAAACTCATTACTTTTGTTTATTGTTAAATAATATGGGAGATGTAAATTATTCGATAAACATCGTTATTTTTTTTTTAACTTGAAAGTATATACGAAAGAATATATTTTTGTTATAGTATAAGATATTGTAAATAATATCTGAGGGCAATGCAGCAGTAATATTGATGTCGGTGAAAGTCAACGTTCATTTAGTTAACATTTTCCATACTTTCGTGCATTCTTTCTAAAGTACGCTAAATTTTGCCAGGCAAAATTGATCGGAACAATGAAAGCTCTGGAGAAAAAAAAACCGTTATCCAATTATAAACACATTTAAGGAAAATTAAAAAGCTTAAAATCACGTTTCATTATTATGCTGGAATTTCCATTAATGCTTAAAGTTTGAAATTATATGATTACCTTTGGTGTGCACAGAAAATGAAGTACATTAAAGAAACGTAATTAGAATTTATTTAGAGTTTGATAAGTGTTCGGTTGAATCGTCAACTTCCAAATACAGATCTACAGAATTATTGTAGCTGACCTAAATAGCATTCAAAGGTTTTGCTGATACCTTTTAATAATTTGCATATGTAGGGACGAGCGCAAAACGATGTTTACAACTCGTAACCATTCGATTTTTATTAAAATGAGCGGCTTTATAATTATCAATTTAGTGTTGATTACTGTAGAACATTTCGTGTTGATCGAGCATGTACGTATGGATGTATGCGTTCTCTTGGTATTACATAAACGTTATGTTGAACTTTATTACGAGCGTTTCTTATCCTATCATGAAACTGTAAATAAGCCTTTATTTGTATTTCTTAACTCTCGTGAACGATTCTCTTCGACGCGTGCGATATTTTACATTTTTTAGTATTTAACAAAAATGCAGGGTTCGAATATTTGTTTAGATGTGCCAGTATTGATAGGCCTATCCATTGCAATATTTAATTGTAACTAGGAAATTTTTGTTTTTGTTTTTTTTTTTTTTTTTGTTGCTTTCTTTCCTGCAAAACAGGGTCGATATATTATTACAGATTGTTTTTTTTTTTAATCAAACTCCACATTTAATTACATTGAATTTATGTGCAATTAGAGCGAGGAATCCTGGCATTCGATCGATAAGCCGCAAACTTTGTGAGGATGTTTTTTCAAAATTTTCATTAGCACAACTCGAGATCCCGTGGGTGTAGCAAAATTTCTATACCCTTCCTAAGAATAACTGTACACTCGTTTTACATTATAGCCGAGCATTGTAATTCTATGCTCGAAATGCGTGCACTTTCCAATTTATTAAGTGTTCACGCCGAGTTACGACTTCGTCATCATCAGCGACAGCGTAAGAAAAAATTACCAAATTGTAAATAGAAGAAATAGTATGCACGTTTCGATGAGGCTTTTCGTCTCCTTTTCTCATATAGTGTATTACGATACTCGATAATTAGCTTCAATCGATTACAAATTATATCGATTGCATTAACATTTTGAAGTTTTTTTTTTATCCTCAAGCATGAGAGATACTATCTAATTAACAATTGTCCCAAACTCGTGGGTTGCTCTATAGCGTTTTGAAAAAAATTCACAAAGCTGTCCAGCAATGGGCAAAATGTCGCGAACGTCGTTAACAATAATCGAGGCAATCGTTCGCCCGGGACGTGGGTAGAGCGTCGACGCACTCGAGTCAAATAGAACTTAAGGGCATTAAAGCTAGAGACGCGCATTCGTATCCATAGTCCGGCCGAGTGACACACGTCGTCAATATAACGAAAACGCCTACGACGGTTCACTGAGCGTCGCAGTAAATAAACGAGCCTTAACAATTAACAGCACCAAATACACCCAAATTATATCAAATCCAAGGAATACCATTCGACAATTCTTCACATCGTCGCCTTCCCCTGACAATTCGTCGAACGAGAAAAGAAAAGCTTCCGCGGCACAATAGTAGCCAAGTGTCTCTCTAGCCACTACATCATCCCAATCACGCGTCAACTTTTTAATCGACTCGGCACACCAAGTCCCGTCGGCGAATCTGCATTATAAATAATCGAATGGCTTCTTTTGGATAATCGTCCCCGATTATCAGCCACGCGCCACTATGTCCTCCGAGTAGAATTTGTGCCACCTGCGAAGATACCGCGCGAGCACTACTAGCAACACTACCGAGAGACTCGCGTCAGGAAGCCGCGCAAAGCCGATGTCGCGCGGGTTGGCAGTCGCGGAGGCGGAGGGACGGGTCTTACGCGGCTGTCAACCCCTGAAATGCGCACGCGCGCCCCACTTTTCCGGATAGCGCGATAGGGGTAATGGGGGGGGAAGGGTTTTGGGGGGGGGGGGCATTGAGCACAGCACAAATCGGCTTTCAATGGATGCGCGATAAGGAGAAGGGGCTGCGTTGATAAAAGCAGCCGCTCGACGAGAATCCGCCAGGCACGAGCTGGTCCTTTCATACTTTCGAGCGAACTTAGTGCTCCTGCGATTCTACTCGGGTTGACCTCTCGTTTTTGCTGAATAATTCGAATTTGCGAATAATGCCTGGGAGTCGTGCGACTAATAGCTCGAAATCGATGCGTTAGCGTTTTCTCAATAGACCTGCAATCGAGTTACATTCAAAGTGGCGAAGGTTTGAAGAGACATTCGGATGTCGAGCCGCGTGACCGCTGACGGGACATCGTATGGCGCGGCGGCGTTCGACCAACGTTATCGTTCATTTTATGTAATTTGATACTAAATCACTATAATTTGACGCGGCTGCAAAGCGCGCCGCAGTTCCAATCTTTAAAAGGATTTTCGATGCGGTTCGGCAACGGCTCAAGCCACATGTGTACGAGCTCGAAGATTACTGGAATACGGCGTTACGATATAACGCGGGAACGTCACACCGATTAGTCATGACGTCATGCTGCAACGCAAATCGCCTGCAACAACGATTCGTGGTAGCTTGACTCGCAACGCGAGCGCACGTTACGGGCGCAATTAAATGCTCGTAGAAAAATTGTGCACGAGCAATGGATGTTCACGGCGATGTTCCCTTAGCAGACAGACAAAAGTAACTTTTGGCTTAAGAATTACGCTAAGAACTAAGGGATTTTGCGGTAATGTCACACGACCGAGTCACTTGCATTCGGAGGATAATGAATAATCACGTGGCAATATCGCTAATCCGAAGAACGAGCACTCGAGTACAAGAATAATGCCGTCTCGCACACACGCACGCGCGCGCGCACACTGTAGCTCGATCGCTCGCTCGCTCCCTTTTCCAGAGCACGTGCGTTGGCATTGCCCCTTCTTGTCGATGACCCACTTCCTCGAAGCGAAAAGTAGCGTCCGCCCGAAAATACCTGTGACACCGTCGGTGTTCCTTTTTTTTCCACGGTGCCCCTAAGTGCGCCGCCATTTCCGGCCACTTGCCCGCACCACTCTACATGTCAAAATCCAATGTTACGTCGACTTCCTTGCCATCGAATGCTTTTAGATGACACACGAATTATTATTCTTGGGCGACGAGCGTGTAATTCAATGAATTTACGCTTGGTAATCTCTTTACACTTGAACGTGAAAACAGCGATTAGTATTATATCGCCTGCAGCAATAATAACAAAGCGCTAGATTTTTTCACGTGGCTAAAGTCAATATTTTTTGCTTATTTAATTAATTACATTTTTGCGAACGCCAACTGCCGTATATCTTGACAACAATGAATATTGTCTCAGCTATAACTTTTATGCGAGGATCTCTTATTAAAGGTGCTAATTAGGCCATTGAATTAGCCACTTGAATGCATCGCAAAATATTATTCGCGTAAAAGTATAGTCGTGAGACGATGTCGCACACAATAGCTGTACATAAATTACTAACACACTTGATATTACTACACCCATGATATTGAAATATCTGCAATCGTATTTTTATGATTAAGCAGCATGAAAAAGTGTGGTTATAACTCAACATCAATCTCCTCTATTTAAAATAATATTTCCAGTAGCGCCAACTGCAAACAACATAGTCTTACAAAATTACTAATAAAACAATAGATTTATAAAATTAACAAACAAATCCGTTTATATATAATAATAATTATTATTATTAGGGAAATTTCTCTCCCTGATTTTAAATACAAATTAGATTGAATAGTGCTTAATACGCACATGCATATATATTAATTAGCATGTTATTAATATGCATTATATAGTGCATATTAATTAACGCACATTTTACAATTTAAAATTTACATTAGATTTATGAAGAAAAAAAATATTCTACAAAATTCACACTAATCCATTGGAATAAGATGCTATATATAAAATAAGAAAGAAAAAAACTTAGTCACGAGTTTGTTTAATCAAGTTTTATGTATCTCTATACAGAATATGAATAGATAATTATATAATACATTAAAGTAGCGCGTATTATACTGTAAATGTGTTATTCAAATTATTTAAATGCAATTCCTTATTTAAAAATTCCACTGAATAACATCGTGTATGCATCATAGAAGTATTTTTCGTTTCGATATTTATTTATGGAATTCTATGGCACATATATATAGTGATTTTACATTCATGACTTGGCAGTGTCATAATGCGCCTGATAATACGGGCTGCACTTAATAATTGTCTTCAAAATTATTTTTAAGTAATCAGACAGACTGGGATCGTAACTTCTTTTGCGATAATAATGTTGACAGATAAATATTCAAGATAAAGTTCAAGTTAGGAAACAATTAAAAATATGGCCAATGATAAAAGCGATCCATTTCCTTATTTATCCAATGATACGCTACCTACTTATGCAGAAGAAAATAAAAATAATCCTTTCGATTTAACGAGTCATAAATCTACATTACGTCGCAGACTTCTCATCCTAAATGAAGCAAGTGCCGAGAGTCGAACACTTGTCACTTATCAATATTACATAAGAAAGTGTTGTATGTGCAACACACTTACGAGTAGAAATCGATAGTCAATGCACGCGGAGATAAGATTCCGTGATATTACTACAGATCAATCGAAATCAAAGTACAATTACGCTTTTCGCTCGAGATCTTAACCCAGAGAATAGACAGCGGATTTGTCGGCGGTGACTGATAACGCATTTAATCTAAGCGCGGCATATAAAACGCCGGAATTATCGGGAGGAATTTCGCACAAAAACCCTATGCGCATTCTCATGACTCGTCGACGTGGCGCCCCATTGCTCCAAGGTCTCCCGCGGGGGGGGGGGGGGGGGGGGTCCCCTAGGGAAAAGGCCGCGCTATCGACGGCTCTCCCGGGTTACAATCGTATCCCGGTAATTACTCGCGCCGGAAGTGGAGTCTCGGCTTTTTAGTGACCGCGGTTTCGGAGAATAGCTGCGCCCTTTTCGCCCCCCACCCCACCCCACCCCGACCAGCAACGAAGACGCGACTTTTTGTGGGTGAGAGGCGAGACGAAGCAGCCGCTTTGTCGCATTCCTGAGCGAACCGGCTGACGGGCAGCGGGAGGGGAATTGACGAGCCGGTGGGCGCGGATTCCGTGAAAATCTGCGCTTTCCGAGATACCGTGGGCTGTGACCCAATGTGACGAAAAGCGGAAAAGGATACTTACGCAAGGAAAGTTATGGAGGCGTGAGGAGGGACGGACGCGGCTAATTTATACCATCGACTCTGCTGGCTGTTCTGTACCTTTCTTTACTACACCCACATTCCGGCGTATTAATACTGGCTGTTTTGTATTAGTAGACGAGCCCTTGCTTATTCAACTGAAATCATTATTAATATTTAGCCTCTGACTTTTACTAGATTAGCGGCAAAAATTCTTATAAGCGAAGGCTTTTATAGGCAGTGGAGAATAATTACTGGCTGCGTTGATGCTGACATTTTTCGTATGATCAACGTTAGTTTACTTGTTATAATGATTCTCGTTATATCGTTATACTGACGAACAACCATTGAAGCGAACATTTACAGGGCAATATTTTGAAACGTCCTAATTCAAATTTCATAGTCTTGTGAAGAATTGCTTTTAATAAAGAATAAATAAAAAATTCGTACGATAAATTTCACGATGGTTAATAATAAATTTTTATAGCCCCGTTTAATACTTTAATATTGTCATTTTGTATTTTTATTATAATTTTACTGCAAGCACAATTGATACAATGTCGTTTCTTCGTTACCATGTATTTTTTTTTAACTTTGTCCATACTTATTTAACAAATGCGATTTATACATTTTATGCATACAAATTCCTCACACTCGATGGAACTATTATTTTACATAACATCCGTTCGATTGAAAATCCACCTTGAAGTTATTTAAAATTAAAAATAATAGGATTTTCCTCGTACTCTTTTTGTAGATTTATCATCCGTGTCATATAACAAGACTAGTAATAACGTGACATTATCGTTCCAGATGAGATAACGTATGTTAATTTAGCTCCTCGTAGAAATGAACCACAACAAGTTCTTGTATTAACTCGTAACAATTTACTAAATACGATTAAGATCTATATGCAATTAAGTATCTTTAATAAGTAGATTTGTAAAAATTTGCATAAAAATCAATTAAAAATCTTGTGTAAAGCCAGAAAAATTATAATTTTTTGCATTACGTGAGAGCAAAATATTAGAAAAATACGAAAATTTACGGATTTTACATTCACACTACTTGCCGAAAAACACATATAGCATACATTGTAAGAAAATGTTTCACATGGCATTCAATAAAGGCAGATTTTTTTCACACTTAAATATCAAATGCCCTAAAAAACATTGAAAACATCAACTTTTTATGCAAGGAAATACTTAATACGATATATTACGCATAAGCTTATTTTTAATAAAAACTTCTCTAATGAAAGATTATTCTTTAAATTTGTAGTTATAGCTTTACAAAAACTTTTCATTTTTCCCATGCAATTTAATACTTATTGTATTCGTAAATACGTGTAAGTGAAAAACAATTTGTAATAACATATAAGTAAAACATAAAAATATTAGCAGTAAAAAAGTAAAAAATATTAACAAATTAATTATTATATTGTAGATTTGCTTTCGTTTATATAGAAAACAAAATAGTTTTATAATTTTCAAAAATATAACACATGTGAAATTGTAATTCACAGTCGTTATATTTACAATTTTGTACATAGAGCTACTATAAATAAATAAATAAATAGAAAAAAATATTGATAATATTTTTTAGAGCATGATATCATCTAAAAACTGAGTAATTTTACTTAATTATAAATAATATATTATAAATAATATATATAAAATTTTAGAAAAAATAAGACATTATATTGGATAGGTTTATTTAAATTTAAATTAAATTTTTATTCTTATTTCATGCAATTTTTATAATGAGATTATATTGAAAAAACTAATTGAATTACTAATTAATTGTATACGGAAATCTAAATGATTTTTTTGCAAAAATTTAGAGGTAAGAACGACTTTTAACAGTAACGGGAAGTATAGTTATTTATAGTTATAATATTTCATTAAGCCTTAACAAACAATTGCAGATAATTTTAATGACTTGTACAATATTTCTGATAAATAAATACATACTTTGAGATTTTAATAGAGTGTTGGGATCCGAATTAATTTCAAAACCAGATTCAAATTATAATTAAATTACATTTAACTTACAAAATGGGCTAGAAGATAATTGTAAAGATGAACTGAGAAACTTGTAGTTTACGCTTTCGAATATCTAAATTTATTTTCATTTTATTATTATTTTGTTTTCAATTTATTTATGCCGTAAACTTATTTGCAAAGTTATTTGAACATCGTAGCGGATCATACAGTAAGTACCCTTATCATTGAATTTTGTTACATTAGAAAATTATTTTACAACTGTCTTATAAAATTAATAAAATTAATAATATTAATTAATATTAAACTAAATATTAAACAATAAAGTTTAAATTTAATTTAATTGCACTGCAAATAAATATTATTAAAATTAGACTTGTTCAATTATTCAAAGTAAAAAAATACCATATAATACTAATACATGAGAAAAATATTGAATTGTATAATAAATCAACATTTTATGCTGTTAGCCCATACTATTGTTATTATTTCCAATAGTATTTAATTATTAATAAATGAACTGAAATGAACACCACTGTTCATTAAACATATACAACAAATTAAATAGCTTCATTTGCTTAGTCATGAAGTAATAATTTTGTTAACGAATGCGTAACAGAATCTAATATCCGTTTAAATCTTGTGACATATAATTACAAATTATGTACTTACTCAGTCGCTTATTCGGTTGATTTACTTTTTAAGTATACGTCTATGTATTCTAATTACAAGTGAGTCAATTAATAAATATTAGGATAAATAATAATAGTTTTAGCATTGGTAATAGCAAACGTTCGATATACCACAATTAAAGAAAAATCAATTTTCTAGTAAATATAAATTCGTCAAATATAAACGAAAAGATTATATATTCTTTATACATATATTATAATTTATTATAATATTATTACAGAAGTAAATTATATATCGGCAATATATAAGCTTTATAATCTCATTCGAATATTAAATTACAATATCGTACAAGAGATAATTTTAAATAGTTGAAAATAACATTTCATCACTGTTTGATTACATTTTTAGAGTCTGTGGTAAAATTCATCATTATGCCCAATGAATTTTCAGTAATTGACACTAATAATTCTTCACCAAATTATAAATCAAATTATTTACACATTTTAGATCAAAATTAATTGAAACTCACAAATACAAAGTTTTATTTTCACGTAAGGCTTTTCAATCGATGTATTTTTAAATTTTTATTACTCAAAACACTACAACATGATAATCTTTCAAAAAGCCAAGAAAAGCCATAGAAAATACCCGCAAGAATCCATGGAATTTAAAAAAAGACTGTAAGAAATGGTAATATCGTATATTCTGCCAGAGTCAAAGTTAAGCCGCGTTTTATATAAATCGGGAAACAGGTCGTAAAATATCCGAAAATACACTCCCTTATCTGAATTTAGAATAGATCAATGTAGCTTCTTTTTTATGCTACCATTCGAACAGTCTACTATTTCTCATAAATAAGAAGTAAAAGCTAATATTGTTTGCTTTGAAGTATTATGTATTTCACAGAAAACATTGTAGTTAAGTTTATCGCATCATCAAAATTACACTCATTGGCTTCCGAAGACACTGTCTTATTATTATTGAAATAAAGCTGTTCAACGTGTCAAAATAAAAAAATAAAAAAAAAAAAAAAAAAAAAAAAAGATGACTATAACTTATCAATTTTGATAAATACATTTTATCTATGAAAAATAAGTAGAATAAAATGTATGTAGTCTCGTTCTTTCAGTTCTTATGAATCGAACTTGGCATAAGCGATGAAATAATTTTCATCGTTTGTGAAAATGCCGATTATGATAAATTAAAATGAATGCAATTGGAATATATTATATTAACGATTATATAATAGCAACATACTTTGTCGTTATCATTATTTTCGAGTTCGATGTAGGCTCGAACATTTTACAATATCAAACTTCCAATATTTTTTTAAAAACAAAAGAATCGAATTTTTAATATTTAGCCGTGTGTTCGCCAGCATATTTTCCTCCATTTTTACTGCGCGCCTCAACGTTGTTTCTTTGGAGAAATTCACGTATCAAATAAATTCCACGTAAAGAATGAAAAACGATAAACAAAGCCAAGCGAATCTCATCCTTCCTTCCTTCTCTCGCTTTCAGTACCGCCATCAAGTTTTCCTCCTTTTGCCTTAATCTCAATTTCGTCACCCCGCCATTAACATAGCCGCACGAGCCAGAGAAATATATTACTGTGACAATCTCTCCCCCTCTCTCTCTCTCTCTCTCTCTCTCTCTCTCTCTCTCTCTCTGCCTGCCTTCCTTCCTTCTTTCCTTCCTTCCTTCCTTCCTTCCTTCCTTCCTTCCTTCCTTCCTTCCTTCCTTCCTTCCTTCCTTTTTCTTATAATTTGCACTTTAATAAGACGACATTAATGACTAATTTCAACGCGAACAATGTTTACCCATTCTACTACACTTCTCGATACGTATTATCTGCTACGTTATAAAACAAAGTAATAACTTTCTCAAGGTTTAAACATAAAAATTCAGGGAACATCTATGAAATATAATTGTCACGGTCGTGCATTGACGTTTTAGCGTCATCGATGTCTTTTAAACACGCAAGTAGAAAATTGAGCAACTATGACTGAGAGATAAATTGGAAAAGTTATCAATGTAACATTTACCTACGACCTAAATCTACATAAAATTTCAATAATGACGATCGTTATATGAAACGGACCGATTCTTATTGTATTCGTGTAAACATTTTAATTAATTAATCGAGCAACTAAACCAATTAAAATTCAATTGAAAATCTGGACTCGAAACTAATAGCTTATTCTAATAAATAAAATGAAAATTGATGATCAAAGTTCGTTATTATTAGTCGTGATTAAGTTGTCATCTATACTTAATTTCATATTATAATAAGCAGGTTTGATGCTAATCGTGGCTAAATTAGAGAAATAATGTAAATATAAATGATTATGAGATGTCAATGCGGGCTTATCTAGAAATCTAGGAAATCCTTATAATTACATGCTATATTATTTAGAATGTAATTATATTATCTTTAATTGAGGCTCGGCAATTTTCGGAAATTCTTTTCATACCAGGTGGATAATATTTTTATGAGCATTAATACTATTTAATGACAACATAATGAATGTGTTTTAAATTAAAACTTTACTGCCTTTTCATCTTATTTATTACTAATCTCATAAGTGGCATTTTAATTGTAACCTATTTCTGCTTTTGTGTT
This sequence comes from Ceratosolen solmsi marchali, assembly GCF_000503995.2. Classification (NCBI taxonomy): domain Eukaryota; kingdom Metazoa; phylum Arthropoda; class Insecta; order Hymenoptera; family Agaonidae; genus Ceratosolen; species Ceratosolen solmsi. The sequence goes on along the minus strand of NW_011948426.1, from coordinate 1,281,355 downwards.
ATTAACCTAAACATTTAGTAGGCTGATAAATATCTTTTAATTAATATAAAACACAAATGAAGTAGATAAAGCGACTTGTGTTAGGTTTAAATTTATGAAAACATAACTTTCAGTTCATTGTAATTTTTTATACTTTACCATTTATCTACTTCAATTGCATAATGTTGCGTAAATAAATTTATTAAATAATTTGCCCCTTTATTTTCCTTAAAAAAATTATATGAATACCACAATACGAGGGTAAAGGTAATGTAAAAAGTAATCGAAGATTTCAGAATCTAAGGTGAAAAATATTGGAAAAAAACTTATCGATAAATCTTATCTTGTTTATGGTAATTTGACTATTGTAAGAAAGAAAACCCAAAGGCATTCAAATATAACTCGTGTAGCAACGAAATAATTATGATCTTTTAAAATATCTCCATCTTCCTTCGGTCACTATATTAACTTATAAATAAAAAAAAAACCTTTTATCAAACTCTATTGTAAAATTTATCACACAGAATATTAATGCGAATAATTTTTTGCATGAAATAAAAAGCATGCACATAGAAATTGTAAATATGCATATATTTTTAGCGTGACCAATTGACATTTTACTTACAAGTCAGGTTAAGGTCGGATGAATAATTTTACAAAAAGTATTTCGCATTGTTAAACATTTTCGTATGGGCATGTAATTTCAAAACAGTTATTTGTGTATGAATGAAAAAAGCTATAATAAATTATGCTTACATTATGTGCAAATAGAAAATCGATATTATCACACGAAATTATTAGTAATCAATCATATTTGTACAGCTCTGCGCAGCTTTTTCGTTTCGTGCATGCATACGTGCACTACACAATTTATAATGAAATATTTAACGAAATGAATATTATTTTTGCACGTCTAGAACTTTTATAGCAAATTGTCAAACATGATAAATCCTGGATTACCTTATAATTTAACGTTTAATTATATGATCGTTATAATTATATCGATGGATTTGTAAATGAGTTAAATAATGGTTTAAATGGTAATGATTAGGTGAAATGAATACTTGTTTTCGAATGATAAAACGTAGTTTCAACTGCATGAATAAAAAAAAAAAAATCTTTCAATGTTACTTTACTGGGAATGAAATCTAGATAAATTATACGATAAAACTTTCTTGGACTTGGTAATTCGAAAGTGGCAAATGCACCAACATTGAACCTTCGTCTAAATTTAGTCTCAAATTTTCTGTAACTTATTTTTATCATTTATAAAATAAAATACGTTTGAAAATGAAATTTCCATTGAAAACTAAAGCGTCACAGTAGTATTAAATCGAAGGTTTATCATAACCGTAAAATATTAATATCGTAAATGTTAAAAATATTACTGAACATTGTATTTTATTTTTAAGTGCTTACAATTATGTTTTACATAACAACAATAAAGATTATGTTCGCAAGGTTTCACATTATTCCTACCATCTGTCTGTCTATTTTAGTGCTGCAATTCCCAATGTCACGTTATTTGCCTATCATTTTAAACAAACGATTTTTACATCCTTCCATGCTTCTCTCGCGAAACTCTAAACGAATTTACGTATTTTACACCTTCAACGAAGCAGCACAAATATACAGGATTTCATATTTAAAAAGAGTGAAGGAGAACAGATAGATAGATATAGAGAGAGATAGAGAGATAGATAGATAGATAGATAGATAGATAGATAGATAGAGAGAGAGAGAGAGAGAGAGAGAGAGAGAGAGAGAGAGAGAGAGAACGTGACTTTTCTAAATAATATAAAGTTAAATTATGAGCATGAGAAAATTATATAATCAATCAAGCAATTAACACGGAATATAGAGAATCTATTCTAGTCGATTTTGATTATGAGCAGGAGTGGAGTGAATGACGCGCGAATAAAAAAGTGATCGAGGATTTGGATGGTGTGAAGAGGAGGAGACCAAATGAGTATTAAAATTGATTTGTGTAACGGTGAAATATCGGATGCAGTTAGAATTTGGGACCTTGTCGTTCCGGTACGCGGAATTGTCGTCACTAAACCACTAAGCCAATAAGATTGCAATCACCTTGCTGACCTTGTGTCTACGCATGTCGCGACATACATACATGTGCAAATTAATAATAGTGCCTGCCGAGCGATAGTAGCAAGCTGTTTGTTATTAATTTCCTTCCCCGCTCTCGTCGACTCGAAGCAAAATAGAAACGAGGCGGCACATTAATAAAGCTTCTTTTTTTTCTTTTCTTTCTTTTTTTTTTTTTTTTCTTGACGTTGAACGCCCGCTATTATTTCATCTAGGATAACGAGAGGATAATTTAAATAACCGATTGCATCTAATACGTCGAGTGTTTTGGGCCATAGGAGGACGTAACTGTTTTTTATTTATTTATTTTCTTTTCTCCCCAACATCATCGAGAACTCTCGCCGATACTACCTAATTAAAATAGCTACGTCAAGGAGAGACGAGCGGCTTTAATTTCAGTCTCGTTTTTCAGCGAAAATCTAATATAAGACCAACGAAAGAGGCCTACGACTCCACCACTAAACCTCACCCACGCTTTCATCCAATTATCGACGTGTTAAATTTAATCACACGAGCCACGATTCAACGAAATTCTATAAATGTGAAGAATCACCCGATCGATAAGCATTTTCCAAACAGCGTTTGTCCCATCAAAGACCATCGTGTATCATTCAATGAATAGCCCAACAACAGTCTTTTCCCAAAATCTCTCAATGCTTTGGGGGGGGGGGGGAGTATTTCTCTTCGTGCGGCTAATATTTCCTCGACTTGTTGCTCGAAATCCCATAATCCAGCCCAGCAGCAAGCACCCTTCCCAACCCAATCCCATTACAGTCCCAAAAGAAAACGCCCGCGATCGCTGGCTCTCCTGTCGTCGCACTCGCGTTTTCGCAGCGGACACGCCCCCACCCAACCTCAACCAACCACCGTTTAATGAATAACGAATATGGAAACGCGAGCAGCTGCAACACTCGTCCAACGGCCATCAATTTTATTCCGAGCGGCAAAAGCTGGCTGCTGCCCACTGGGTTTCTCTTCCAAAAACGAAGCGAGAGTCCCCTCGACCCGGCCTTGGCGCTCCCCGCGGTCAAGGCTCGGCCTGATTTTCGCTCGACGCTTTCCCGCGCTTCCGATACCGCCTGGCGATCGCTAACAAACAAAAAAGAAGCAAAAAGTAAAGACAAGAAAAGAATAAAAGGTGAAATCCCGGTGTCATCTTGAAGTGAATTTTCCCCGCGGCGCGTCCCACTTCCGAGCTACGTACGTGCACTCACACTTTTACCCTGGGGCCGAGGAGAAGAAGTTTCTCTACTCCGTCGGCCGGTTTATCTTTTCGTATCTCGCCAGCTCCGGTCATCGTTGCCAAGCTGTCCGAACTGTCCTCGCTTATTTATTTCCAATGGATACGACATCGTCCCGTTCGTACTCGTCGGCTTTGGAGCTCGACTCGCTTCGCGATGTGTCATTGTTCCCCAATCATGTTTTTTCGAGTTGCGCTTTTGCGCAATTGCATTCAACGTGAGTGCCCCGTCGACAGCAACGAAATACGAGATGAAGATAAATGACGCGAAGATGGATAAGACGCTTACTCGGTTACGGTCTTCGAGTACGCTCTCGAGGTAATCCTACGAGGTACCAAGCGAGGGCTTGGTATACTTGCATAAATAATAGGCGGAGATACCGCGTGCGTATATTTCAATTCCGAATTGTGAAAGTTCATTAAGGCGCGCGATTATCTCGGTTGGGAATCGAGCAATTTTATCAGTTGAATCGGTTAATAGGCTCGCAGAGACACCCGATTAATCTTAGTACTTACAAAATGGAGCATAACTCGATGGTTATTTAAGAAATTTGTAAGCCCACGGTACGTATCACGTTGACGCAATGGAATTATCGAACCGTCCCCCTCGGTCGCATAAAGCACTACGCAGGAAACGTTCGAGATAGCTGTCGGGGTGGTTTTGTGAGAAAGAGAAAGAGAGAGAGAGAGGGGGGGGGTGTATAGCCCCACGACCTTGCACGTAGCCTCGTCTATTAATTTCGGCGAGTCGGCATTAACATTGCCTCGCGATTCACTTGCATCGAAACATCGCTCGTTCGGCCTTACGTCGCCTAACGTGCCTCGGTACGTCGGCGTCGTGCGACGTCGCATTCGCCAAAAGCATCTCGAAATTCCCGAGATTCGTATGAAACGGACGACGCCACCAGTGATGATGGTGGTGATGGTGATGGTGATGGTGATGGCGATGGCGATGGCGATGGTGGCGGTGGCGGTGGCGGTGGCGGTGGCGGTGGCGGTGGCGGTGGCGGTGACGGTGGCGGTTGCGGTGGCGATGGTAGTAACGGTGACGGTGACGGTAGCGGTAACAGTGGCGGTGGCAGTGGCGGTACAAGTGGCGGTGGCGGTGGCGATAGCGATGGCGATGGTGGTCACGAAGTGGCAGTAGTCACCAGCGCTCACGACGACGCGATAGATCAATAATGGTCGTAAAAGAATTCTTTCAGCTCCTTGGGGGTAGGAGAAATCGCGGCCCTGGCACGCGCACTCTGAAACGCATTGCTTCGAGACGCGAGCGAAAGAAAAAAAGGAAGGGAAAACACGGACCCGCGGAATTTCATTAACAAAGAAAGGCCGGCCTCGAGCGGCGCATAAACGGAAAAAGTAAAGGAGGAAAAAGCGTCCCGCGAAGCAACGGGGTCGGAGAATAGTGGCGCGGCAGACAGAGGGACGAGCGAGAAAGGTGAGGGAAGCGGGGACAGACTCGTGCCCCCCTCGTAGCCTTCGAGGCTAGAATTCCAGCCTTTCTTGTCACTTCTTTTTGAGGTTATGCCGTGCTCGACCGTGCATTCCCAAGCATACAAAAATGTTACCGTTACTCCGAAATTTATTCAGGACCAATCGCAGCATTCGCTCCCTTTTTATAGTATTAGTAGCAGTAGCGCATAACTTTTCGTTCCGTCGCACTGGTTTCGTAAATGACGAGTGAGAGAGAAGGGAGTACAGAGAGAGAGAGAGAGAGAGAGAGAGAGAGAGAAATGGGGCGAGAGGCTTTCACTGCTTCCTCGCTAGGCGCGAATCCCGAGGGTGGCCCTGATTTTCAAATGACAAAATGACGTAGCTCGGAAATTCCTTCTTGATCTGTCAACAACGTGTCAGAGAGCTGCGTCGCGTCGTCCCGTCACGCGTGCGTGCGTGTGTGCGTGCGTGCGTGCGTGCCTAGGTAGGAAGCGCCGCCTGATAATGACGAATCTCGGAGGGCCTACAACGAAATTGCTGCAATCGCCACGGAATTAAAGCTCCCGGTACGCGCGCGCGTCTACTAAGTGTGCTCCGTGAAAATTATATATCGGAGACAGATGTAATGCAATGTGAAATGTCGTGAAGGGAAAGGGTGTAAGGACGGGCGTGGATATGTAACGTAGAAACGTTGCTCGGAACAAAGTTCGTTGAGGTAACGGGGCGTGCTCGGACGTCGGCTATTTTGTTTAGTTTAATTTCGTTTACATTAAAATGATTCAAAAAAAAAAAAGCGGTGGAATGCGGTGAGGTGTCGTGTGAGGTGTCGTGCGATGAGCTGAGGTGAGCTGAGGTGAGCTGAGGTGAGCTGAGGTGAGCCGAGGTGAGCCGAGGTGAGCCGAGGTGAGCTATGGCAAGCTGAAGCGAGACAGAGGGGCGAGGTATAAAAGGGACGGCAATGTGATGTAGCGGTGCGGCGAGAGGGGCGGGGGAGGGGCTAGGCGGCTTACGAGGAATAGATAAGAGATCGACGGACCGCGGTCCGTCATCGTGGCGAGGGCAAAAAATCACTGTTTTCTATGAAAATAAAAAATATGAAAAATAAAGAGATAAAACTTACGTAGTCCCGGGTACCTAGGTTCCTCCCTGATGGGCCAAGCGCGTCATCCCGAGCAACGACGGCAGCGAACTGTCAAGGCGATCGCAACCGACGCCGCGCGCACAACGCTGACTCTGGCGACGACAACGGCAACGGCTCCGTGGCATTAGCGCCGCTACAACGCCGGCGGTTATCCTTGGCCCTCGCTGGCTTGAGGCTTTGAGGTTAGGCACCGCGCACGGCTGCCCGCCGCGTCATCTCTCCCACGCGCGACGACACGGCGCTGGAGCTTCGCAGCGCGGACGAGTCGCGGGGTACGTGCGCATAATACGCACCGGAGCCGGTCGGGTCTGCGAGTCGCGGGTACTCTCAACGCTTCGGACTGGGGGGACCTCACCGGACAGCAGCGTCGCGCCGTCCTCGCCACTCTTCGTCTACGTGCGCCTCTTAATATGGCGGCGCGCGCGCGCCGGCATGACGCACGGAATTTCTCCGCGCCCGTGCCTTTCAGCCCCGACCCCCCCCCCCCCCCCCCCCACCAAACCCCCCACTCGACTCTGCGCACGCACCGGCTGGACGCCGGGGGCTGGGCGGCGACGGGGGCCTACGACGACCGCGCCGCGGCTCAACCCGGTCGATGAACGTCGACCGCTCGTTCGTCACGATCTCGTCGGGGTTGCGGCCTGACGACGACGCTCGCAGGGAGGGGCTGTGGCCCCCCAGGTAGCGTTAGCGGCTCTCGTTTCTCGGGCGAAAATACGCTGGGACCGAGGCGCCGGGCGTCCGTCCTTACGTGCCATCCTTACGATCGCTGTCGGCTCGAGGCGCGGCCGGCGGGCCCCGAGAACCCCGAGAGTCCCTTCCCCCACCTGCCGCGTTCAAGCAGCAGGCCATTCTCCGGCAAGGGCGAATAATGGTTGTGGCAACTAGGGGCAGGTATGCAGGTAATATGGAGTACGAATGGCAGCGATGCGTTAGGAAGGAAATGTTGTGCTCGAGCATCGCGTTCAAAGCTCGCGTGCCATTGGCTCGGGGCCGAGCGTTCTTGCATTGCCGCCGCTCCGCTCCCCCCCCCCCCCCCCCCCCCCCCCCCCCCCCCCCCCCCCCCCCCCCCCCCCCCCCGCCC
>NW_011948426.1:1205872-1274215 GCF_000503995.2 Ceratosolen solmsi marchali | reverse complement strand
GCCGCCGCTCCGCTCCCCCCCCTCCCCTCCCCTCCCCCTCCCCCACCCGACCCATCACCCCACCCGCTCGTCAACGGCCTCGGCGAGGAAGGTCCTCGAGGATGTCCCGCGCGTCAAGTGGCCCCGGTATTTGTATTTTCCTTTGAAAGAAGTGTAGCGTGTGGCGGCGAAATCAATCGGGTGACGAGGAGCGGCTTCTGTGATCGAGAGCGACGCGATCGTTTCGGTCTCTCTTCTTCGGCAGAGGAAAAAAAAACAGCGGAAAAGGGCGGAAAATTTGTCAGGAATAATCGTGGCATGCGCGTGGTAGGTAATTGATTTGACGATGGCGAGATGGGCCGGTCCGAGTTATTTGGGAGGACGCGGTGCACTGACTGCCACGGTGTCCCGTTGGTCCGAGGGAGAGGAGCGACGAAGCCGAGCTTTCCATGATCGTCGGGAGTGCAAGCAGCGGCCGGTCGCTATTGCACTTTATAGCGGCGCGAGGGACGGGGTGGAGCTGGTGAGCGATTCCCTTATCTCATAATGGCGCTTGGCTGTTGTTTAATGGCTTCCGGGCACTGAATGCGCCCGCAAGAATAGCGGCGGAGCCAACTTGCAGACGTAAAGTCGTCGTGGCTGGATCATGAGGAGGAGAGACGAGAGTCGGTTTTGATGGCGTAGCCCAAGGATACCAATCCGTATTCGTCGGAGAAGAGGGAAGTCGGTACCGAGCGCGGCGCGATTAAAAACTAATGGCCTCGACTCGTCGTCGGTCCACTAAATTCGTAAATGCATTTTAGAGAAAATTAAGAGTTGTCGAGTGTGTCATTGGCGATGGGATGCGACGTAGGAGCCGCGTTTCGTTTGGGCGTCATTGTCGCCGACTCCAAAGAAAATTCTAATTGATTTTTGTTGGGTAGTGAGTTGGGGGAGGGTGGGGTGGGTGGATCAGCAATGAGTCTTTAAAAGAATCGACTTTGCTTAGACGAGCTGAAACGGAGTTGATCACCACCGAGTCAAACGGAATATTAACGTGCCAACGCATTAACGGCAACGCTATGGCGCAATGAACGTGTAGGACTTTTTGCTGGCAGCTTGTCTGTTCCAAGCTCCTCGCTTCGAACGTCCTTTAGGGCGTTACTTATTGTCTTTGCAGACGCACACGTACGCGAGTTCCATCATCGAACGCTTCAGTCCATTCTATTTCTCGTTTTTTTATTCGAGCCCAAGACTTTTTCTATGTCAAGGCTTTGGCTCGTCGTCTTACCACTGCCGTACGTTCGGCTCATGTAGAGATGGATTTGATATGCAAAAAGTGCAGCTTTTTTCAGCGTCGTACGGGATTTTAAAAAATTTTGTTGTCCCAATCACCATTCAAAAAAAAAAAATCAAATTAGGACTGAATTAATTAATTAATTAATATAAGTCTTATTAGTTATGTAGTGGTGGCATTGTTGTAAAAGATAAAAAAAAGACACTTTGTCGAGTGTAATATCCAAAAATAATTCAACTATATGGAGATTCGAGTCTAGTTTCAAACAGTTTGTATTCGTTCCCTATGCCAAATCTTTCATTTCCAATAATTCATTCCAAATTCATTTCAATATGCCCCTATCTTTTTCATCGGCGATGATAAAATTTGGCCAACAAAATCTAGCAGTCGTAACAGGAAGTGGAAAAAGAAAAGGAAAATGAGAGAAGCGTCACGATTTATTTAAAGCTAGTAAAGTCAATAAGTCGGAGTCCCGTTATTGTAACGCTGTTAGCTGTTAGATATTTGAAATTTGAAGTTATAGTTTACCTTATCGGTTTTAAAGCACCAGCCTTTTATTATTTATGGCCACATACATCCCTGACACTTAACTATATCCGACTTTTATTATTAAATTTTTAATTCAATTTTTCCATCAATTTTCTAGCTGTCCTTTCTTTCTTTCGTGATTAAAAAAATTTTTTTTTTCTTCTTTTTTTTTTGCATTTTTTTTTGCATTTTTTTTTTATCATCATAAAATCTTTTATTTTTCAATCTCGGCACCGAACCCTATTGACTATTCTTTTATCATTCGTCCCATTGTACGAGCAATATTCATTAGCGTGGTGATTTGCCCTTAAGATATCGGATAAAGCATAGAGTTGCTCCGCTTAATTATTTTATAATTAACTTAACTATATTCACCGCTCTCCTTGGCCTTTTTTTCTTCTTTCTTTTCTTTCTTTTCTTTGTTTTCTTTTTTTTTTTTTTTTGTTTTCTTTTTTTTTTTTTTTTTTTTTTTTTTTGTTTTTTTTTTTTTTTTTTTTTTTGTTTTCTTTTTTTTTCTTTTTTTTCTTTTTTTTTAAATCCAAATATTGTTCCAAGCCTTTTTATTTTTGAACACACTCTAAATTTGTTCTCCGGCTTATTATTCAGCCGGTTCGCGCTACGTATAAGAATAATGCCAATAACGTTGTTATACCAGAGTCTCTCGATTACGAGATATTGAAAATTATTATTTAAATTAATAATAGCAACTAACGGAAGAAAATTTCAACGTCAAGTACTTGTTGAAATGAAACTTTTATAATAAATTTTCATGACTGGGAATAATCTGACATATCGCGTGATTATAATTTCTTTTATACGCCGCCATAAAATGTTTCTTATGGCTATTGCATAACGCGCACTATTGGATACACAATAATAAATGTTGAATTGTAAAATTGAGCGAATCATCGAAATAAGTCATTTTAATTAAAAATTTGCTTTTATTTATTTTCAAAATGAAATTATATTACAAACGGGACGTACTTTTATTCAATGAGAAAATCTTATTTCATAGTTCTCTTGTTGTTTGGTGAAAGGGAAATAAAGGAAGAATTGCAGAATCATAATGTTGATATTCTAAAGAGGTATGCGAGCAAGGCCATACCAAAAACGTCTTTATGCATGAATGACTGTTTTGTTTCGTTCGGGGTACTCGTACTCGTACTTTGCACTCGTTGGGTAGAGGCGATGCTCTCCCTCCCACCACTCGATTAATCCGTAGTGTCACCCGTTCTCTCTGCTCTTCCTCCTCCTCCTCCTCGAGCATCGCCGCCGCCACCACCACCACCACCACCACCTCCTACCTCCCACCGAACACTCGTTCTATCCGTCTGTCGCGAGGAGGCAGAAAATAAGAACGAGCACGCGCCTGAGTTGGAGTAAGTAGGAGAAGAACACGGGAGAAAAAAGATGATAAGGAAAAGCGGCTGAATGAAAGAGTAGAAAGATAAACCAGAAGAGAAAGCAGGAAATGAGAGAGAGAGAGAGAGAGAGAGAGAGAGAGAGAGAGAGAGAACATAATAATATAACAAAATGTAAGGCAGAGAGTGGAATAATCTTTTCTAGCAACTAGTAGTAATGCGTAATTATTTCACTTTAGTTTGCTTTTCTTATTTTCTTTGGAAAGCAAATGGTGCAAATGAAAATTCCATAGGCCAAAAGAAAAACTTCGACAAAATGAATTAATCAATAAAATGCAATATTGCAAAGAAGTCGTATTTGACAATAGTTTTTTTATATAGGTAAAGTAAAAAAATTATATATAAACTGTAGTTGGATTCCTAAAAGACACAATAACATAGGTACGTTACTTATGTTGGCCATTAATATCCCTTATCTTATCTCCCTCGTCCTTGCCTTATACTCATGTGTGTATATATTTTTATACATGCACAAGTGCACGTACGAAGGGCAGGCAGATAAGGAAATTTCCACGTGCCCACTACTATCATTAAAATGAAATTAGGCCAACCATGAATTTTCTATTTTCAATTCTTGATTACTTTAGATTATGCAGATGGAAAGTAATTCATCCGTTGAGCTTTTTGCTTTTCTTTAATAATTTTTATCTACTTCAACGATCAATTCTCAATAAAAAAAAATAAATAAATAAAAATATCTTTCGTTTACTTTAGTATACGAGTAAAACCACTTTACTAATCGCACGTACACCTATTCCTATTAGCTGATAATTCAACTAAACATTTCTCTCGAACTTTTAAATTCATTTTTATAAAGCTTGCGTTTCCAAAATAAAAAGTTACTTTAAATTTCACTTTGGACATTAATATTTTATTGTCAGAAGTAATTAATTAAATTTTGCAACTGATTAAAAAATTTATTATCAATTTTTATTATGGCCATATATGTTCTGGAACAACATTGATCTTTGATTGGTAATTTTGATGAATCATAATCGGACGTTTTTTATAAATTTTTTAAAGGTAAAAATCAATCTTATTCTCAGTTATATTATCGACAATGAACTTTACATTAAACAAATATTATGGAGATACTAATAGGTAAATTGGCTAATTCAAATTTTATTTGAATATTATTTTAAGCTGTCCTTTTCCTTATTTCCATTCGAAATAAAACGCGTAATTTTTTTTTCCCCCAAAAATCCTAATATATATTTGACGTGTAAATGCTCGAATAGCCAATTATACTCTATTCAATATTTGAAGGATAGTGAATCGATGATTTTTTAATATCAGAAATATGTGCAAAAAATATAAATAGTACTAAGTTTGATTTATTTAATATATCAGTAGGCGTTTGAATGCGAACAACATTGGGAGAATAAAGTGACGTTAAAATCTTGGCTCGTTGTTGAGTAAAAGTTTCCATTGATTGGTGATGACTGATTTAGGTGCTATTGACATTAAAGTTAATTTTATTCCAGACAAAACTTTTTTTTTTTTTTTTTTTTTTTTTTTTTTATATACACTAATATATTAACAGTTTTTTTTTTTTTTTTTTACAATTGCACACAATTTTTAAGCGTACTAAATTTAATTGCTTCAAGTATAAGAAATATCAGATTTAAATAAGTGTAGGAAATAATATTGTCGTTATAATTAATAAATAAATCAGAGATTATGTAAATGTGCTATTATTTTACAACGAAATTCGAGGGACGATTATGCTTTCCGACATAATAACGAAAAATGAATGAGAACTTTGAATCTAAGAATTTCAACCGAACAATAAATCATTTGAAAATTGCAAACGAACGCTTATAAACATTTAAAAGTTTATAGGAAATTAACTTTCTCATTGAATATTTTTCTAGTAGTAATTTATGTTGCAATTTATAAAATACAAATTCTTTACGATAAATCGTACATTATAATTTTGATGGAGATTTGTATTTGGTGTACGACTGATTACGAATCTAATACTTTTGCTTTCGTGACCATATAGTTGATAATTATTTAAAAATTTAATAATAGTTTATCGATATCTCGATATTTTTATCTAATTTTCAGTGTTAAGTATCATTCTAGTCACTTTGGTTGTTTAAAGAAGGATTTACAATTATAACTTAATAATTCCTTTAAATATTTATAACGCGTACAATAAAGTATTAATTATATTTAATATAAAGGATAAAAATAACTAGAAAAGATGAAAGCGTATTAAACAAAAATAAAAACGATTTATATGTAAATTCTTTAATAAAAATGTTATCGCTTATCTTATTTCGGCAGAATTCCATTCTATTGTTAAGATTTTAACAATGATCCTGGCTATTTATTTATTTATTTATTTTTAACAATGATGATTATATTACAATTTATGAGTGAAAAAAAAAATAATTGAAATACATATTTAAAATCAAATTAGTTTGCAATTTCGCAATGCTTTAGGTTTTTTTTTAAATGAAAAGGATGAAAATTGTCGGATAAGAATTTAATGAATATCAATAGACAAAATCAGCATCCAATGAGGTAAGTTCCTTACATAAATTATAATACAGTAATTAATATAGATAATATTAAAAGTAGGATAATAGGGACTGCTTAAATAAAACCAAAGCGTAATAATTTTTAATTAATAATTATTAATTCTGAAACAGAACTATTATAATGATCAAAACGACATACGTTTGAATAAAAATATGTTCAGTTTTACACATTGTACCCATTATTTTTTAATATAAATGCTTTATCTAAATATAAAATAATGAATTAAAACACTTTGTTTATGACTAAAATTATTTATCTACACTTTTATCGTAATTATAAAATTTAACTGGGCTTAGATTGTTCAGTTTTCCCTTTAACCAAATTTTCTCCCTGCATAGAGATCTGCGTTAATTTTTTGCCAATACGTTCGTGAATATCAAGATATTTAGCGATACATCGATCGAGACACACCGATTCACCTTTTCCAAGTTCTGGTTCCGCATATTTTGGAGGAATACATTTTTTATGGCAAGCTGATGTCATTCGATTATACATATCTGACATCATTTCAATTTCAAGATCTTGAATTAATTTTAATTTATCTTCATCTAATGGAGGAAGTGTAGCCATTTCGATTATTATGTAGTACAACTAAAAAAAAATAATTCCCTTAATATTTGTTATTTTACTGTAACTTGTATTCCTCTTTCAACTTATCTCTAAGTTTCATTTCTTTGTATCGCTGTTTATTTATATAATTTTTTGATAGTTGAAAGCTGTATAATCCCACGCCAATGGATATGATCCTATAAATAAAAATAATATAATTTTCAATGAAGTTGAATACGGTTGTCTACGGGGGAAATGTAGAAAAAAATAAGGATAAAACAATATTTTATGATAATAAAATGAATATAATTAATAAATCCATGCAGGAATTGGTATAACAATTTAACGATATATTAAAATCTACAAATTTTCTAACGAAAGCTAACTTTTATACGTTTGACAATAAATAAATAATTTTTTTTAACCGATTAAATATTTTGGATATTAAACTGGCACGATATCTTTTCTTTTTTTTTTTCAATCAATATTTCCAATATTGGAACAATTTACTTTATAAATTATGTCTTTGGAAATTTACATTACAGATAAGCAATTACATAAATATTATAAATAGCATGTAAATTTTTATTGATACACTATTAATTTATTATGCAGTTAATTATATCCCAGTAGCACTTAATATTATTTCCAAACGCTTTTTCTCCAAAAACTTAATCTAGCCTTATGAAATAATATGACGAATGAATAAATTGTAATGTTTTATAAATTATTACAAGCAGCGAAGTAGGTTATAAAAATTAAAATATGATTTTCATCTCACAGATAGAAACTGAATGTTTGAAAATATTCTAATAAATAATCACGCACCTACCACCCAATTGTAATTTTCTGGCCAACACCTAATGCCATTTCGTAACGTGAATATAAGGAAAAGCTAATAGCTTGCAAGGAAAAACTTAGTACGCATCCGCAAGTTAGTAATGCACGTGTACGGTCCCTATGCGATATAATTGATCCAGAATAATTAACTACCGCCATCTTCAGGCATTGGCATGAAATTTTTATATTGTTAGACTATTCTGTAATTACAATTACAGATATCGAGCATTGAATTTATAAAGTGATTTGTTTTAAATGCAAATGTCATGTATTGGTGTGATATGTATAATCTATCAAGTACCGATCATAAGTAATGAATTATTTTAAATTTACGTCGCGGCTATTTTTTCTACTTGCGGGGAGTATTTATATGCGTCATTGATAAAGTCATTTTGACGTTGATGATTTAGAGGTTTACACTGTTTATATTTATAAACACTTAATAATGAAAACTTAACTGTTCCAGTTTATTTCCACGCATATGGTACTATTTTATTTTATATTCACTATGCTACGTAAATTATTTATTAAGTAATAAAAATACTTGTAATTGTGCGTTTTTCTATAAATTAAGGTTAAATGTCCAATTCTTTTTAAGATAATTGTTTTTATACATTGTGATTTATTTAATTTATAGGATATTTCAAAATGAGTGGAGGTATTGTACCAAGTCGCTCAACGGTGTATATTTCCAATTTACCATTTTCATTGACCAACAACGACATTTACAAACTTCTCGAAGATTATGGAAAAATAGTGAAGTAAGCTTTCTTAAATAATGAATCCATGAATTTTTTAAAATATTTTCTTTTTTTTTTGCATTTCCAGAGTAACGGTATTGAAGGATAAACGAACTAGAAAGAGTAAAGGTGTAGCTTTTGTACTATTTCTTACTCCCGAGGATGCTGCTAATTGTGCTAAAAACATCAATAACACAGAGGTAAAATAGTCGAGTGGAACGTATATTAATATTAATGCATCGTAATGCATAGCAATGTATATTGATATTAATTTTTGTAAATGCAGATAGGAGGTCGAACCGTTAAAAGTTCGATCGCCGTTGATAATGGCAGGAGTACAGAATTTATAAGGCGTAAAGATTATCCGGACAAATCACATTGTTACGAATGTGGCGAAGAAGGTCATTTGTCGTATCAATGTGAAAAAAATACCTTAGGATGTAGGACTCCACCTCCAAAAAAAATTAGAATTAGAGGTAAAAATAAAAATAAAGGTGAAGCAAATACGAATTACTATGACAGTGATAGTGACGATAGTGTAAGAAAACCAAGAGTATCAGGAAATAAAGACAATGGCAGTGATATATCCGAAGGGGAATTGGACTCATTAAGTTCTGCTATTAAAGAAGAAGTACGTATTATTACATTATCTTACATTTTTTTAATCGAATGATTCTTTTATTGATATTATTGTTATAACGATTATTCATTCGAATACTTTTGTCCAAAAAGTATCGATAAATACATAACACAACGCTCATTAGTTATAAAAATATTTTATATTCTGATAAATTATTTATAACGTATTTAATGCTTCAATATTTAATGCTTAAATTAATACATGCCTATTCATTAATTTTTATTCAACAATTTATATTTGTAATTATACACATAAATAATATCTTGTTAAGGCCTATTCTGTGAATTATGTATTATACAGTAACTGTTGCATAAAGAGGAACAAGTACAAATACATTGCTGTATTTAATGATTAATATATGTAATCTAATTTATTTTAGACATGCTTGTTCTGTAATATCTTATTTAAATGAAAGTAAAAAATTCATCGACAATTACACAATGTAACACAATAATCTTTCGATGAAATTATAAATATTTATTTATACTTTCAGCAAGAGCGTAGAGAACTGGAAATTTATAGGCATCAAGTTGCAACTGGACAGTATGAATCAAAACAGCCGTCTGTTGAAAAAAATAATAAGCGTTTCAAAAAGAGTGAATACTTTAGTGACGAAGAAGAGCTTATCGATTAATAATATAATAAAGTTTATTTTTATCAAGGGTACCTCGTAATATTTTTTAAGTATCACAGTGTATCTTCGTATAATCTTATTAAATCCGGTATAGTGGGTGAAAAGTCTGTCCACCTTGAACTTTCCAGCTCAACAAGATTTAACTGTTGTGACTTATCTTTATTCTCCTCTTTCTTTTCTAATACAAAAGTCTTCTTAACAATATCCAGTGCAATTTCTAAAATGAAAGGAGAGAGAATAAATTAAATATATAAACAAGTATAATAGAACATCACTACAAATAATATTAAAATGTGCGCGTTAAATGATACTCCCTTACCATCACTTTTTTTAAGTTTAAAATTGTTCCTTTTACTAAGATTGTTAAGAAACAGATGAAACGCATCTTCTATGTCCGTTAATCTAATCATAAAATCTAAATCTCGTTTTGCAAGATAACTCAGCAGTCGAATTCCGTAAGCTATGGCAGCAGACTGACGCAATTCTAATATCTTCCAAAAGTTTTCCGTCTGTGATTGCTCAAAACTCTTCCAGTCCTCGTTTATTTGATTTTTCCATACGATTTTATTCATCTTATAGCCATGTTTCGAGATTCTCCACGATATATCGGCCTCTATATATTTATCTTTCAATTCCTCGACATTAATTTTAGAACACTCGTTTAAATTAATCACAATAAATTTTAATAAATTTAAACAACAGTTACACGAACTTGTCGTCTTTTCCAACCAAGGAATGGAATCCTTTAAAAGAGCTGTTTTACTAAATATGGCCAGGTCACTTGTGATACTAATTATCGAAATTGGATCGATCTTAAAGTTATCCAATTGTGCGATAAAAATCTCTAAGGCACATGAATCTGAAATAAGATTGTTATATAAAATAAATGTTTCATTAAACATTTTAGCGTTTAAAAAAAAACAAACAAAACAAAAAAAATGTCTTCTCCATGTTGAAGATACCTAGTGTAAAATTAAGCGAGCCCTTCCAATAATTGATACCACACTTATCTGTACAAAAATAAGTAAACGATTTAATTATCGTGTCCTATCGATACGTAAATAGTACGTAGCGTGACAAATTATTAGCATATTATGTACCTGGAGCAATGCATAGCTTATTAACAAAATCGGTATACTGGGAAAATTCCTTTAATGTATTGCAAATTGGTAAAAAACAAGAAAGTAAGGGTCTGCTGTAAATTATTTCTTTAACAATAGTGCAAGCTCGTTTTAATCTGAAAACAAAAGTAAGATAGGATGATTTGCATGAAATTTGTAATTTACCGATTTTTCACTTACTCGGGCGGGGAAAATCCAACATTTTTCTGTACATTTGTAATCAACGTCAATATTGCATTGATGAGACCGGTAAACTGGTGCGATCTTCTCTGCGAATGAGTAATCATTTCATTATTTTATTTATGTCTTTATAATTAAACGATAAGTATGTAGCGCGCGCGATTAATCGACGATTAATTATAAAGAACAATCGATCGCGTTGTTAACATTGACTCGGAAGTCCTCTATTATCACAATGAAATTAAAAATACGACCGAACGCCAGATTGATTAGTGATAAAGAAACAACGGACGAAGTTCCGTCACGCCTCTTACAATGGTACCAATGACGGTGACGAACTCCAGGATTAGCTCAAGGAACTCAAACTCGAAACCCTTCTTGTACCAAGCGTCGTAGCTCTTCATTTGACAGGCGTAAGCATCATAGTCGCTGTCCTTGTCCGTCTTAAGCTTGACATTGCCAGCTACGTAATCGGCGAGGTACTTGGATGCGGTGCTTACGTAAGAGAGGACACCGAAGGCTCGTCGCGTCTCGATACCGCGCTCGAGGTCGTACCAAGGTCGCGCTTCGCAGACGGACCTGGTATGAAGCACCGGCATCTCATAATACTCTGACAGATACAGTTCGTTCATATCCCGGATGTCGTCGTTCTGCAGGCCTTGCGAAATCTTTTGCAAAACCAAGGTGGAGTTGAGCAAGAGCTCTCGCGTCGTGGCGATTAGCTACCGGGTCACAGATTAGAGAGAATTGATTAAAACGTACCTCTTCGACGTACCAAAAGGTGAAAAGTGATTTTCCTTTTTTCGTTTTTTTTTTTTTTTTTTTTTTTTTTTTTTTTTTTTTTGTGGATTAACGTTCGTTAGAATTGACGAAAATGTCTTTGTTAATTGCTTTAAGCGATGATAATTTAAATCAATGCCTTATATCATTGATGTTTCGGGTATTAACTTTCATTAGCGTCAAGTACGTAAATGATTTATTTATGCCAATGTAAGTATTTCGTTAAGGAACATTTTCACTCCTCTAATGATTTGAATATTGAAATAAAGATTATTAGGCTTTAATGTTAAAAATAATTAAGTCTCTATTACATATCAATTCTACGTATAATTGCTGTAATAATAGGAAGGAGATTATAATTATTAAAGCCTAATGGGAAACTGTAAAGCAAGCAGCTTACGTAAATAAGAGTTTTTACGTTCGCTCTTAGGCACACTCGCTGTATTTTAATAAAAAAATTTACGAAAATTTCAATTCGATATTAAATTTAAATGAATATAATATAATGGCAACCAAATTATCAGAGAAATAATAATTTATAAATTTTTCGGATCGTCAGTCCACAATGCTTAAGGGATTTATTGTTTAAGAACGTGTTACGTGAGTTGAATAATCAATTTTTTTCTTACTTTATTAAGAATTGGAATGGTATCCGAAGAATTAATTTCGTCCTGGGTTTTATTTACAAGCTTTACAAGATCGGGTAAAAAAAATTCTGTGCTTAAATTTTGACCATTAACGATGGTAAATTTTGGCTTCGATAATTCTGGATTTTCTAATGTTGAAAATAATAAATTATTAATGAAATTGCATGACATTCACACGGATAAAATACTATCCTATACTTTGGCTGATTTACCAAAAATACGAAAGGTTTCCTCTTCCTGTATAATGGCTAAATTCTTTTTACCAATCTTCTCTTCAAGTTTAATAATGATAACGGACTTTTCGGGCTCGCATGGCTCGAATATGCACTGAGGTATCTTTTTAAGAGGATAGTCTACGATATTAAAAGAAAAATTAATTAGTTTAATTAATAATCCTTCCATTAAGTTCTAATTTCAGTCTTACAAAGCAAGATTATCTTACGAATAATAGTGGTTTTTAAAAATTCGAATACTGGTCTTTGTTCAACTTGGACGCTACTCTCTTTCGTTTTAACCTTCTTTGACATCCTAAAACATTAAAATAATTCTTACATCCTTTGCCATAAGGTTTAAGAATTATGATGTACGTAAGATGTTAGATGTACCAATTCACGGGCAAATTACTTTTGTCCTTGCTGGCCTTAACCATTGTAATTTGGGGTTGAGTAAATTTAATAGAACCTGATTCTAAGAGCTTACATTTTTCAGAAACACTATTGAATTGCAATCCCTGCAATCAACCATTTTTCAAGCGTAAATTTTATAAAGAAAATTATTTTAATGTTTGAATTCTTAAGGATTGGATGAATTATTAAATAAGTGTATAGTCTTAAATTGCACAAATGTTTGCATGCAAAAGATGTTTTGAAACCTGTAGCTGTAATTGTGTTTCCAGGGCAGTTTTCTCTTTAAGCAGCCCACTTATTTCTCCTCTGAGCTTTTGCACTTGCTCCTCCATCAAACGCGTTTGTTCTTTTTTAGCGTTCTCGGCTCGCATTTGAATCTGAAACAGCTGCTGTCGTAGAAATTCCGTTTCGCCTTCCTTTGTCATGAAATCCTCCAGCAACTTCTGCTTTTCCTCTTTCCATTTTTCAACCTGATCGTCATCTGCAATGCATTTCCTTTTTCAATGTGTAATCGAGCATTCGCATTAAGTGTGTATATAGGATAACGATACCCGAGACCAAGACGACATTATTGGACGATGAATCTTCTCTTTTGAGAAAAGTCGAATTGTGAGAATTGCTTTTAATGTTACTTTCAAAATCATCAAAGACTATCGCCTGAGTACTTTCGATAATTTCTTTATTCACATCCGAACAACCCAATACTTGCGACTGCGTTACTCTAGACACGCTATAATCCTTTTGCAAATTTGCTCCCCCTCTGAAACCAGAACTAGTAGACGGTATGGCATCCGAATACAAATTCTTGGACAATCGATTTGATTCGCCTTTTGGTTTGGGTGGTATAAAAATGACTTCCTAAAAAATCATTTGATATTAGCTGTATGAAAATTACAAGGGCATCCTATAAAGCAATGATCTATTAAACAATGTACCTCTTGCGTTGCTTGGGATGCGATAAAGTCCATTTCTTCAATTTCTTCCTCCCCAAAGTCATCGCCCCACAAATCATTAATTTTACCTTTTTCGACATGTCTGGCACTATGTGACGATTTTTTGTCTATACGCACGTTTGGCTGTCTCGTTACATCAAGCTTCACTTTTTTAGCAGGAGACGAAACTTTGCTTTTGCCATATCTCTTAGACATCTTTTAAGATAAATTATCAGAACTCGAATGACCATCCAACAATTTACGCTTTACGTCAAATAATTCTTCAGGGCTTGGCAGGCACGAGATTCAAGTCATTCTTTACTTTCCTCATTTCTTGACTAGATATCACGTTATGTACATTAATTGGCCATTTTTTTTCAATACCATCCAATATCTTTGTTAATTTACTTAATTTCAAGTGATCTGGTGATCCTTCAACTTTCGACGCCTGGTATTAATAATTACTCGAGTACGGAAAAACTTACGCTATCACTTGACACTGTGACAGACGTTCGTAATTAAAGAAGAGACAAAAAGAAGAGGAAAAGTGGAAATAAGTTGATTTAGCAAATACATGAAATATTTACGGATAAAACACAAAAATGTCGCGAGTGAAATAAATAACCTAATCCTAATGACCGAAAGACCTAACCTCTGAGTAGACATAAACCGTAGAATGTGGGAATAAAGGCAAGTAAATAATAAACGTTGAAAAGGAATGCAAAATTTAAAAGGTAAGGGAGGAAAAATATTTGAAGAAAAATACGTTCGCTAAGTTTTTATTTAAAATTTCTTTTTCTTTTCTTTTTTTTTTTTTTTTATTATTATTATTGTCATTATTCAAATACTTTATATTTACAAAAGTACTATTATTATTAAAAGTTCGCCAATATTGTTATATATAAAAAATTGTTATATTACGTAAAATTATTATTATAAATATAATAAGAGTAGAAAATAGATTAAAAGTATTGCGATTGAATAATTAAACAAACGTAAATACATAAATTGTACAGTTCCTTAAATAATTCCTTATATTATAACTTAATTAATATAATTTCACATTTATCTCATATAAGTGTATGGTTTTATATGAAAATCACATCTAACATACTATTATTAGATTTGGTATGTCCATGGTCAACAATATGTTATAAATCGCATAAATAAACTAATTATTTATTTAATTGGTTTTAAGACTAAGACACTTTATATGTTTGTTGTTGGGCCACATTGGTTAATCGGGAATTCGCGCTTCACGAGATTGGCTGCCGATGGTCTTTTTTCCGGGTCCGGATGAATCATTATCTAAACAAAAAAAACAAAAAACAAAAAAAAAACATAAATAAAGTAAAAAATAACACAACATGTTCATAATATTGAAATGCTTATTTTGCACGATTGTTTCAAGATTTTAAATAATATGCGTATCGTTAATTAATCGACAATGGGTAGGAAGGGTATCGTTGTATCTGGGATTGGTTTAACTTTTCAAAGTCTAAATTTCCTTTCGATTTATGTAAGCAACTCATCTTTCCATCAATAGCGAACTATTCACGCACGAGTGTGATTAAATGTCTTTATAAATATATTAAAGTAATATTGACGACATTGAGGAATTGACACGACACCTCCGTGCTCTCGGAGCATACACAAACGACTCCAATCTCGCGCTTAATATTGTTCATAGCTTAGGAGAGAAGAAGAGGAGAAAAGAGGGGTGGAATAGAAAAGGAAAAAGCAAAGAGAAAAAGAACAAAATAGAGGAATAATGAAAGGAGAGAGATGCAGAAAGCATTTAGTAAATACTAAATCTACCCCCTATTAATACGTAGTCTTCGAGTTTGCATAAGCGATTAGCGCACTTTTCATTCGCCACACTATTCTAAGACTCGAGAGGACATTGCATTATTGCTTACCTTGATAAGTTCGTCGAGCTCGTTACTGCAATGCGTTATTTTCTTCACGTTTCCGTTTCTGATGTCGTGCCATTCGGGTCCGTTTTTCGGCAAGGGACCGCCACCCGCGGCCTCGTAGATCGTCAGTCCAAAAGCGAAGATGTCAGCCTTCGTCAGGTCCCTAAAGTCCTCGCGCAATATTTCTCGCGATAAGTACCTGCGAAAGAACAATAAGTAAGAAATAGAGAGAGAGAGAGAGAGAGAGAGAGATAGAGAGAGAAAGCGACAATCAAGTAGCTAATAAATAACGCGCACCAAATGGTATAGCGAAACGAGAATTTTCATTTTTAAATATAACTAAACGATGGTTCGCCCACTCAATTCACTCCATCTCCGCATTTATTTAGCGATACATGTAATGGCGAATAAAGAGAACTCGTTATCAAAAGGAAATCCAAGCTCGCGCGTACGTTAATGAATGCGCCCTTCGTGGACCGACGCTCCCAGCTTCATAAATAAACTCGTCATTACAATTTTAATAGGGAGGCGGCAAAAATGATAAATGCGATTAATATGTATCGCGGCTTTAAAAAATAAATAAATATAAAAAAAAAAAAAAAAATCCTGCCATTGATATTGCAATGAAAGCTTTTGGAAGTTTGGAGTCGAGCGATGAGAAAATCGTTCTTTACTTTATTACTAGCGACATTTTACATGTCGATTGCTCCCGAGTAAACGGCTCACCTGCAGTCGCCCTCGTCCTCCAGCTCCTTGGTATTAACGATCGAAGTAACGTGTCCTAAGTCGCCGATCTTATAAATAATTTCCTCCTCTTCCTCCTCTTCCTCCTGCTCCACCTCAGCCAGGTCGTCGCCATTGCCGACAAGATCGACGCGCAACCGCGACTTCCACACCTTGCTCCTGCAGATAAACACATTGTCCGGCTTGATGTCCATGTGCGCCAGCTTCATGCGATGTATGGATCTGCGAACAAGTACGTTAGTCGCCTTGTGATGGCTAATCGGTCAATTAGCCCGACTGGGCAACTAATCGCCAAACCAACTTACCTCAGACCCTCGGCCACGTGTCGCACGAGTCTGCGCAGCTCCGGCTCCTCGAGGCGAGTCCGCTCGCGCCTCATCCTCGCGAGGAGGCCCGCTAGGTCGCCGCCGTTGCAGTACTCCTGCTGTATGGACAGCCGCTCCTCCTCCATCCAGGCGGAAAAGTAACGCACGACGTGGGGCTGACTGCCGAGTGCGGCGTTCGCGTGGACCTCGTTACAGGCGCGTCTGTGCGCGTACGGGTTTCTCGCCACCGGCTTGCTGCGCTTCACCGCATAGAGGAAGCCGTCGAGCCGGTGCAGGCAGCGATAGACCGAGCCGAACTGCCCGCTGCCGAGGTGCTCGAGCTCCACGAACTCGCACTGGTAGCGGCCGACGCTCGAGCAGCTGCTCGGCTCCAAGGGCTCGTGGGACCTCGTGATAGAGAGCGAGCGCTCCGGTGACGACTCGCCGCTGCACGAGCCGAAGCGCAGGGTCCTGCGTATTATCCTCGACCTAGAGAGAGATGGTGCTTAATCGGGATTAAAATTCCTCGATGTCGATCGTTCCGATGCCGCTTTTCAACGCGCCCCACGTAATCAATCGCTAAATGCCTCGCGACATCCGAGCCGCCCTTTCATTGGCGACAATTAGCCAAAGGGGAGTCGATCAATTTGTTCCTCGTTTACACGCGTTCCTATAAATAATGGCGGGATCGAGGGGGGAAGGGGGGTGGCGGGGGGTCGTTTGGGCAGGAAAAGAGACCCCCAACGCCGACGAGCCGATTTCCCGGAGCCGATTTATTTAAGAAAGAATATTTAAGAAATCGCGAGTGCACGCGCCGCGATTAATCATTCGCATTCCGCCGATCCATCGACCGCTCGGCATCCTCGAGACTCAGATCCGAGCCATTAATATTACCGATATTAACAAACACACCGTGGATATCGTCGTTAGACGACTGGTACTCTGCTTCGTACGAGCAAGACGCGACGCTCGGCCGCCGCGTGACATCGCCCAATCAATTATCCGAGCAATTGACGTTTGCAGAGGCATGGCAGCAATGCTCCTATTGTGTATACAATTATAAGTTGTTGTGAATGCGTGAGTGTCCGCTGGATGATCGACGACGTTAGCTTCGAGTCAGTCGCCCGGTAGCCCCTCGTAGGTTGGCTTATATTTCAAATCGCGTCGGCTACATAATCTCGAGCTCGAACCCCTGGCGCGCCGTCGCTTCTCGGCCACTGTCGTCACAAAGGAGCCAGAGCCCTCTCATACACACGGTAGCGCGCGCACGCGCGCACAAAACACAAAAACACAAACGCACATTCTCTGGTTAGGTCTCTCGGGGGCGGTCGTCATTGCGATCGAGCGGCTTGGCGACGAGGCTCGGTTGGCGGTCGGGATTTGCGAGCGCGATACCGCCCGTCCTCCGATTGGCCTCGAGACGACGACCGGATCGAATTGGCAAGCGACAAAAGCGAATAAACAGCGGGTGACCGAGACTTACCTAGCGTTCTTGTACTCGTCGCGCGTCGTCCTCGTACGGGCAAGCGAATCCTCGTCGAAGGGCGCGAACGGATTGACGCTGACAGTGAGGGAGCCGCCGTCGGGCGACGTCCTGACCTCGCGCCTCCGTCCCCTGGTCATCCACCGGTCCCAGGAGAAGATCATCTTAAGTCGCTTGCAGAGCGTACTCATGCAGGCCATGACCACCGAGCCTCACCGACTGTGTTGTACGTCCGCAACGGAGCTGCTCAGACGACGGACTGCCGGCCGACCGATGGGCGTCGTGGACAGATCCTGGTGGGCCGACGCGGAGAGGGGGCGAGATTCGATTCCGGGAATCACGGGGGTACCTGTCCCAATCAAGGATGCGCGCAACGAGCTTTAATGACTTATCGATTTATAGTCCGAATCATGTCTTTACATGCTGCACTCTGGCAGGTGTGATTCGCTGGAGGAGGCCCGATTTATTGGAAGGACTTGGCTTTGTTTACCAATTTCTCTCTAACAAGGGACGTCTCTCTCGCACGCGCGCACTCATACACACGCAGCCTTCCCCTCGCTAATCGCTTTATGTACCTGCTACGATTTCTCTGCCAACCATGGAAGATTATTTGAATATTTTTTAAATACACTACAGTACAGCGTATACATTGTCTTAGCCTTAATCATAATTAGACAAAGACGACACAAGTAAACAACGTCTTGAGGGCTTTTGTAAGATGTAGTTTGCACTGCAACATCTATTACGTCGATTTCTCATTACTGAATAGAGCAGGATTACGTTATGCGAGCGCTCTACAGCTCGAACTTACGCAGCAATTAAACCAAACATTAATTATAATTAAGATAATAAACTCGATGTGTCGAGATGTTTGTATTCATTTGCAGGATCGCCGATTGACGGACGCGATTGATATTAAGTTCCATTGAGATTTGGCGATAACTTAAAGTAGTCGTCCAGCATTTCTAATCGCATAACTGGAGCCTGAGAAAAAAAAGAGAAAATAAAAGTTTCTTTTCTTTTGTATTAAAGTTTAAAAAGTGATAGTGAGTAGTTTTTTTTTTTTTTTTTTTTTTTTTTTTTTTTTTTTTTTTTTTTTGTCATTCTCACGCAATAGTACATACGTCAATTATTACAATATTAATTTATAAAATACAATTTGAAATAAAACCGATAAATTGCCTAGAAATCAAGTACTTAGGGAATAATGAGAGTGAAAACAAAAAAAACAAAAAAAAAAAAACATTGGAAAAATTGTAAGACACGCCTGGAGACGATTTTCTAACGATGTAATTATCATTTTGGGACATTATGTACTTGGAAATTTATCTCAAATTCTACTTATTTACGTACGTATGGCCAATGGCAACTTATCATAAACTAAGCGCTAAACGTCCTTTGTAACTTAATAATACCTCGAGAGTATTATTGCACTCAATAGTGGGCGGGCATACTCCGATCAATCAAAATTAAGCAAAAGAAATTACAAGCCCTGAGTTGGTCAATGTAATGGTACTGCCATTTTTCACGGCTGTTATGAATAAAAACTCAATGTTCTCGATTATTCGACTGTACAGCAGTAATGAATAGTATCGAATTACCCTGCGGTTCAGAAGGATAAGCTAATCATAAATATGTTGTATAGCATAAAGTCACTCAAAACAAAATCTTAGTAATATAATATACGTAGAAGTTAAAATGAGTAATTTTAAAACATCTGAGATGTTCGAAAATATGAAGCAATGCGCGGTTTTAAGCGACACAACAGTGTCATACAGCGGAGACAAAAATGGCAAATTTATAGCTTTGTTTGAGATACACAAAAGTAATTCACGCAAATATTATTCCTGTAAGGATTACGAAAGAGAAAAGAAAAAAATCTTGTTTTACGATTAATAATAATCCATTGCTTAAGCTGTAAAAATGAATGAAATGTCAAAGACATGTCGTGCACAAAATTATTATTTATGCGCGATGATGCTCGATAATTTTTTTTTTTTTTTTTTTTTTTTTTTTTTTCTTTTTCTTTGCCACCTATCGACAGGCAAATTTTATAAACCATACTGGAGACAATGAAGCACGACTCACATCGACTCATTTTACCAAATTTATATTAATTTTTCAAATTCACAATTCAATTTATACTTTGCTTAATTCATTCGCAATGCTTTTAAACAAATGGCATTAAAATTCAACGAATTTTAATTCAATTCAAAATTTTCGAATCGACAAGACGAATATGCACCTATAAGTTATTAAATATAACAAAAAGAAAAAGTTCTCCGCTACAGAATTATACCAATGTAATGAAGGCAAGACATAAAACACACTTAACATGGGTTATTTTAAATTCATTTATTATCAATTTGTTACAAAATATTACCGATATAATATTAGTGTAATAAAAAATAACAAATCACGACGTCTCTGCTAACACGCCAACTACGGTATGTTATTTTTTTTTTTTCTCAAAATTATCATTTTCGCGGAGCCAGTACGCGCTCGAGGATCCACCCTCGCTAATAGCAGCAGTGTATCTTCATGTTTTTCTTTTTTTTTCTCTCTCTCTTCAAAAGATTCGCCATACACACAATACCCAACTACGATCACATTTTTCTTTTCAAAAAAAAACTTCTCCCTCTCATTGTCATTCCTTCGTATTTTTTTTTTTTTTTTCAATTTTAATTTTCATTTACTCTTTAAATATATTCACTTTCGTTTGAATCATACGCCAAAAATATACTTATACCGTAACATTTGGGTCAATGATCTCGCATCGCCCGTACACATGCACAACTTCTTTACGTCTATTTAAATTTTTCGTCCATTTTACCGACATATTTGGTTGATTGTAAATGCTTCAATTCTTTATGTAAAAATAATTTTGCGCAATATATGTGTATACTCGCATTGCTGTTCGTAAAAGGCACTTATCGTTTTCTTTCTTATAAATTTTCATAGGAATAATGATGATGTTGATAATAGGCCAAGCATAATTGACTAACATCTATGAAAAAGATTTAACAATGACGAACAGCGAGTGGCACGTTGTATCGATGTGTCTTCCGTTTATGTGAAGAATCAATAATTAATATGTTATAATAATAATAATTAATAATAATAATTAATAATAATAATTAATAATCATAATTAATAATAATAAGAATTATCATCATAGTTAAACAAAAAGGCGCAGTCTAAAAGATGGCTATGTTACAAGCGTAGGATTTTGGAAAAAAGTTCATGATATATCTTTTCATTTATCAAATCCAATTGAACATAAACAAAGATCGCAATTTTCATACTTAATTGAGTATGAGTATGATTATGCAGTTCACAATGCTCGAAACATTTTATTATCCGCTTTATTTATTTCTATTTCTCAATATTACATGCTTG
Organism: Ceratosolen solmsi marchali; assembly: GCF_000503995.2. Classification (NCBI taxonomy): domain Eukaryota; kingdom Metazoa; phylum Arthropoda; class Insecta; order Hymenoptera; family Agaonidae; genus Ceratosolen; species Ceratosolen solmsi. The sequence continues at coordinate 1,252,925 of NW_011948426.1, read as the reverse complement.
TAAAAAGAGCACGACGGAAACGACGTTCTGCTGCTTTTGCAATACTTATTTTTATTATTTTTATTATTTTATTTATTTATTTATTTTTTTTGTTTATTAATATTTTCTTGTTTGTTTACTTTGTACGTGCAAACGCACAACGAGAATTAAGCGGGATAATAGAAAACGATCGATAAAAATTTTTTTTCATCAAGGTAGTTTGTACAAATTGCAACGATACACTTTCGCTTATGCAGGAAATAAAAAATTTTTTTATCGAAATGTCTTCCCTCTCTTTCTACGAATGGCTTATAAAACAAAAATAAATTGATTACCGTCTCGTAGAAATGTTCTCCTGTGTTACCCTGATCAAGAACGAAATGCTTCTTCGAATGAATCTGTAAAAACCTCCTGTTGTTTTTGTTTGTTTTTTTTTTTTAAATTCAAAAAGTCGATACGGTGTTAGAAATTGATTTTCTCTTTTTTACTTGTCATTTCAATGCATCGCAACAATAATTATTTAAAACAAATTATTGTTTTAATTAGTAAGCGAAAAAAATTTAATTAACAATTAACGCCAACTAACCCTAGGAAAAACACGACTTTCGTCCCTTAAGCTTATTATACATGAATATAAAAATATTTTATATAATGTACTATACAACACAATATTGTTAGTGATAAAAGTTAAACGTAAGTGTATAATTAGTAGATGTCTGAAGAATTAGACGACTAAAATCATTACGAGAATAATTTACGAGAAGGAAACAAAAAAACAAAAAAAAATTACAAAAAAAAAAAAAGATCGCCTACCTTCAATATAAAGTACACATCGATTCAAAACGCTTTGACTCGTGGTAGTAGTATATACAGAGTCAAATTGCGGCTTATTCATTTTTTTATTAAATTATCGGGAGTTTATATTCAAATAAAAACTACTGGGGTCATCTTTGTAAAAAGAAAAATCAATCATTTTTTATTATTATTTTTTTTTTTTATTAATTTTTGTTTTTGTTTTTTATTATTTTTTTTTTTATTTTTATTATTATTAGTCTTAAAAATAGAATGAACGAAACGAAAAAGTCAACGTCTATTTTTTTTATTTTCAAAATAAAGCAAACGAATGAAAATGCCTATGAGAACATCCCACTAAGTATTGATCCTAATTGAATTTATTCTTTTTTAAAATATGATTTTATTTTGTAGTTTGGTATTACATGCAGATTGAATTTAAAATAATATCGATAATAATAATAATAATAATAGTAGTAGTAGTAGTAGTAGTAGTAGTAATAGTAGTAGTAGTAGTACTAGTAGTATTACTAGTAATATTAGTGTAGTAGTGGTAATAGCAGTTGTAGTATTAGTAGTAGTAGTAGTAGTAGTAGTAATAGTAGTAGTAGTAGTACTAGTAGTATTACTAGTAATATTAGTGTAGTAGTGGTAATAGCAGTTGTAGTATTAGTAGTAGTAGTAGTAGTAGTAGTAATAGTAGTAGTAGTAGTACTAGTAGTATTACTAGTAATATTAGTGTAGTAGTGGTAATAGCAGTTGTAGTATTAGTAGTAGTAGTAGTAGTAGTAGTAATAGTAGTAGTAGTAGTACTAGTAGTATTACTAGTAATATTAGTGTAGTAGTGGTAATAGCAGTTGTAGTATTCGTATCGGTAAGTGGTAGTATCAGTGGTAGTGGTGGTAAAGGTCGCAGTAGTGGTAGTATCAGTGGTAGTGGTGGTAAAGGTCGCAGTAGTGGTAGTATCAGTGGTAGTGGTGGTAAAGGTCGCAGTAGTGGTAGTAGCGTTGGTTGGTAATAATGGTAGTTGTGGTAGTAACAGTATTAGTAGTTGTAGTAGTTGTAGTAGTGGTAGTTGTAGTAGTAGCAATAATAATGGTAATGGTAATAGTGGTTTGGTAGCGGTAGTAGTAGTAATAATAAACATGCAATGTATTTTATAAAATAGTTTTGAAAATGATCACTTTAAAAATCTCGTGATCAAAACATTATATATCATTTTCCAAGATAATTGTATATGATCACCGACAATGGAAGCGAGATGATAACGATACTTCCATTTTATTTTTAATATAAAACAATCGTTAAATGACTGTTAAAAATATATATTCTTTTGTTTGTAATCAAATAAGAAAAATATATAAAAAAATATACTACTGTAATCAATGTAAATAATAATGGCAACCCATGCAAAAAATTTTTTCATTCGGTTGAAACAATAAATATTTAGAAAAAAGCCCGCAGGATCTCACGAAGAAAATTATTTACATGTACATAATATTTGTAAAGGCAAGCAATTTCACTCTGAATACAACGTCCGAGCTCGATTCAAGGCGATAATGAATCTTAGACAGAGACCATGAACAAAATTAGCGCTTGAAATCTATTTCCTTTTAATTTTATGTAACATGGACTTTTTCATACCAATCATACACAACAACATATCTGCAGACGCATAATAGCATAATAAGAGTAAAAAAAAAATTTCTCGAGAACATACTGATTGTTAGTTTTACATGGATGTATGAAGTTTATAATATAAATTGAAACGGTATTATTTCGTTGATAATTAAATATTAGTTGTAAAATTATACATCATTTATTTGAATACTTGGTATATAAAATAAAAGTTCGAGAAGCGCCTCTTTCGGGGCAATAAAATTACTGCAATAAATTCAACATCATCGTAAAATTAAAAAAAAACTCTTGCTTCTGCTCAGGGTCCCTGATCTCAAAAAAGATGAACGATTAGTTCTCTCTGATGACTTACAGACTAAAAAAGTAATAACCGGATATCACAATACAAAAAGCACCGACGGGTGCCGCGATCTTTCTTTCCCTCTTGTATATGCGCGCGCGCGCTCGCCGTCTTTCACTTTCTCTCTGCGTATCTTAAAAAGCACGTTACATAGAAAGAAAGTAATGGATAAACACAGCTTATTATTTTCCACATGCAGCTCTCAAAAATTCGTTGTGCTGTTACTGCGATTGACCTTCTTGCCAAGGACACGCGACGACGTCCTCGTGGGCGTGGGTCTGAGCCTGTAGCCACCGTTGGCAACCCCAGTGTTCATCTGGCCATTATTAATGGCGACCATGTTGGGTGCGATGGTTTTCAGGCACTTGGCCGCCTCCTGGAGCTGCTTCGAGAGTATCTCGTTCTTGAGACGCTCGGCGTTCAGCTCGCGGCGCAACTGAGCTTTGGTCTTGTTGCCATTAGGGCTGAGGACCCGGTGTTGGATCAAGCTCACCGCGGACGGTCGCATCTCCGGGTTCGGATGGATCATTAGCTGAAAGGTATAATGAACGAGAATATAATAAAGAATAAGTCTAATTGGGGCTTACGAGTGGCCGAAATCTCATCTTGTTCCTTTTTATGACAATTATTTTCATGTGTTTAACTATTATTGTGTGGATGATTTTAATTCAAACGGCTTACGCCCGATACCGATTAATCATTGATGAATTTCAGATTTCGGATTTCGGATTTCGGATTCCTATTTTAAACGTGATTCATAATAATCATTGAACGTTCCGTTGCCTACGAACATCTTTAATGCGATTACTTATGAAACTGTAAGGATTAGAAATTTAGGCGTTAATATTACAACATAAATGAGGCGCATACTTTCTTAAAACTTTTCTTTCGATTAATTTCTTTATAATATAATTTCATTACAACTATATATAGAATAATCTAAATAAATAGATGTTACAACAATACAATAAATTTGTAGCTGAAGGAGATTATTGTTTTTTTTTTCTTTTTCTTTTTAAGATTATTATGGTGTATGTTTAAGCCTATCTTTGTGCTTATGATAGAGAGAGAGAGAGAGAGAGAGAGAGAGAGAGAGAGAGAGAGATTCAACATTGAATGGCAATGTAATGTGCAGGATACACATCAGAATGTCGACAAAATGTACCTGCAAATTGCAGAAATATCTTCTATTCGTGCACATAAAGCTCTTGCTTAAGCATTAAAACTGATGATAAAAAAAAAAAAAAATAAAAACTTAGATAAGGAATAAAAAATTAAAGCCGCGAATATGAATATCCAGTTGTTTGGGCGAATTTGAATTTATCATGCTAATATAGCTTTAAGTGTACCGAGTATTGATAGTTCGGCAATCAATAAAATAAAGTAAAGTCATATTTTTAATACAACCATTTGTACGATTCGTATATTAATTTTTGATTTTTGTATTGCTTGTGAAAATTCTATCACGGGCCCCGCCGCCTAACATTTAATCAAAATCTATGGACGACGATCGTGGCGATGGCAGCAATTACATCATCGCTGCGCGAATAAGCGCAATTATTGAAGGCAAGTAAGTGCACGCACCTTGAGCAAATCGTTGAGATCCCTACTGTACTGCGGCAGTTCCTTAAGGTGGCCCTTCCTGATGTCATGCCATTCGGGTCCATTTTTGGGCAACGGACCACCACCAGCCGCCTCATACATTGTCAGTCCCAGTGCGAATATGTCAGCCTTCGTCAGGTGCGTAATGTCCTCGTGGAGGATCTCGGTCGGTAGATACCTGCAGTCGCCCTCCTCCACCTGCGGGTTGTTTATCGAAGTGACGTGTCCCAGATCGCCGATCTTGTAGGTGATCTCCTCCTCAGTCTCTTCTTCGTCAAAGCCGTCGTCGGCCGAATCGTAGTTCACTCGCAGCTGACTCTTCTCTCGCGATATGAATATGTTGCCTGGCTTGATGTCCATGTGCACTGCTCATTGAAAGAAACAACGTCGTCCCATCAAGCATTCTTCGCAATGGCAAATTTTAGGCGCGGGTAAACGCGAGGTGCTGCTGCTTTTATAAAATTTCCCATTGCGCGCTTATATATTTATATATCTATATATCTATATATATATATATATATATATATATATATATATATATATACACACACACACGCACACGCACACTTTTTTTCTTTATTTTGTTATTTCGGCATTTAAATATTAAATATTAATTATTAGTTATTTTGTTCAAGTTCGATCGCACCAATTCGCGTAAAAGTAAAAAATTGCTCGAGTAACACTAACACAAATAACACAGCGCGTGAATTATCAAACAAGAATGTACCAAACATTCAGAGATAGTACGCTTTTAGAAAGCAAATTAATAAATTAATTCCTCGAGGCTTGACTAACTACTCGAGCATCGATTCTCCATAGATAACGACGAAGCAAAAAACCTACCCAACTGCATGCTGTGAATGTATCGGAGACCCTCGGCGATGTGCAACAGGAGCTGCCGAATCTCTGCCTCGGAAAAGTGCCTCTTCTCCTGCCTCAAATTGTTAATCGCGTCCGCCAAACTGCCACCGTTGCAATACTCGTTCTGAATGATCATGTGATTGTCCTCCGCCCAGGCTGAATAGTACCTGACGACGTGCTGGTGCTTACCCAAGACCGCGTGCGCGTATACCTCGTTCAGCGCGTTCTTCTCGTTCACGCTGCCCGCCACCGGCTTTATGCTCTTTTTCACAGCGTAGTTGCAGCCATCGAGCCGGTGCGTGCACTTGTAGACGGAACCGAACTCACCGGTACCTAGGAGCTCCAGCTCGAGGAATTCCTGGTAATAGCGCGAGATATTTGATTCGTGAAGGGCGACGCGTTTCGTTGGCTGCTCGAGATCGTTATCCGACTCCTCCGAGTCTATCAGGTCAAACTTTGGTATTCGCAGCTCTGGCGACCTATGGGTATATAAGAATAGAAGTAAATTATTGTTCGTGTTCGTACTTTGTCTTATAGCATAAAAGGCACTTTGGCGTTTACACTTGCTAATGAAGCATCGACTACGAGTATTAGATCCTTGATTATTATTGCACAATTATATATTGAATAAAATTGTGTCAGCATTTATATTGAAAGCATAAATGAAGAAAGAGAAAGAGAATGTTTATTTTTCATATTGTAACTTGCTAATGGTTACTATCGCATTATTACTCGAGTTACATTGGTAAAATGTGTACAATATTTTTATTTTCCATCGTTTAAAGCTAAATAGAAGAAGAAAAATAATTTAATATTAGCTGTATTTTCAGAATTTAAATGCAAAAAAAAGAAAGAAAAAAAAAAACAAAAATTGAAATATAAACATCAAATAACATAATATTAAAGGTTCTATCGTAATCGTTGGTTATTTATACTCGTGATTATTAATGACTATTCTTGTTGTTTTCTTGTACTGTTCCCATGCACCTACGCCGGTTGTATTTTGATTACCCATTATTAAGATATAAATAAGTTTTCAAGAAAATCCCTTTAAACAATGACGCATTCAATGATAATAATAAGAAATAAATACAAACATATTAAGCTCAAGTAGAAGCACGCAGGCTAATAAAAAATAAATACGAATATAAATCATCTAATGCACTGGATTAAAGTAGAAAATTATAAAATTCAGAACGATAAGCTATGCAATAAAAGAATTCTTAAACGAGTATCTCCAATTATGTCGACTCACCCAACTAAACTTCGTTTGGATCTGGTTCTCTTCCTCGCAGTGAGTAGCATTCCATTTGGAGTAAATGGATTGATGTTTGCCGTTGGCTTATCAGATTTGCTCTGGTACGAAGACGGGACAGCTTTAGGCTTATCCGGATGAAACAGCCTCGAACATTTATTTGGTATAGGTGTGTGCATTGCGCTTTTTTCAATTAGCGTTTTTGGTGTTGCGGGCGAGTCGAATAGCCTTAACGCACGTACTCGCTTGTAAGGTGGACTACATGCTAAGATCACTCTGCATTGTGGGGCTCCCTCGCGGTGTCCTTGCTTAATTCCCATAGGACCTGTTCCAACATAAGCATTTAGCATTTGAAAATCAAGAATCGAATAACCGGTCGAACGTTATAACCAATGAATAATAATAATTATCGACGGCTTATTATAATCAAAGTAAATTTGTAGTTTTGGAAATTGTCTCAATGCTATTGTGTCAATGCCCTACAAATTTATAGAGTACGCTGTAAGTTTGTTCATACATTGTATCGGGCACATTATAAAAAATGTATTAATGTTAATGAATTCAATGCATGGCAAACAAAGAATCATGCTTTGGATTCAGATAAATTAATTTCAACGAGAATACATGTATTTTGCTAATAGCAGATCGGGCTACATAATATAATATCGATCTCATTTTAATAGTATCGTTTTACTTTCATACGACACGAGCATCAAAATCAATGTCACACGACTCGCATGAAGGACTTATTGCTCTAAGAAATAATGTGCAATAACTAGTGCGATTTCGTTACACTAGATAAGTAATAGGTACGATCTAGTAAATTCAAATTATCTTTAAAAATTTGACTACAATTACAAGTAAGTAAGGCATATAAAAAATTGTATTTTATATAGAAATAAGGTTTAACGTTGTTTTTTTTTGGCCTACGGTACATTTTTTACAGCGCAAAGTCAATGAAAAAGTTCATAGGATTACTCAATTTTATAAATATTGAAAATAAAATAGATACACTAGGCATCTAGGGGAAAAAAAGCATTTTACAATTCTAGTTTATTTAAGCAGTTTCGTTGATAAATGCGGAATCAAATGTTGAAAATTATTACAAAGCTTGCGATTCAAAAAACAGACAAACAAACAAACACCTCCAAAGCATACATCTTATCTTAAAAAGAATACCCTAATATTCTTAATTGTATAATTGTGTAAGGAGAAGTGGATTTTTTTTTCATTGTTCTACAGGCAGATTATCGTTTTAGAATAGGAGGCAATTTTTAAATTTGCCTCGTGCAACTTTACCAAAGCGACTCCATTATTAACTACGCATAATGAAATATCAATGTAGCACACTTTAGGACATGGATTTTACAATAATTACTATTTAAGCCAATTATAAAAAAACATTATATAATAACGATAATTGTTTCGTCACTTGCAATAATTGTCTGGCATCAAAAGAATTTCGATAAAAGTAATTTCGACTAAATTATTTACCCTTAGTTTATATAAGGTTGAAAATTAATTGTCAGCATAACGATAATTAAAATTCTTAACGATTCGTTATTCCGATACTATTGCGTTGGCATTATCTAAAATGATATTAACAGTTTATATCTTTCAACCAACCCATGCACATCGTGGTCACATTATAACATAGATTTTCAGATTCTCCAATTATTAAAGTTATCATTAATATTGTTATTACTACAGTGCCTTGCATTTATAATGAAATTATAAAATAATTCATCGTTAGAGCAAAAAATTAAAACGTAAAATATGTGCAAATACGCCATTATTTTTTTGAAAAACTAGAGCAATTAATTACATTCGCATAAGGTGTTTCCTGTTTTATACAAATTTGAAGATGCGTTGTAACAATGTTCAGCTGCAACGATAGCATCTAAGTACAAACGATTCGATTATATATGCACCATCTATCATCCCAGCCCATAAACTATGAAAAATCAAAGCTCAAACCGCGATTCACACTTTCTCTTAACGCATTGTAAGATTAATACGCTAATCTCTACCAAATGCCAATCTCCACAAAGCGATTAACTTAACTTTTGTTAACCCTCGTGAGCTTGAATACTTGCTAACGCATTGATTAAGAAGAAACGGAGATCCATGTCCCGAGAAAATTGTGATGGCCGACAGACGAAAATGTACGAGCGCAAAATTGCAAAATTCCTCGAGTCGACAACGCTACAAGAGTAGCCACGCGTACGCGTCACTAAAATATATCCACGTAGCGCGCGAGACTCCCCGTCGAGAAAGAATCCCATCACGACGGAGGGGCGAGCACATAGTGGGAAAGTAGGGGCGCCGAGCAGTAGGAGAAGAGACACGGAAGCTTATGACATCGGGGCCGTCAATACCAGGCAGTCGTACCTGTCAACATAACCGAGGGCGTCCTGTCACTGGACCCGGAGCCCGTCGGCTCAGCGGCGGCGGTGGCGGCGCCGCCATCACCACCACCACCGTCGCCACCACCGCCGTCGTCACTGAAGTCCATGCCGTTGTCGAAGGAGAGCTTCCTCGGCTGGGGCAAATGGAGAAGGAGGTCGGCGGTGCCACACGCCTCGAGGTCCTCGGTCGATGTATCGAGCGCGCACACGTCATCGACGTCGCAGCCGGAGCTGTTGGTCGTGCGGCAGCTGATGTTCAGCTCCTCGTCCTCGATGTCGCGCGCCTCGTAATGCTGCTGCTGCTGCTGCTGCTGCTGCTGCTGCTGCTGCTGCTGCTGCTGCCGCCGCTGCTGCTGCATGCTTCCGGCCCCCGGCTGATCACCATTAAAGTCGCGACTCGCTCTGGCGACGTCCACGTCCGTTGCGCCAAAGAGACGGGTCCTTCCGAGAGATAGTCGAGGAGTCGGAGCCCTCGCGCATACGCGCTGCAGGTTTACCTCCGTGTATACGCGGCTCTCGCACCTTGGTCTCGGCTTTAACAGCTAATTCAAGAATGTAAGCGTTAGGACAATCGGGATCGGGGAGCGGTCGGTCCGACCATTGCCTGCCTCTCGTCGTCTCAGCTCAACTGCTCTGACGTCATCTGCTCTGTAAATTTGATCCGTTGTGCTTGAATTTGAAAGATAGACACTCTTTCTCTCTCTCTCTCTTTTATCCCTTTATTAATAAAATCGTGTCCATTAGCGTTTGGAGCGGCAGTATTTCGAATGGCGAGTGCCCTCAGCGGAATTGGGCCCAATTTATTTTGGTTGTCTCGTACGAGAAAGCAGTGTGTTGAAATTGCATTCAAAAAAAAAAAAAACAAACAAACAAACAAAGATACAAAAAAGGGCACAAAAAAATAAAAATTCCTTAACCCTCGACTCGCTCTAGACGAGACTTTCGACTCGTGTATTTTGTTCCAAGGTCATCCGTAGTTAGTAAACGTGATTTTAACGTAAGGTAGAGTGATGAAGCGCAAGTACCAATCTGACGACGGAGTGGGGCTTTCATTGAGTACAATTACAAAGTAAAGCTCGAATGGGTAATTACACTACTCCAGCATTGAACAAACGTCTGTGCTTTGTCAATTAAGCAAGCCCCTCAGTCGTCATAATGTACATTCATCGATTTATCCCCCATCAATCATCAATATTTCCGCCGTCACCGCCGCCGTCGCCGCCGCAGCTGAGCCTACTCACGGTGACGAGAGTCGTAACAACATGAAATTACATTGCACTGCCTCCACCCACCCACCCACTGGCGCAGCAAAATTAATGAAGTGATCAACGGCGTTACACGTCGTATCGGATGTGTATCAATCAGCCCAATTTACGAAACTATTTAACAGCTCGTGATTTTTATCGTTTATCTTAATATTTTTCCCCCATTTTACGTAGCAATATTATATGAATATGGATAGTTTCGACGGTTGGTCCTGGATTTATGCCCCCGGAAGCCCGCTACTATTACAGCAAGATTATGATTTAAAACAAAACAAAAAACAAACAAAAATTGTATATTATAAATAATAAAACAAAAAGAAAAGGAAAGAAGAAAAAAAAGAAGCCACGGATCTACCGTATTGGCAGATGAGAAGCTCTTAAAATAGGCGAGACAAAAATGCATTAAAGCAAAAGGAATGGGAGACCGGTAGCGGCCGCCGCCGCCGCCGCCACCGCCACCGCCGCCACCACTGCCGGTCTCCTTAACTATGAAATACAAATCTACATTTTTGTAACACCATTCGTGAATTGATAATGCAAAAATAAAAGCACATTGGTAAACTTCTTTAATATCGAGAGCAACTCGGAATAAGATGCTATAAAGTCGGGTTAGTTCCGTCATTGTCGAGCACACGCGTACACAAGAGAGAATAATGAGGAGGAACAAAAAAAAGAAAGGAAGGAAAAAAATGAAATGGCTGTTTGGCTGCTTGTGATGCCGGGCGGTTCTCGGTTGAGCCCTGCCTTCAACAACCCACGCACGCACGCACTCACGCACGCACGCACGCACGCACGCACGCACGCACGCACTCACGCACGCTCGCACTCACATTCTCACTTAATCTCGTACTCACTCTCACTCACTCGCTCGCTCGCTCGCTCTCTCTCTCTCTCTCTCTCTCTCTCTCTCTCACGCGCACACAGTCGCATCCAATCAGCCTCGTCCCGTCTCTTTTACTCTCTCTTTCTTTCGTTTTGCTCTCACCTCCTTGTTTGGATAAATCCTCGCGCGTATCAGGCCGCCAAACGAACGCCGATGCACGCCGTAAGGAGGAAGGTAAAAGAGGACAACGGTGCGCCTTTGAACCACGCTCACTTGTAACGACGCTTTCCCCCGAGTCGCGAAGCGGCACGAAAAACTGTTGTTATCCTTGCACAATGATGAGAACTGCTACTGACACGCGTAAAATTTGCGCAGACTCTCGGCCGAGCCCTGCTGCTGCTGCTACTGCTGCTGCTGCTGCTGCTGCTGCTGCTGCTGTCGCCGCTGCGTCCCGTATTCACGATACGTTCGTTATGTTATGGCGGTGGCCGCTCGCTCTCTCCTTACATTCAAAAGGGGAGAGAGCCACACAGAGAAAGAGAGAGAGAGAGAGAGAGAGAGAGAGAGAGAACGAGCGTGAGTAAGAACAAGAGGGAGCACGAGAGCGGCTCTGGAAGGGAGGGAGAGAGAGCGAGACAGACAGATAGACAGAGCGAGTGAGAAAGAGAGAGCGTGCGTATGAGCGAGTAAGTGTGAGCGAGAGGGGGGGGGGTACGCGGCTGGCACGATAGCCCCGTGATGAGACGCTTGACCAATTAGAAAGCGGCTTTCAAAATCCGGCAACGGGTGAGGTTATGGAAGATGAGCAGCTATTGGTTCACTGGCGAACGGCTCGACAATGGCCGCTTAGACGAGCCGTGCAAGAGCCTGCCGAGGCTCGCCGGCTACTATACTCATTACCGCTACGGAGCTTAGCCCTATAAAATCGACGGCCATCCTGGCCCTTTTCTCGTATCGCGTTTTTCTTCATACGTCGTCCAGCATCCCCGTCAAAGCCTCTTATCCTCGAATTCAGGACTCTCGCATACTCACTTCCTTCTTAATTTTCTTCCGACCGTCCTTCCTACCTTCATTCATTCCTTCCATCCTTTCTTCCTTCCTTCCTTCCTTCCTTCCGTCCCTTCCTTTCTTCCTACTTTCCTTCTTTCACTCCTTTCTCTACCGATTTCTTTCTTACTATATTATGTTTTGATGAGTGGGGGAAGGGTGGGGCGATGAGGGGGAACCTGTACACATGCCTTATCGCGACGGTATGAATATTTACGCTAGGACACGTTTTTTTCTTTCGACGCGACATGCGACTTTTGATTCCTCCAAACCCCCCCCCCTCCGCCACACACACACACACACACACACACACACACACACACTCTTGCCGCCTCAGCTGAGCTGTCGTAACTAAACATTCGTACCAGTCATAAAACTAGCGAAATCCAGAGCTTCGTTTTACAAATATGAGGGATAATGGACTTTTGAATAACGTAGACTACGAGTATTGGCGACCCATTTCTAATAGCTCGTCGATTATGTCAGACAGCGATGATGTTATTAAAGAATTCTTGCAAAATGGAAACCTGTCGTTATTGCGATTCTGAAATAAAATGTAACACATAACTTATAATACTTTATGGCAATTACAATGCGATAATTGAAATAGTAGTCCGTCATCTATCTTGTCACGTGTATAATAAAATGTGCTTGCTTGCAGTATGATAAACAATTATATTTATAAAGCAAAAAATCATTTCTCGAAAAGTTTTTGTAAATAAATACGTTAAAATAACTTTCATGCAAGGACAAAACGTAATACGATAATTTCGATGAAATCTCGTATTACTCGCCTAAAAAGATACAACTTGGAATAATCAAAACATTTTCTAAGCCAAAGCTAAACAATTTTATTTTCATGGCCAATTTCACGAAATTACGATAATCCTTACCACGAAAAAAATATATATATATACTTTTTATTTTTATTTTGTCGTCGTTGTTATTACTATAATTTTTTTTTTTAATTTTTTTTTTTTTTTTTTTTTTTTTTTTTTTTTTTTTTTTGTCATTATACATTTGGACAACGTATTTTAAATTATTGTCACGTGTACGTGTTTTCTTTTTATAGAATAGAATTAAAAAAAAAAACATACGATTAATATGTTGCATGTTTTGTCAGCTTGACAATTACAATAAGTGCGTTGATACGTTGCCTTAGTAGATTTAACAAACAACTTTTGTTTTACTCCCATTGTTATTATTTTCTTTATAAATTGAATGCAAATTCTTATTACTATCGACATTTCATTGGTGAAGCGTAAATAAAATATGTTTAGAATTTACCGAAACTGCGATGTAAGTTTAACGGTCGTAAAAAGGAAATTCCCGTCCCATTGAGTCGGATATATCTTGTAAATTGCGAAACAAACATAAAGTCGCGCATGCGCGAGCCGATCGTTTAAAACCACGAAAATCTTGTACAGACCTGCAATTTTCCTCGTCGCGCACCACGTACAACTGTAAAAGTACACTCGGTCCTACCAATTCTCTCTTCACGTGTTCATCTCCCTCTAGCGCTATATCTACCCTCTCGCTCTGCCACCTCAAAACGTATAAAATGCAAAACGCATTATCCCCCTTACCCGATCGCTCTCACTCTCACTCTCTCTCTCTCTCTCTCTCTCTCTCTCTCTCTCTCTCTCTCTCATTCCCTTTCCCCTCCTCCTCCCTACCCAACGACGATCGCCCATTCTCTTTTTCTTCTCTCTCTCTCTCTCTCTCTCTCAACCTCTCTCTCTCTCGTTCTCACCGTTTACAATCTGCCATGCGTCATCTGCACCTTGCCGAAATGCATCGGCAGACAACCCCTGTTTTCCGAGACCCTCTTTTTATCATTATTTTTTGGCTTTGTTTTTATAAACAGCCAATGATAGATGAACAAAAAATATGTTTACATATTTAAGACTGACAATGCGTTTTCATTACATGTATTTATTGGATATGTACAATAACGGTAAAGATCATTTTTTCTTCAAAGTATTAAAGAATCTTTGAAAAATAGTTTCTTCAATATTATTCGATTTATTGTAAATGCATATATAAAAATTGGAATTTGATTCATTTGAATTGTTTTCAATTGTTTTTTTAGGTAAAGCCTACTAAAATACGATCGTTATACGCGTTACTTTTGTTAACGGCAAAAGCGATGGTTTTTTTGCAAAATTATTATAATTTTTTAATAATTTAAAAAGATGTATCTACCTCCGGTTATTACCCCTATCTCGTTAATCTGTTTTAACAAAAGTTTATATATTTGAATTTAATTTTCATAAACAATAGGCCGTCCGAACGTATTAAATATGAATTAATTGTAAAAACAATTGGTATTAGAAACAATTGGTCGATAAATTCAACGATCATATTAAGAACGATGTTTTGAATATTCTTCAAGCAGAATAAATAAATTACCTATGAAGAGTTGATTTTTGTAAAGAAAATTTTTATAAAAGACAGATTCTTTTCAAGAAAGCAGGTCGCCTTTTCCCCCTTGACCTTCTCACGTTCGTTGAAACTTTTTTCTTTCATTTTTTCTTTATTCAAAGATTTTTACAGTCTTTATCTTTTTCTTCTTCTGTTTTTTTTTTTTTCTTTCTTTTTCTTTTTTACGAAAATTACGGCAATTACGGTCGTATATTTTCATGATATTTCCTTTCGGATAACATAATTTTGAGAAGCGACAGGTGATTTAAAAAACTTACCTGTATTAACGTCTCTTTTAAAATTTGCTTTGATATAAGATAGAAAGTTTTGTAAGGAAATAGGGGAATTACAAGTTTTTAAATATTTTAATAATGAAAAAAAGCCTATGAAATATTTTGTATTAAAATCTATGCGTGTATAAGTTTAGAAAGAGGTTGTGTGTGTATGCGAGAGAGAAAGAGAGAGAGAGAGAGAGAGAGAGATACGACGTTTATATAGTGTTGTTTATTGACTTATTTGTCGTCAAGTTTTTCATTTCATTGCTCTTGCCTTCAACAAGAGTCTGACGTAGTCATAAGTTGACTCAACGCGAGCCAAATGCGAAAATAATAACCATATGAATGGTAGATGTGTTGAAAGTCCATCTCGTTCGTTCTGGATAAAAATGGTATATCAATTCTCAAAAAATATCCACCTAATAAATGCTTAGGAGACGTTAGCCATACCATCGGTAAAGTTTCTTTAACTTTCATTGCTCCAACAAGTTAACTCTAACAACAAAATTAAAAATCTGACAGATAAAAAGCCTTGGCCTTAGATCGTAAGATAATTAGATGATTAAAAGCTGCTCAAACAAACACAACGATCGCTGGCCGGAGTAGCTGGAGTAAAGGGAAGAAATGGAAAAAAAAAAAAAAAAAAAAAAAAAAAAAAAAAATCTCTTTAAAGTACAGAGGCGCGGAGAAGGTATTTTAAAATTTAAAACACGTGGCTCTATTTGCGATGAGTTGATGTGCGATAAAAATGCGCGTCCCGATGAGCGTAAAAGAAAATTAATTATATAAATGAGAAAATACGCGATGCAAAGTGGTAACATAACGCAAAACACGAGAGGTTCAGAATTTTTTAAAAAGCAGGTCTACCCCGCACTCCCTTTGCTCATGATTTAAGCGCTTATGGCTGCCTCTCGCTCTCCAACACGTGTGGGTGCAAAAGCGAGAGAAGGCGAGCGATAAACGTTGTTCACGTTGTTGGTCGTGGGGTGGGCGGGCGGGGAGGGGAGTAGTCGACCTCGGCAATAATAAAGGAATTTTCCCTATCCGGGACAGCTGCAACCTGCGTAGCCTGTTGCTGTTGCTCTCTGCCTCCACCCCTCGTACCGTCGCCGCCCTCTCTTCCGCCCGGCACAGTGCTCTCGTCACCCTCCCTCGACACCCCTTCGTATTTGGGCATAAGGAGAGAGGGTGGCGCAAAAGGGGGATCTCGGGGGTTCTCGAAGGTGGGCAATTCGAGGGGCCATGCGTAGCCGGTAAGACGTCGCGCCGTTGACGACGTAGCCGAGCTCCCCTTGTCTTTGGGCCCACATTTATTATTTCCTTGGCTTCGTTCTTACTCCAATGAAGCTGACGGGAGGAACTAAACTGGACCTGGTTTTATGCGCAATTGTGAGCGGCGTAATCGATGTAATTAGATAGGGCATCGGATGGGTTGTTTTGCCTAGCGTACGACGATATCGGGCCAAGATTTAGCCTAGCGTGGGAGGGGCGGGGAGGTGTTTGCAATTTGGATTAATTAATTCTGGCTAATTATTGAGGCAATGTAAATGGAACTCGAGTAATTCCGATAAATCGTCCTCGTAATAATTAGGGCAGGCATAAAGTCACTTGCGATGCTCGATCGAGCTACTTATATCTTTGATAGTCTTATCTATTGGGAATTGCTATATGTTTCTTCTTTCTTCATTGCCTCGCTTTTCCTTTCCCTTCCCTTCTCTTTTATCACAAATCGACGGGGCTAATGACTAAATTCTCTATAAACACTCTTAAAGTATTTTATTTATTTCTGATAATGAAATGTACAGGACTAACTCTATCTCCATTTTAATTCAAGTCTTCGGAGCATCCTGCGAGGACCTAATGGCCTTTAAAGAAATATTTTTATTATCCTACCTTCCTGGGATATTTACATAGAGTAGTGTTATTTCACGAGGAGTAAGAATAATCTTAACTTAAGCTGTTTGCATTTTCTTTCTTGCAATAAGCTTGCCATATTTTTTTTTTTTTTTTTTTTGTCATATTTCACGAGTGACAATCATTATTTACCTAAATGTGTGTTAGTATGCATTTCTCGACTTGGCTAACTTTTAAATCTCGGGTTAATTTTTTATTATTATATTCTAATAATATCTGTATGGCAATGTTGCAATAATACTAAAGCTTTACTATCGTTCGTTTTTTCAGTTTGACTGGGTGTTAGCAACAATACGAAACTTGACGTTTGCCCCCAAAAAGACTTTATGGATTATCCGTTTTTATAATTTCTTATGATTTTATGACCTTACGAGGCTTTATGGCCGCCTCGATATGACTGGATATGTATGTATTGATGAAAAAAGAAATTCTTCCATCTCTTCCCCATATGCAGCATTTTATTTATTATATGGCTTACATTTATTTTTATCATTTGAATATTATTTCTTTATATTTTCTAAATATCTTCGAGATGTTGTTAATTATTAATTTCTGACTTTTAATTAAAAAAATGCTTCGAAACAATCACGTGTACCCAATGCGAATGCTATTTTCCTTATTGCAAAATCTATCTAACGAATAAGTTCATATCAATATAAGTTCAATAGCATTAATATTTTATTAAAATTATTATTTTTTTTTTTTAACACCATATTTCCAATAATTAAAGTTAAACCCGTTTCATTAATAATTTCATTGCCGTTATTTTTTTTTTTGTGTCTGATATAATTTCGTTTTAATAAATGTAAGAAAATCATAGTAAATGCAACGATTGGCGGCGTTTGCAATTAGTCGTTGTTATTGTATGTTTATTTGGTATTTGAACATTTATTGGAAACGAAAGACATCGATGATAATCAAAATATATTTTAAACCCAAAAGATTGTAAAAGAAAATGTCGATATTACGCATACAAATATATTCGAAATGCAACCTTCGTGTAAAATTAATGACAATAAGTTGTTGTTTTTTTTTTTGTTTAAATTGCCTCTAAATGTAAATAAAAAACAAACTTTTCATAATAAAGAGAAATGCCAACTTTTTAAGTAAAGATTATTATTCTTATTCCTCGTGAAAGAACACTAGTCTATGTAAATATCCCAGGAAGGTAGGATAATAAAAATATTTTTTTATTTTTCTTCTAAATCAAGAAAAAAAAAATCTGTAAAATTTCTTTCGTGATTTTGATCCTCTTTGAACACACTGCCATTACATATAATTCCGTGATATTGCGCTGTCTCCCTTTCTTCGTACATTCATTCGGAAAGAGAATCGTTGTATTTTAAAATTTAATAGCATATTAAAAATCATACTACTGATAAGATTTTTCTATCGTATAAAACGATGTTTATCTATCATTTTTACAAATTAACTCTCCGACTTTTCATTTATTTACTGAAGACAAATAAAGCGTCAATAAAGATTTGTACATTAAAAAATTATTAAACAAAATTTATATTTAATTTAATGGATCGTTCAATTTTAACATTAATTTATGACTCATGGAGCTCATTTATAATATTATAAATAATGTATTTATTATTAGTCACGATAGATAATAATTTTCCTGCATCGATAATGTAGTGGAGGAGTATATTAAAATTTTCAAATACTAACGTCGTCTATATTTCAATATTTTTATATATAAAAAAACATTTTTAATAATTGATATATTTATTTATGGTAAAATACAATATTGTATTGTCATACACAATGTTCTTAAAAATTAAGTCATGACAAAATTAAATATATTTATTAAATTTTATATATCTATGAATCTGTATGAATTAAGCATCAAAATAAAAATATGATATCCGAGTTGAAAATTCTAACAATATCATCTAATTTAAAATCATTTAATTTATATTGTATTTAATGAATATTGTTTGTCATAATAAGAAAATTCATAAAAAAAAAACTTTATCTGACGTTTCTACGACAAAAAATTAAATAATTTTATCAACGTTTTTAATTGTATGTTATCATGAAATTAGTATATGATAATAGAATTTATATCTCTAATGTCTTAATAATTTATTAAGTTCAGAAATAATACAATGAACAATTTAAAGTCGAACGAAATAAACAAGGACGAAGATAAAATTATAAAAACATTAATTAGGCTACACACACATGCGCGCGCGCGCGCGCGTATGCTAATATATTCACTTGTAAATATACGCGCGCACATTCAGGCGCACATTCGCTTACAAATGCGCGCGCGCGCACGCACACACGTTCATATATATTCAAATATAAATATGCGCGCGCACGCACGCGCGCACGCGCATGTATATATTCACTTGTAACTATACGCAAACATACGCACACGCACGCACGTATATACGCATAAAATATGCGCGCGCATACACACACACACACACACATATATATATATATGTTCACTGATAAATGCGCGCACGCGCACGCTCCTGTACGTGCAGTTACGCAAACACATATGTTTATATATTTCATTTTATACTCAGGCGAAAGCATTCAAAAGACTCCAGCCCGCAATTACGAAATTTTGCGTATAAATTTTGTACAGCTGATTCGTGTTTTGTGATGTTTTTCCAACTTTTATTCGTACGAATAACACGACACTTTGTCCGATTAGGTTAGGTCGTTTCAGTCAACGTCATAGTGTTTTCCACGACACTTATTTCTTCCGTGTATTCTAGTTTCATTGTGTTCATTGTTTGCATTTAAAAACGTTTTAGCTATCGAGTAATCATGCCATCCATAGCACTTGACATTTCTGGAGAAATTGATAATTCATACAAGAAAGATCCCCAAATAGGGAATGGGTAAATTTTTTACTAATGTTTATATATTTTGCCTTTTAGGACACATACGCCCATTTGTGTACATGCGATACAATAAGTGATTTATTGTTTTATTGTTGTATTTCTTTACGGGGCCATCGAAAGTTATACGTATACAATAATTTTTATGGAAAATATAATGAAAAAAGTTCATTTATCTTTAGAGGAATATTATTTTGGTATTGGCCATACAAATTTCATAATAATATACAAATGTCATTTTTTGTCTTGCAAATTTAAATGTAAATTGTAATATTTTTGGTTGATAATTTTGCGATGTTATGATATGCAATTACAAAATTACATTTTTCTTAAGTATATGTGTGTGCATATATACATATTAATTCAATGGATTATATAATATTAGTATAGCAAAAATATTTCTTAATAAAATTGGTATTCTATGATAATTGTATGATTTTATAATAAAAAAAATCTTTGTGATCTTAGTATAGCCTAATAGAAAGAAATTAGAAAAGTAGTGCAGATATTTTATTAGTATCGGCATTATATATTTGGATATTTCGATTAATTTGTCGTTATGTATTTTCTATAGATTTGAATTTCCTCAACTGCCACTTGTTCAACTTGGTTATCCACAAGCTCAGGAATGGATTCAACATAGAAAGGCAAATGTTAGACCGTGGTCATTATTTTTAAATACAAACAATATTAGAATTCCGCCAAACATTTCAAGACTGAGTAAACGTATTATGAAAAATATTGAATATTTCGAAACCAACTACTTTTTTGTGTTTATTGGATTAGTTATATATTGCTTGTAAGTATAATTATGTATAAGTAATTTGAACAAAGCAAAGAGCTTAGGAGTCTTTTTATTTACTTGTCTTTTAACATGGCATTGAATAATATATTGTTTTTATTAATTGAAAGGAGTAAATTGTTTAAACTGAAATATCTTCCTGTATTTACATATACGCTCCAGTCATAATTTTAAACAATTATAATCAAATCGATAACTTAAATAAGCCATAAGTTTAAAAAATAACTTTACAACATATTTTTTGAGAAACTGTTACAGTAGTGTTTTTTTATATCTTTTTAAAAATGTTTGTGAGTTCAATATTTATAAATTATGTTGTCAATTTCTTATACTATGGATATTGTTACTTTTAAATCATTATATTTTAATTTTTAGAATCACTTCGCCACTTTTACTACTAGCAGTCGCTGTTGCTCTTGGCACTTGTTATAAAGTATCTCAAATTCATGCTCGACAAGAATTAATAGTATTAAATCATAAGTTAACACTCGCTCAAGTATACGCGGTTATTGGCATTTGTTCTCTTCCACTATTTTATATTGTTGGAGCTGGAGCCGCACTATTTTGGGTATTAGGTATATATAAATATTTTATGTTATAGTAAATATTTTTTATGAATTATAGTAAGAAATTAATTTGAATTTATATGTGTTTGAACAAACAAGTTTTACTATTCAGAATGATTAAATATCAATTAAATTTTTTATTACAGGCGTTTCATGGTTTTTAATAACAATGCATGCATCATTCTACAATATCGATTCAGTGTTATGTCCTGGAGAGGATGAACTTCATTCGGTAATGCATGAAGTATAGCAAATAGATTCCTTAAATTTTTCCAACACTGTAAGCAATGACCATTAATTTGCTTATGATAGCTAACAATATAGTAAAAAGTGATGAATAACTATAAAAGTGAAGAGATGACAATTTTTGTGCAAACTTTACTGTTGTCATTAAACTGTATTAGAAATTTTTGAAGAAACAGTCAATTCAGTGAGTGATATATAATTTTGGAATAACGAGCAAGTAAAATTTATATAAAAATGCAATATGTTTGTATTGCTCACGATTGATTTGTTTAAACGCACTTTTATGAACTGTATAATAATTTACGAACTCTTAAATATATATATACATATATATATATTCAGATGCATATTTATGAAATACAAGAACTTTAAAGATTTATTTATATATACTTTTTAGTATAGAATATAAAAAATATAAATAATGTATATACTGAATTACGAGTATTTTTACAAAATTAAATAATTTTAATTGCATTATTACAACATTGTTTACATTCAACGTTTAATAGCTTAAACATTTTGCTATATTAAACATTGTATGCTTTGTTATTAGATTGCTTAAAATAATTTTATATAAAAATAATTATGTATACTCTAAATGTAGTTTGTAAAAAAAATTATTGAAATACACATTATATATTTTAATATTCGTATTAATATTTGTATAATTAATTGTTAATAATAGGTATTTTTAGACAATTTTTACGGAAAGTATATATATTTCAATATATTAATTTCAAACTGTATTACATTCAGAATTTTTATTTTATATTTCGCAACATGATATTTCCTGATTCCATGCAGAGTATAACCTCAAAATCGCCATTTTCCTTATATGTACATATTTTAAAATATACTTCTTACATAAAGTATAAACTTATTCTCTGTATGTATTATTAGAATACAATTGATGCAGTAACTATTTAAATACTATGACATATTTTTACCAAATAAAAATAATATAAAAAGTATGGCATGTGTTTTGTTATTTTTTTAATCCAAGTGATGAAATTACAGTTATGAAATTAGTCCGGTTAACACCGGTGAGTATGAACGATGATTTGCAATAAAAATAAATAAAATAGAAGAACGAAAATAAATATTCAAGTGGAAATTAAAATTATGATAAATCTAGATGTATAGGAAAAATTTTGAAAAATTGTAAAAAAGTTTTCAATTTTTGTTTTTTTTTTTATATATTTGCTAATATTAAATTTTAATTTATTATTTTCGGATATTTCTGAATTTACAATGCTATTTTTGTGCAGATAATTTTGGAAGAATCGAATGGGAGGTCGAGTGTCAAGTCGGTTATTTTTTCATCAATGAAAAGATAACGAAAATTATTAATTTTTTTCTTCTACCACTTTGAAGATTAATATTCTATTGTATATTTTTACTACACAATTATCAAAAGATAAGGTAATCGGACTACTTTTTTCTTTCTTTATTCATTATGTATGTATTTTCGTGAGAGTGAAGTTTGTGTTCCAAGTTTTATTAAGAATACAATAGTTTTAGTGATATTTATGTGTGTCGAAACGATGATAAAGTGATATCATATGATTTTGTGCTTATTTTATTATTTTTTTTAGTTCATATTTTGACAAATTTTGCAGCAAACAGACATTTAATGTTACAATCGTGCATTCAAATATAATTATTAAGCTGTATTTTGATCATTAAATAAATTAAAAATATGTGAATTTGATTATATTTTATTGTGATAAATTTTTCTAGGAGATTTTTGGCATATCGATGATATTATTTGGAATGTTAATATGAGTGAACGAGTAGATCAATCGTTTGATTCAGGTGCGCAAGAGACTGAGAGTGGTAGTTCTAACCAGTTACCCAGTACTTATTATTCAACTAGAAATAGCTTCTGTTATGATTTTAATAATTCAACTTATAAAGAAAATGATGATATTTTTTCTTTAAATTGTACACCTACAAACGGTAATCACAGGATGAGGAATGAAACGGAGGAAACAATATTAGGCGGATCCTGTGATGAACTTGGAAAATCACTCAATAGACAATCTTGCGTGGTAATTCAAATTTAAATACGTTCAATGACAACGCACATAAGAAATATTAATTGATATATTATTTTATAGCTTTCATTTTACGACGCTGTGTCCAGTTTGTATTTTCGCGATGGCATTCGTTCGATCGACTTTGTTATCGTTTGGGATGAGTTTGATCAAGAAGCATCGACATACAGATGTAACGAAATGAGAAAGGTAGGTATTTTCTAATCGTAGTATTGCAATAATAGAAATAAATTCAATATTATTATGCGTAGACTTTTGAAAGTAATTTACAAAAAGAAGGACTACATTTAGAATACGAGTGCGATGAATTTAACGGTTTGCATTTTATTAAAATTTCAACTCCTCGAGAAGTTTTAAGAAGATATTCAGAAATTTTAAAGCTCAGAATGCCAATGAAAGAGGTGAAAGGACTGAAGATACCACCAGCTCGCCAAAATCTATTTCTACAAGAAGTAAATTCATTCTTTAAAAAAATCGTGAATCGATATTACGTTAATCCGGTAATTTTTCCACCCATGAAACATAAATTTACAGCTGTCTACAGTCGCGATAAAGAGTATTTATTTGACATCGATTCACCTGACTTTTTTACGCCCGCAACTCGTTCGAGAATAGTGCAATTTGTATTGGACAGAACAAGGTTTACCGTGGATAAAGAGGATGATTTTGCATTTGGAATCGAGAGGCTTACAGCCGAGAAAGCATACTCTGCTGCATATCCATTACACGATGTAAGTTCTTTATAAAATTCATTTTTAAACGGTTCTCATACATATAATGGAATAGATAAACTTTGTGTAATTGAAACAATTAAAATACATATATATCTTTATAGTGATAAAATCAACAAGCCAACATTGTGTAATTAATCACAATAAATAGAGACACTTACTTGTACATGTATTCTTTAATTTTAAAGATCTATTGCTTAATTTAATGTCACGTGACTTTTGTTTAATCGATTTAGAAAATTAATTAATTAAGCAAATCCGATTTTATTTATAAGGATATATCAGTAATATATTAAAATTATCATGCGATTAATTTTATAAATTCATACGAATTTTAATTCTTTAATAACTAACATAATATAATAATAACTAACATTATCTAAGTGATAATAAAAACAAAATTTTTTATTAACATTGAGGTAATATAGTTTGGTAATGTGGATTAATAGAAACGTACATGTGGGCCGATATTACAATGATTAATAACCATATAATTGACAATTACCAATAAAATTAATAATATTTGCATTTTCACTTCCTTAATAGAGCTGGAATCTTTCGAGCTCAATATTCATTAACGAGTTTAAACTTTTTACTTCAATGCATAAATATTTAAAATGGCATTGTTCCAAAATCCATAAAATTTATCAATACGAAGATTTTGTTCGATAATTTAGGTATTTTAAGAGAGCTAAAATAAAACAAAACAAAAAAACAAAAAAACAAAAAAAAATAATAACATCGTAAAACCTTAATTGAAGCCAATAATAATACTAAACAATATATGCATGGAATATCTTCGTATCACAATAAATCAGATAATTTTTTTAAAAATTGCGATCTCGGCGACAAATCTATTACACAGGTAAGCCTGAATTGCTCTCAAACAAAAGCGAAAGCAGGTAAATACGCAGTCCCACGCTCAACTACACGAATTTTCAAATATGCCATACACTCACTTATTTGCTAACCATCATCAACGCGCCCCGCAGTTTTTACAGTCCTACGCTCAGCCCACCTCATTTAACATTTAAACATCGGCGAGGTCTGGAGTGATTTAACCACCCCCGCCCCTCTCTCTTTCTCTCTCTAGACCCCGCCGAACTCACCAACATCCACCTCACGTACGCGCGCGCGCGCGCACACACACACACACACACACACACAAAAGTAAGCACCATTGTCATGAATACCGGGACCGTCGTCAACTACATGCCGTCACCGGGGAGTGCCCGCCCTTTAAACGTCGTACGCGCGTTTAATACCGAATAGGCCATTCGTAAATCGCGTCACGCATCTTAATTGCCAGATTCGCAGAGGCCCATTTAGAAACGGTCGTGTCGGGCCCGATAAACAATGCCACCACCGTACATGCGCGAGGGCTCGAGGAGCAGCTCTGTCCATCCCTTTTTGGAATTAGGCCCCGACCGTCCCGGAACTTACTCTCGGCGGTCCCGTCTTACCGTCCACGTAATACTCACCCCCTACTCGAGTTGGGCGCCTCATTGCAATAAACCTGTCCCCGATTTTAAGTGGATGTGGGAAGAAGTTCGTGCGCTGGCGATGGCCCATCGTGAGCGACAAGCCAAATCCTCTTTTCGCTGGATTTGAGGTCGAGGGCGCATTAGTGCCAGGGATCGTATGTTCGAAGCTGTGACTTGGTGGTAGCCTAACGAGATCACTATCCTCGACGTTTACATACTTGCCTTTTATAATGCCCGTTGTCTAATTAATGCACGATTTAATTTTATTATTATTTTTTTGCTTTTCTGTAGAATTGTAGTTTTACGATTGGCGTGTTGTTTATTTATCGTTGAAAACCGATTTGTTTTTTCCGTTAACCAAGTCGGAAAATTCTTCCGCAGATTTTCCCAATATGTCAGCTATCGTTATTAATGAAATATCCGTCTATATCTTTTATGATGCGATAAGATTTTAGATTTATCGATATTACGACAAGAGTGTGTCTATTGGCTGTTGTATTATACATTTAAATATCAAATATTCTAACTAAAGACACTATTTTAAGATAAGATATAATAATTAAAGAAATTACGACTATCCAGCACCTTGGACATTACGAATTATCAAAATAAATATGGTAATGAGTTAAATACGAGCAAAATGGGGTAGGAGGTGGGGTGAGGGGGTCGTTCAGTCGTAATAATTGAGTAAATTTTTCTACATTGACAAAGTCAAAACTAAAGCTTAAAATTGTTAATTCGAATAATTATTGTATTTTAATTATAAATGCTTAATTTCTCTTGTTACTGTTGCAATAAATACCGTCAGCCTTATTTTTATCATTTGTAGATCAATTGTTGATTATATCGCAGCATTATAAATGAAATATGTTGTAATTAGAAATAAAATAATAAAAACAATTTTACTTCATTAGTAAGATAATTATCTTATATGAGATAATAAATGACGAAGTTGCGTTTAACGATTGCTTAGAGGATAGAAAAAATAAATTTTTAATCTACAAAATTCTATCCACGTGCGATCTTCTATCGCCATCGTTTGTTTATTTTATTAAATATTTTCTTTAAATATACAAGATTTTTGCTTACAATTTATGGTGTAAAAGAGTCATTTCACAACTATGTTTTTATTATACTTTGCTATTATATAGTTTTTTTTTTCCTTTTCCATAATAAACTATCTTGAAATATTCCCTTACAACAATTGAAAGTACAAGATGATACTTTTTCTTCTCGATGCACAAAAATAGTAATATTAAAAGATTTAGGAATTATATTAAAATGTTGTAAAAAGCGACTTTGCGATATTTGTTTGCAGATGTTGAAAAACATGTTTATCGAACACGATCATGTATACGTGAAATTCCATAACAACTTAATTTTGTATCGAAAAACATGGGTATATATCGGTATATATTTTTAATGGAAAAATAGACGCAATTTATGTTATTGTTTTATCATTAGGCCACGTTTTTCAGTAATATTTTATTACTATATCTTTATGGGATCTTACTGTTTAAAAAATATATCAAGAAAATACAGTAAGATTTTCGATATAACGTGGTTTAGGGATTATTAGAGACTCCACATTACCAGAACTTTGTAAAATATTAATTTATTCACACATCAATAATTTAAAAGATATTATTTACAATAAAATTCATTCCTTTGTTCTAGGGTACTTTAAAAACTACCGACTCAATGCGTTACCTCTTATATACAGAATGGGCAAGTGTAAAAAAGATCTTTCACTATCAACCGCTGGATTACATAAAAGAATACTTTGGAGTGAAAATTGGATTGTATTTTGCATGGTTAGGATTTTATACACACATGCTATTCCCAGCTAGTATTGTTGGATTATTATGTTTCGCTTACAGTTGGTTTACTTTGTATTCCAACGAGCCTAGTAAAGACGTTTGCACATCCAACTATACGATGTGTGCCCTGTGCGATCACTTTTGTGGAACCTGGAATCTAAGAGATACTTGCTTCCATTCTAGGGTCACTTATTTATTCGATAACCCTTCGACTGTTTTCTTCGCTGTTTTCATGTCATTATGGGGTAAGTTGCTTTTAGCTATATTGTACCTGACACTCTCTATTCCGCTAATTTACAAATTAATTTATATAGGATGTAGACAAGCGTTGTCGAACAATTAATTATATATTCGATACAATCAAATATTTTGTCAATAATTTATATCGTACAATTTGCTAACATAATTTTTCTTGATTAATTTAACTTTGTTAATTCCACAGCCTAGTGAATTAAATTTACATTATTTAGTCGATAATTACAAACATAATTAATAATGATTAATAATAATTAATAATTAATAATAATTAATAAATAATAATTAATAATTAATAATTAATAATAATAATAATAATAATAATAATAATAATAATAAATCTTAATCAATAATTAACAATTTCATGTAATTAGTCATATTTATAGTTCCCGTTTGGTCATTAATTTAAAAGTACTTTAGGACCAAGTATACAAGTTATTCTCGCACGTCAGGCTTTCAAAATTTTCAATTCTGTTTTGATCAGGATTACAAAAGTGGCTGAGTATACTTTTATTGAAACCACAGTCTGTTAAGTTTTCAAGTCCAAATACATTTTCCGGTAATTTTTCCGTTTTATTCTCCTCCGTTATTTCCGATCCGTGCTTTGCTAAGGTAAATGCATTTGTATTTGTCAATTGAGCGCAGCTTACGGAAAACTTTTCTAATTGATCACTGGTCATTAGAGAGCACAACGATGGCAAAACGTCAGGTAAAATTGGTCCAGTCAATTCTAACGAATAGAATTTTTCTTTCCCGTTGCTAACTATACTCTCTCGTACCCGTAGAGGTCTTAACGTAGCCCCGTGGAATGCAATGGGCGATAAAAGAGTTGGAGGCACTCCAGAATGAGCCCCAACGGATACTATTATTGTTTTACAATTAATCAAGAAATTAAATAACGCTTGTGCCTCCACACCAGTAACGAATATTAAGGATTCGTGTAAATTATCTACGTCACACTCTCGTCCACTTTGCACTTTAGATTGAGAGAAACTAATTTTGCGAATTTCAGACTCTTCGATGCCCACACTTTTTAACCATTTATCGTTCTGTTCATCATCGTCTGCAATGTTATTCAATTCGAAATATTCACTTTTGCGCTTAGATTTTAGTGGCATTGTGAACTGAATTTCTTCATTTTTTAACGACTCGCGCAACCCCCTTGTAGTAGGTGTTAAAAGGGCCTGTACTTCCGATATGCCACATATTCCAGCAGCACGAAACAGAACTGTAAAATTATTACCACAAACATAGAAATATGGACATTGTCTTACTCGTAATAAATGAAATAAAGAACGAAAACTACAACACCATTCTTTATAAAGTGCATCTTTCATAAATTGATTCATAGCCACGTAATTATTATTTGCAATGTTTAGTTTGCCTTGAGATCTGGGAAATAGTTCCATCCATGGTAACGAAGGATGTTGCCAAACTAAACAGCACTGGTGAAATCTGGCGTTAGGGCTAGTGTCTAAGGTCGTATGTTGTTCTCCAATATCTAAACGCCTTACAAAGCCTGTAGTACCGGATGCCTCCTCGCTCGCTTTTAACTTCCCTTTCCAAGAAAATGGTTTTGGACACATGAGTCGTAACTTGGTTTTTAAAGTCCAATCAATTGGCATGTATTTTTTTCCTCTAGGCTCTTCGATGTGCGTTCCTGAAATGGCTAATTGCAGTGAATCGGTTAAGCTACTATCTATCATAGCATTTGTCTTATAAATATCCACGTCTTTATAGCTGTTTGATGTCTGTATATTCAATAAGTCGAATGTACTATCTGCACTGACATTCTCCAAGTCAGGAGGAGACTCTTTTAGTTTTTTAGTTTGTTCTTTTTTTAAGAATGGATTTTTACGCTTTTTTTCAATCTCATAATTTGCAGTTGACAAATTATTAGGTGATAAAGTGTTGTGATTTGAGTTTCCACTGAATCTTGCTTGTAAAGCAAATTTTCGGAGTTTGAATTTATGCAATTTCATCACTTGATCTGGTCTCTTCCAATCTAATGTCTTCTCTTGCGGCATCTCCTCCATCTTGCTGCAATTAATATTCATTAAATATATTTAAAGCACCTTAAATTTTTATAATACAAGTAAACGATTTGTCACGCTCTTTATTTTTCAAGCCTCGATACTAGTCGGTAAGTTAGGTTAGCTAACGCCATGTTGTTTCATTTAAAAATTTACAAATTTCGATACTTTTGGTAGGTAAACGTGATTATTTCATCATTATAATTTTAACGACCCCCTATATAATACACATTAAGGAGTTCTTTATTGACGAATTAATAAAACTTTGAATAGTAAAAGCTTTACTTCGCATTAAACAATTGCGAGTCAATTAAATTTCTCATGCAAAAGAAATTTCTTTTTCAAACGAAAAATCTATATAAATTACAAATTAATCTTTATTTGCGGCATCAATTCATTATTTTGTTAAGTTTTTACTTGATTTTATCCTTATAATTATTATAAAATACCAATAGTTATTTGATATTTATCGATTTACGATGTGCTCGACACAAAGTGCAATTAAAAATCTGTAAATCATTCGTCGAAGCAAATAATAATAATTCAATTCATGTCAATACCGTAGCAGGCAATGTTTTAATTAATTCAATTTTTTTATTTCAATAATCATTTTACAGTAATTTAACGAGATTAGTATTTTATGTAGCATTACATGTAATTGGCATACAATTATACATAGGCATGACATTTTTGTAAAGTCAAGGATTCATTTTTAAATTTGAATATAATATTGTGCGTTAATTTTAAATATTTAGGAGGAGTTTAAAAGTACTGTGATCGTTTATAAATGAATAATAATCCTAACTAAATGACGTTCGAGCGTAGTTCGAGTTCGTGTCAATGAGTTTTTCCAGTATTTAATATTTATAAATATACTTTGGAAAAAAGGAAATATTCAAATACCATTTCTATTGCAAATGTATGATCATTTTATGTTATATATAACATATGATACGCATAACATATGAATGTTTATTGCGTATATTTAAAGAAAAAGATAAGAATGCTCGAGTAAATTAAAGAAAATTATCAATTTATAATTTGCTTCTTTCTTGTTAAAACTGTAAGCACATGTTTGACCAAAGATACCGATCTAATAGCTTTCAATTCAATACTTTTTGACGATTTTTACGGTGTGCATAATATTGTGTAAGTAATTGTAATTTGTTTATACATTTATAAATGGCAATGTTGGAGTTCAATAGAATGCTAATTTACAATTGATCGTAGCTAGTATCCTTTTAATTTATAAGAAATGCAATTTTAACGATTAAACAGGCAACTTCGCATAAAATAAATACATACGATCGATTGAATAAATTAAATATAAAATATTTTTCGTCTCTCTGTTTTCATAGCGACTCTTTTTCTGGAGTTGTGGAAAAATTATTCAGCCGAGATAACGCACAAGTGGGATTTGACTAGTCTAGATATTCAGGAAGAACATCCAAGACCAAAATACTTGGCAAGGTTGGCCCATGTTAAGAAAAAGTCTCTTAATTTTGTAACAAACACCGTGGAACCACGAGTACCATTTTGGAAAGTACGATTACCAGCCACTATTTTTAGTTGCTCGGTCGTGTTACTTCTTGTAAGTATTATTACTTATTGTAATATGTGTAAGTGGGTGAATGGCTTTTTTTTAAAATCGTCTATTACATGGTATTTTGTAATATTTTTTCCATTTATAATTCACACGCATGTCATAGAAAGTCTGTAGAGCTTTAAAAACATACTTATATCAAGAGTTTTATTTTTTGTTTTTCAAATTCTACTTCTTCTCTAATTATATATTTTGTTGTTGTTGTTTTGTTTTGTTTTTTGTTTTGTTTTTTTTGTTTTGTTTTTTTTTGTTTGTCGGAGAAGACTATTTAAATTTGGTGTTTAATTATCGACGATGATTTGCCTAAATTTTATTACTATAATTTTTTCCATTTTTGTTTTTGTTTTTGTTTTTATCTATCATCCGAAAACGTTGGCTCAAGTTAAATATAAAATTTATATTATTTTATTATCATGCTCCAGCTAGTTTGTATTTATTATTCGTATTTGAAATTTCAACGAGGCGAATTAATAAAGTAAGATTGTGTTCGATATTACAGATTATTGTAGCGATGGCTGCTGTACTAGGAGTTGTTTTATACAGAATGTCCCTTTTAACGGCTCTCTATGGTTTTTCAAATAATTCCATGGTAACAAGCTACGCTATACTTTTGACAACCGCAACAGCTGCTGCTATCAATTTATGTTGCATTGTAGTTTTTAATTGGATTTACATTTGGCTCGCGGAGTATCTGACAGAGGTAGGCAGCCGGAGGTTTATCAATGTTTTTCAAGATTTGTTACGATTGCCGTTTATTAATAGGATTACTTTTCTTTTATAGGTAGAGCTTCCTCGCACGCAAACTGAATTTGACGACAGTCTTACGTTAAAAATTTACCTATTAGAGTTCGTGAACTATTACGCATCGATTTTTTACATTGCGTTTTTTAAAGGTAAATTTATTGGATATCCGGGTAATTATAATCGCTTTTTTAATTCGCGACAGGAGGAGTGTGGCCCAGGTGGTTGTTTATTAGAATTGTGCATACAACTTGGTATAATAATGATTGGAAAGCAGGCCGTGAATTCGATATTAGAAATGTTATTTCCCTTATTTTACAAGTGGCTCAATACAATTAGGGTTCACGTTGGACTGCAGAAAACACCAACCGAAGGCAGAAATCTCTCCAGAATGCATTTGCAATGGGTCAGAGATTATAAGCTCGTGCAATGGGGCCCCAGAAGTTTATTTCCAGAATATTTAGAAATGGGTAATGATAAAGAGCTCATACGTAGACATTTATTTCATTTATTTTTGTCTAATGTTTATTTATTTTTTTTTTTTTTCTCTTCTTTCTTACAGTTTTGCAATATGGTTTTGTAACTATTTTTGTTGCCGCATTTCCACTTGCGCCACTTTTTGCTCTAATTAATAATGTTTTTGAAATGCGATTAGATGCAAAGAAGTTGCTTACGTTGTATCGCCGCCCAGTTAGTCAGAGAGTGAGAAATATCGGAGTGTGGTATCGAATTCTAGACTCAATATCAAAATTCTCTGTCATTACTAATGTAAACTTTTTATTTTTATTTTTATTGGCGCATTTCTTTTATTTTTAATGCGATTTATCGATATTGTTCTTAAACCTTCCATTTCTTGTCTTAGGCTTTCATAATTGCATTCACTTCGAACTTCATTCCAAAACTTGTCTATCAACTTGTCGTTTCAGATGATCATACCCTTAAAGGATATTTAGAAAATGCACTTTCCAAATTCAATACCAGCCATGATCCACAAAATTATGTAAACATAACAATTTGTCGATATCCCGATTACAGAGAGCCGCCTGATTCGCCCGATAAATATAATTATACAGATTTATTTTGGCATATTCTTGCGGCACGATTAGCTTTTGTCGTCGTATTCGAGGTATTTATTTCATTTTTAATTACATCGACTTTCATCATACATCATAAGATTATAATTATTATACGATTAATTTCTATTTTAGAATGTCGTGGCTTTAGTTATAATTATCGTTCGATGGTGTATTCCGGACATGAGTCCAAAGCTTCGGGATAAAATACGCAGAGAAGCATACATAACTAATGAAATTATTATACAACACGAAGCACAGCGAGTTAGTAAATTATCATCTAATGAACTTATCCGAACAGAAGAACATGATTTAGAATTAGATAATGCAAATCACTGGAGTCGAGTGTTAGAAAGTTCTTTGACGCCGTATGACTTTGACCTTGAAGTTCATGGCAGTCCAATGTCTCCAGCAATGGGTACTTCGAGTATGGGACCCGTTGAACTTTAGAATCTCAAAATAACAATACATTTAATTATTTATATGTGAAACGTATTTTTAATTACGTTACTTTCCACTAATTCGTTTTCAATGATTCATTTATTTCCGACAACTTATGTTATACATTTTCTCGTACTTCGTAATGTATAAAAATAGGTAAATAGTTTGAAAATAATTGCCAAGTAAATGATCGAGAGATATTAATAATGTTAATGGAGAATGTGGAAATGAAAAATATCGAAAGTAAAATTTAATTTAACTTTTATCGATATTAAATTTATACTTGTTGTAAAAATTTATATAAGTTATTTATATACGAATTCGTTGTAATTTGTAATATTTGTTTTAAAAACATAAGAGTTCTTTTACAAGTAAATGATTCATAAATTTAATAATTTACTTGAATATTGTTATTTAGAATCTTCCAGTGAGATTGGAGTCTGTGTTAATACGTGTAAATCAAATGGTTTGATTTAGAATTACCATATTTATTTCATAATTCTTTAAATAATGCCTGTGATTTTATATAATCTCTCTCTCTTGTTTATATGTATGTATATATATATATATATATATATATATATATATATAATTTATTTGTAATTGTAATAATTTAAAATTATGTTCAAAAGAGAAAACTGAGTTATATTGTGCCAATGTTACGTGAATAAATACTCACCTTATCTCTAATTTATTACACCAGAGTTAATGTGAATTTACCTTTTTTTTCTTCCATCTTTATATATGCCTTTCGACTATTCCAGACTTATAGCAAATACAGTATCAATTATCGAGGTGTTAAATAAATTAAATAAATTAAATCCTCACATTCATGATCGTTTAATTATCTTTAATATATATTTATAATCATTCGTATTTACATATTTTATAATTTTAATAACAAGCATTATAATAATCGTCATTATGTCTGTAACATGGATAAAAATTTGTGAACTCTACATAAAA
The DNA here is from genome assembly GCF_000503995.2 of Ceratosolen solmsi marchali. NCBI lineage: Eukaryota > Metazoa > Arthropoda > Insecta > Hymenoptera > Agaonidae > Ceratosolen > Ceratosolen solmsi. Next base: position 1,218,617 of record NW_011948426.1, on the reverse strand, counting down.
CAAGATGTCACAGATATCTGGATCATCGTTTATATTATCTTTTTCTCATATATATTTTAATAAAAATCAATCCTCAATCCTTTTTCACCTCAGCAGCATGAAAATTAATGGACGCAGAATTGATACAGAATCTCTTTTTATTTGGCTTAGGCCCGTCGTTAAATACATGGCCGAGGTGTGCTCCACAATTAGAGCAGGTCACCTCGGTCCTCACCCTTTCCAAACTCGTATCCTTAGTTAATTTAATACGGCCCTGCTCCAACACATCATTAAATGCCGGCCAGCCACACCCACTATCATACTTCGTATTTGAGGAGAACAGCTCCTGCTCACATACTATGCACGTGTAAATTCCACCTTCGTAAAATTTGTTGTAACAACCCGTGAAGGGCCGTTCCGTGCCCTTTTCCTGAGTCACGTGCCATTGCAGTGGAGTCAATCGATTCTTCAGCTCACTTTTATCAATATCTTTCGACATTTTCACCAATGTTCTAATTTTAATACTAGACGTACGCTGCTCTAGTATGGCTTTGCTAAAGGTGCGAAGCAGTAGACGTCGAGTCATCAGCTGCATCTGCTAACTATGGACTTTACTATGTCTATTTTTTTCATGAGATTAGTAAGACCAATCGTGAGTCGTGACTGTTTAAGGACTTCGTTTACCGCCTCGTCTCTAGTACCGGTGTAGTGTTCAATTTGGGCTATTTAATGTCACGTAAGAACTTCTTTCTTTTTTTCTTTCTTTGTCACAAAGCCTTCTGCTGTCTTTAGAATGATCGTAGTACTACACGAGTGAGAGATAAGATCGAAAGTCATGAGTTTCAGGTATTTACAACATTGCCCTCACACTACTTTATTGCGCCGCATATTCCTATGCACTGATCTATCTTGGTGTTGGTGGTCTAATGTTACATATTTTAATAGCGCCACGATATTTTATAGGTTAATTACTTAAGTGATTAAGATAAACGCGGACTTTTGTATTGTTTAAAAACATAAACAAAAACAAAAACAAAAACAAAAACAAAACGAAAGAACGAAAAAACGAAAAAACGAAAAAACAAAAAAACAAAAAAAACAAAAAAAAAACAACAAAGAGAAATCAATAATAACAAGAATAGTCATTGGCAAACCCCTGTAATTCTTTGGAATATTCTTTAAAGTAAAAAACAAAAGGCAAGCAGCAAGACAACAAGGAAAATGAAATAATATTATTTTACTTGGTAAGTTAATAGGAAGAAACTTAATATAATATAATTGTTTAAATTGTGATTTAAAGCAACATTTAACTTTTATCTATAATTTAACTATCTTGATTTAAGTTAAAATTACTTCAATTTATTAATTGGTTAAACATGGCTGAAGATTATATACCTATTAAACGACCAAAGCCAGGAGATGGCGAAGAAGAAATTTTACAAATGCAAGAAGAATTTATGCAGAATAAATTGTCCCCCTGTGCTAAAGTTATTAATTTACGAACGGAATATCAAAAAGAAAATCTGCAAGCTAAAAAAGAATCAAAATTTGCGAAAAATAGAGGTGTCGAGGCTCAAAATAAAAGAATATCAACCAATCAAGGGTATGAGGATTTTACTAATGTCGATACAGGTAACTATATAATTTTTCATTTCTTAAATTTCTTAAATCAATTGATAATAATGTTTCTGTTTAAGATTTGGATAACTCCAAACAATGCGAAGAAAATAACTTTGATCCTATCCATAATTATCTAAAATTATCATCTCATATAATTTTGGGTAATGTTGTCGAACGAAAATTAAACGTAACAAAATTTAATTTCAAAATAGACGAAAAAGTAAAGGAAAGTTTAAAAGTTGGATTTCCAACTGTATTTGAGGTTTCCGAAACGGTAATTTTTAGCAATTATACGATTAACAGGACTGCTGTAAACAAAATCAATTTCTCTCAATTTTTCCCAATCGCTCTTAATCCTCCATTGTAATGTTTCAAATAAAAGCTAGTTCAATTAAACCAGCTTTTAGCTTCCGATAGAAAATATAACTATCATTGTGTCATTTGATCAGTAACTTACTAATTTAAATACTAATTATGAAATAATAATATTCCCTTTTTTAACAATTTCATTTAGCTTTTTTAAATTGAATATTCTCATTACTAAAGCATTAAAAAGAAATTAACATGTAATTTAAAGATCTCTCCTTATAATTGATTAATATTACAAATTTTAATGCAAAATTATATATCAAAGTTAGAAGACGCAGATTCTACAGAAAGTCTTTTCAAGTGTGCTACATCCAAGCAGTATTCAAAAAGTTCAATATACCCTGCCAATGCCAAAGCAGATACAGCGCAAACAAATTCAAATATTAGTCCTGTAATGGTCACTGGCTCACTAGCTAATGAAATTCATCGAGAGAATATGGAAAAATTGAAACAAATGAGCAACGATGAAATAATGTTAGAAAAGGGAAATCTTGAAACCATGCTAGACCCTAGTACAATAGCCTTTATAAAATCAATGAAAGATACAAAAGATAAAACAAAAACTAAATTACTCGAAGTTTGTAAAAATAGATTGGTCGATAATAAAAAAATTAAATTAGTTGAAGGTACAGTGCGCGATGCCTCTCAAGAATTTGAAAATCCTAAAATGGAAGTAGATGACGAAAGTATCGCCAAAGCTTCAATAAACGAAGATATCAAACAAAAGAATTTTAAAATGGAGACAGATTTTACAAGTTTAGATAAAGAATTACCCGAACCTGTAGTGGATATAGTTAAAACTGCAGAGAAAAGTGGCTGGGTACATATGGATGACTTAGAGCCAGAGAAGGTAAAATGGATGCAAGATTTGACAGAAAACGAAGACACAAAATTGCCCGAAGAACCATACAATGCTCGCTTCGATTTTAACGGTAAGAGATCAAATTTAAATTATACGTCGATTACAATTTTTTTCATTCTTTGAAAATTTAAATTTTAAAAATATTCCTATTGGTTTGGACTAAAAAGACCAAAATTTTAAATGTTTAGAATATAGAAATAAGCGATTCTATTAATGAAAATTATTACTTTCAAAAACGGTAATAAATATGAATTTCGGGACGATACAATCATTAGCTAATTTAACATAAGTTTCTATAAGAGGAAAGAATAGATTCGTAATGTTTAAATAATTAATACCAAATAATTAAAAAGCTAAAAAAATAAGAATAATAATTAATTTTGTATTATTTTCAAATTATGAATTAAAAGTAATAGCGGAACTTGTAGCAAAAATGCATACTATTAAAAAAAGAAAGAGGATTTTCACAATCCAAGCTACTCAGTAACAATCACATTAAATAGCTTTAAAAAAATAATTGCTCTATCATTGGGTCAATATTCTATGCTTATTTTATACTTTCTAAATACATAATTAAGAAAGAGGCTCTAATGAAATGAATTTCATCAGGAATACTGATGCCCTATAAAGACGAAATTCTCACTGTGGACAAAGGTCTTCATCACCACGGCGAGGAGCCCAATAGACCTGGTTATTCTGTCCAAGAGCTGTTGCAACTCAGCCGCTCGTTCACCCAACAGCAGCGCTGCACAGCTCTTACGACTTTAGCCAATATTATGGAGAAGACCCATCAGGGTTGGTACGACCGTGCCTTGAAGCCACCTCTTCTCGAAACTTTAAATCAGGTGAAAAGGGCTCTCTCGCCTATTTGTCATTAACTTTCCAATACGACTTTGAAGCTCGTTTATTTTTATTTGACTTTGATGTGGTGTTTTTCTTTTTCTTTAATTTCGTTTTTTCGTTCTTTCTTTCTTTCTTTTTTTCTTTATTTTTTTTTTTGTCAAATAATGTTATCGGTATTCGTCTTTGCATGATTTTGTATAATTAATCATTATTATCCGTTTTAAAACTTACGTTGAAATGATAAATTATCTCCTCGAATATTGCCTTCATTTGTTCAGGTTTTATTTTTGTCTCAGCTTATATAAAAATACTCATTTACACACACGCACACGCAAAAAAAAATATCGCTCAACTGTAACATGACACGAAAATTTATATTTTATATACTATATATGAAATATATAGCACGAAAGGGTATATTAATATTGCAGAAAAAAATGGGAAAAAGGAAGGATTTATAAGCCTTAAAAATTAATTATTAAAATGAATATTGACATTTAGTAAAGCTTTAATCAACTCAAGCTATAAAATATTTATTTTACAAAATTATGTTTTTCTTTTACGATTTAAAATACTATGTATATAAAAATTTATTGGAATTAAAATACAAAATTTATACGTATCTTTATTATTACGGATTAAAGCAAATATATGTTATTAATATTTGTATGTATGTATATACAAATTTATTAATTAGTAATTAATTAGAGATTTGAATTATGGTTGAGTAAGCAATTACTAAAAAAAAAAAAAAAAAAAAAAAAAAAAAAAAAAAAATATTGTAAATACAAATATTCTTTATGCTATGTAGTTCAATAATTTAATTGTTCATATGTAATTATATCAATTACTATAACTACCGAAATATAATTATAAATGTAATTGTACATTATCGTGTATTTTTACATGGCTAAAAAGAGGAATATTTTGCTGCTCTTGAGATTTTCACTCGATGATACTGCACTTCCCGTAATTACAGCGAGTCTTCAAGCTATAAGAGGTTTTTTATTTTGTGAGACTGACGAACTGTGTCTCGATAAAATGTTTGGAATTGATAATTTTGTGGAACCAATGATGAAACCATCGATGAAGGATGTGGATAATATCGATGCGTTAAAGGATTATGAATTGGCGCAATTGGATACGGTTGCCGTCCTTGTACGAACTGACATTGTTTTAAGAATAAGGTACAATGAAATGTATAAAAATTACAATAAATTTTATGATAAAAAAAAAAAACAAACGATTAATCACATTTTCTCTGAAAAATTAGATAATTGGTTTGGACAAATATTATTGAATTATGGGGTGGGAATATGCTTGTAAAGGAAGCTTTGCAAGAAATTACATTTTATTACGAATAATTTTAATATCGATAAATACATTTGATTTTATTATTAACTTTATTGGGATTTTGTATCGCTTAATCTAGTCTCAATACTAAAGACTTTGGTACTTCTTTTTTTTTTTAATATTCTACATTTGAGGAATATCTTTATATATATGTATATATATATTTTTTTTTTATATATTTTATATATTTTGTATGTATATATTATTTTTATTACATTTGCAAAGTCGCACGCGTATTAAATTAATGAACTTGTCATTATTGACGATAAAAATATTTATTATAAAATTGCATTATAGGATCAATGAATTTATTTATAATAAATTTTAGATACATAATGAGTGAAGTCCAATTATCGCCCGTAGGTATGACGTCAGCTTTGGAAATATTAGCAAGACTTGCCAGACATTCCCAAGCAGTAGCATCCAATATTGCTTGTACACCAAATTTACTTAATTATATTGTTAAAAAATGCATCCCACTTTCTATGAACAAATCAGGTTTATTGATAATTATATGCGTTAAATTGCATTATTTGCTATTAATTGAATTTTTATTAATATAATTAATTTTTAGAATTCAATCGTGACTCTAGTAAAGCATACAAATGCCCTTTAGTGGCGGCTGTACGTTTGTGTCGAATTTTAATTACCTACGCTGGGCTCCACGTGGCTGTGATTTTAAAAGATTTACGCATCATACATTCGTTATTGACTTATATTTGTAGCGATGCAAGGTAATTGTAATTTAAAAGGTTATCAATGATTTTACAGTAATTGCCGAAGATTTACAGAATCACTAAGTATTTTATTAACGATATTATGAGATTGATGCATAAGCACGTCAATTTATCAAATTTTCTTTAACATAATAATTGATATTTCATTTATTGATCTATAATTATAGTAGGCAAGAGGTGCGTCTGCACATAGAGAGCTTAAGATTATGGAGATTATTTTTACATTATGATATTGAGAAAGATAGCATTATCGGGGCGAGACTCACTTTAATATCACAATTGAGACTCTTGGCGACTACTCTCGACATCGATGTCGCATCTCCATTAACGTGTGATTATGCCGCAGCTCTGATCGCCATTGCTAAATATGACGAACCATTAAAGCAACACGTTGCAGTCCTCTTGGCTAAATGGAGTACGCAGTTGTCGACGATTTCGATGCCAAATGTAAAGTTTTTATTCTCAAGTTGTATGAGAATTAAATAATATAAGCCTGTCGTATTTTCAGTGGAATAATACGGTTTTAATTGCCGAGACGTTGAGGACACTTGGGGATGTTTCTTCGTTCCAACGAAATTGGATAACAAATTCTAGAATATTTATGCAATTGAGGTATTTATTAATTCATTTGTTTATTAATTTTTTTTTTTTTTATTTTTTTTTTTATACACACGAGCAAAACCACTACTTCTTTATTATTATTGGCACACACATTTGCTTGTAACAATTTAGGGGATCGGATATTTATAATTTCATGCAATAATAGGATGCAATTTTTCACAGATAATATAGAGTTTGAATTACACAAATACAAAGAACATTAAGTTTTTTTTTTTTTTTTTTTTTTTTTTTTTGTAAAATTAACGTAACGTAACCTGTGCTTCTTGCAGTTCGTTTTCAAATTTATTATGCGGCCTTGAGAATGCAACCGATCGGGATCCATCATCCCTTCCAACTCTCGGCTCCATGACTTACGAGGGAAAATTACAACCGATTTTATCAATTAATTCAATTATTATATTTTTAAAAACGACTCTCGAATGCTTACTAAAGCATAATTGCAGTCAGGATATCGAACGCATACTCAGAAATACGAACGTCCAAAACTATTTACAGAGATTAAAAAATAGCGAGTGGTCGCTCGAGAGGTCCTGGTACACTCGCCCGGAGTACTCACTTTTGATAACAATAATCAAGGCTGAAAATCATCTGAATGCCATTATGAAAGGGCAGGTAAGCATTATTATTAAACAGAAAAGCTAGCAAATGCATTGATTTTACGAATGCCTAAATATTATATGGATCTTTGTTAAAAAGCTAAGCGATACTGTCTGGAAAATAGCCATAAAGCTCATTTCCGCTTTGCCGGCGGACTGCACCGATAGCACCATAGAAGTTCTCAACTTCAGCCTTGCTCCTGAGAGAATTAATTTAAGATTCCTCGAGAGTGGTCTGGAGAAACTTGAACTGAGCGACAATTACAAAAGGAGGGAAAATCTAGACAATTCTAGCATTGTCGTCGAGTTTTACATAAGGTTTTTGAGCATAAACGGAAGCTGGCACGAGGCGGGTATGCCTAAAGATTGGCTGTATCTGCCTCTCGTAGATTATTACACGCGGCTTAAGAGTAAACAGCCCAAGCAGTCCTCGGACACTCTTGAGCCTATTGAAATTTTGACCTTATTGAAGCTTGAACTGATAATGCCGGAATTGACGCAAAATCTTACGCCCAACTTGAGGTTCAGTAGGATGCTTCTATTGTACCTGTGCGAAACTACTTTCGTCCATCCACCGGAGTCCGAATTGCCGGAGAAAATTATTAGTCTATTAGGTAAGCATTATATATGCATCTCCGTTTCTTACATTTTCAAGCACATCGGTGATTTTTCACTTTGCCCCATTATCTTATTTATAATTCGACGCTTTGTCTTTCATGGTCGTTCAGTGCGAGGGAATTACAAGAAATTCGATTTGTCCAGCGAAGTGCCAGGTTTGAGTTCCTTCACCGATCTCTTTACTGCCCTCTGCGAAAATTTTTTGGCAAACTCTTACGGTCAGGACTGTTTCGCACAGATCGTCCTCGTCTTCGTCGCCCAACGATACGAGGTTCACTACCGAAAGTTGCTTTGGTCCGAGCATGCGGGGGTATTGCAGTACTGCCGACTCACTCCCGATAAGCTACTCATCCCTTACGAGGAATATCTTTATCCGGTGGAGATTGACACCTCCCTCATCGAGGCTTATATTACGGCCTTGGTGAGGGAGAGTGTACGCTACAGCCATTCGCCTGTTTTGTACAATATAGCGCTTCATCACTCAGCCATGTATTTGAAGGAAACGTCAAAATTGGCCGTCCTAATGAGATCGAGGATCGGCAGGTTGATGAATCAAGCGAGAACGAGAGTCCTGGCTGAGAAATTACTTAATTACGAACCTTCCGTGAAGGCAGGAGACTAATATTTTTAGGACGGAGCCTACTCGTTGAAAGACTTTGCTTAGATTTAAGAGCGTGATAAGCCAATAATAGTATTCAAATATTAATCTTCTTTTTCTCTTTTCTTTTATCGAAAGTCATATAATAATTGTTTCGTTAATTTTTTGTAAAAACATTGCCAAATGAATTGTGAAGTTTAATTCCCATATTTATGATATTGTGATTATTATGTATGTTATTGAAATATATTTTGCAGATATTTTTCTAATTTTTTTTTTTTTTTTTTTTTTTTTTTTATATGATAATGATAATATTAAATGTCGAATTATTCGGGTGAGAAGTGCACACATCGAGTGATATGATTATAAATGTCTGAAAGTCGAGATGCAAATAAAATGTAATAAAGAAAATAAGAAAGCTCGCGCGACTGATAGGGATTATATTAATATTTTAGCTAAATAATAGATGCATTTCTCGATCAAATTGCATCTAATGTTTTTCATTAATATATTATTGCCAAAATTATTACAAATAATATAAATATTCATAATTATAGATTAACGATCTGTTGTATACTTTGTAGAAACAGAAATAGAAGGGGAAAAATGGACGCAGAAGATTTTTCAAGTAACATTTTATTCAAACAGTAGGACTTTAATATAAAATAGATTCTTTCTTCTCTTGAATTGCGAGCATAGAAAATACACAAAATAATGACCGATATTTTATTATATCTATACTTTGAAGAATTTATAACTCTTACAAATTATCAACCGACGGTGTAAAAGTGCATTGTTCTGAGGCAAACGAGTGAATGAAAAAACTCAAGCCCTTCCAGAATTTCTAATATAAAATACACATTTAAATAAACGAACGTTTGAAATAATTAATTGAACGAAAATATTATTGATTACTTCTTTTGCTTTATTACATAGTGCGTTCTTTTTACAATTTAGCTTAACGAATAATATCATTTTCACAACGATATACGCATTTACATGTTTTTTGTATGTATTTATATGTAAAACTGCCGTTAAGGCTAAATTTACAGTAATTTATATTGATATAAAAGTTATTATTCCCACTACTAATACTACGAACAAAAAAATATAAGTCTACGATGAATTCGTTACTTACTCTATCGTAGATAATAAACAAAACTTTTTACTACAGCTTTTTATGCACAAACTTTGTGCGCTAAACGTCAAGATTTCGGCAGTATTTAAATGATAAATTAATTACCGCTGAAATATTGTCAATTCTAAAGAAATAATATCGCAAAACGAACAACAATTCATTGGCAGCGCTCAAAAATATTGCCAAAGGATAATCGAATGGATACATTTAAAAAAAAAAAAAAAAAAAAAACTGTTATTATTTCTATGTATTTTTAAAAAATCTTTATTAACAGCATTAAGTACAATGTAAGAGATCTTTCTATTTAATTATTTGATAAAGAGAAGTTAATTATTTTAATAAATTAAACGAATGGATATATAAAGTATGTGTACATTTAATCTATAATTAGTTTATTATATTTATGCAGCTATTATTTTTAGAATAAATTTACGTTGATACCATTTTTAATTTAAGCAGATTTTTTCTATTTTTAAATATATAAAATTATAAACAGATATAAGTAATATCGCATAAGATCAACACTTTTTAAATTTTTATATTTATTTTGTTTACAATGCATTAGTTATGAGAGAAAGAAAAACGATTGGAGATTAAATATTTAATAGATAGAAAAAACTTTCGGGCGACTAATTCTTTAGTAAAGCACGTAAACTCCACAAGTATTTTTTTCGTATTATTCGACTTCTTATGACTTATGTGCCCCATATCTCGTACATTTTTCATCATGGAATGTTACGAGAACTTCTTTATTGCTCTGCTTGTTGAAACAATCGATCCTCCAAATAGTCCTCCGCCCACACACATGATCGACAGCTCGTCGATTTCTTCAATCGGTTTTCATTCGTTGCATATATAAATGCAAAAACTTGAGAAAATACTCGATCGCAGAAACTTTTTTAACGAAAAAGTGTTACAGTGTTACATTATTATGGCAATATATCAGCGATTTTTAAGAATGTTTATATTTATATAAATTGTTCGAGGTATATTGTATAAAGAGTTGATGCTAAATTTTGAAGAAAAAATAATAATTCATAAGTCGAGCAATGAGAGCTTGTCGACGATTTAGATTATCACACGTCAAGAGATAATATTGCAATGGATAAAGTAAAGTTTATAAAAATTATTATTTGATTAAATTGTAGTAAAGTATTTAAAAGTTGCGTAATTATTACAAAATATATACAATTATTTGATAATTGAAAATTTGACCGAATTAAATATTATGATGATCTTCTCGTTATTTCGTTATTTATATATGAACATTGTTTGTTGTTTTAAAGGTATTTTTTTTTTTTTATCATTTTAAAATAAGTTAAAAATCAATTTAAGTTTATGGGCAGTTAAAACATATAATAATGAAAGAAATGATTTTCTTTTATCTCCATAATGTATATCTAAATTAATGATTGAACGAGCGAGGTAAATGATTTTTTTTAATGATTACATTGCGTTTAATCGATGATTTAAATTCAAAATTTTTTACAGTGATAATCGATAAGCAAAGTTTAACAATCTGCAGTTATGGAATATTTATCGGTATTATCGTGTTGCAATATTTATTCTAATATTTATTGATCTTAATGATTATTGTTACTTTATAAAAAGAAGGATTTTATTATGTATGATGGAATTATAAGTTTAAAAAGTAAACGATAATGTGTTTGATAGTGATTATAATTTGAAAATTGGAAGAAATTATTTTTAAATACAAATTTTCGTATTTTTTCATTTTTTCACGAATAGATAATTTTTAGTAACTAACTAGTAATTTTTAGTAGTTAACTAGTATTGATTATTATTTTTATTGATCATTGTTTAGTAATAATTGTTTTATTTGCTGTTAATTTATGAGCGAAAGGAAGAGTAATTAATGCAGGTATAAGAGTAATGTGCTTTAAACGAGTAAAGACAATTTACGTAACTAAGCACGAACACGCAAGGTTTTTTTTTTTTTTTTTATGTAAACAATGAATCGTCGAAAGGACAATAATGATAAATTTATATTCGAATGCAATCGATTATTCAATCGGATAAATTATTTTCCCGCGTAATAAAATAATATTGTGTATTGATTTAATTTTGTATTACGCTAGATATAATGTAGCATTTGTTATCATTTTATTTTAGAAACTTGAATTTTTCTTACAAATACGTTAATACATTAATAAATATTCGATTGAAATAACGATTTAACAGATTTTCTTTAAAGATTTCAAATACATTTATTAATAGAATTTGGTAACGAAGCACGGCGGATTATTGAATTAATTTTGTAATAAAAATGTGTTTAATCGTATATACGTAAATAAAAAGGTAATATTATATAGACGAGTAATTTAAAATCTTTTTTCATGTGGATATTTAAACGGGGTAAAAGAATTGATTTTTGTTTACTTAAAAATACAATCAAATTTTTAAGAGTTGGAAAATCCAGTAGCGCCAAAATTATTTGAACACGTTACTAATTACGTAAATAAAAGATCATTCAAATATATTAATAAATAATATTTTATCGATCGATGTAAAAAGTAATATTTAACGCTTGGATTGGCAAACTTTTATGAAGAAACGCAGCTTTTTCAATGCCGTCGCACAATAGCCAACCATTTTTCGCATTTAAACGTATGTTTATAATTAAAAAGAAATATCCTTAAAGTTGCATAGGACCAGAATCTCTTTGGCTCATTTGCGTAGCGCAGTTCCACAGCACCGCAATGCTTCAAATTTCGAAGCAACTGTGCATAAAGAATGATCGACAAGGCAATTGGCCACGGGGGTCGTTGATCGCGTCAATCGTCCAAAACAAGTGAGAATCCTCGTTTAGAGTAGGCTAGAGACGCGCGACACGACACTAACGTCTTCTTCAGGGTTATTGCGTTCGCCCTGTCGTTCGTCATCGACTGTGGGAGGGTAGCGGAGGCGGGAGGGCTATGCCACTCGTAGCGCTTAGGGGAATGGGACGGAGCTTTTGCGCTACTCGTAGGTTTCTTATGGATACTTATAAGTCGATATTATTGGATTGCATTTTAATTAGGGATCGCTTCAGCGTTTTAGCCTCCTCTTGCGTTTACGCATCTTTGTGCGTCTTTATCTTTCTCTTCGATTATCAAATACATCTTTTAGCAGTAGTGACTTTGCAAGGAGGTTGCCATTGGGACTGATTTATTGGCAGTTACGATTGAAAAATATTGATATTTGCTATAAGTTGCGATTGAGTTGAAGTGCTGAGCTTTGCGATTGGCTACGGCTAGGGAAAAAAGCTGTCCCGTTTTATCATACATTTTATAAAGTGAAATGAGCGAAGGCAATTTTTGGATAATAAGCATGTACGTGCGAATAGGTACATTTAGGTTTGGTATTATTACACATTGAGCGAGAGGTGTAGTGTGAAGCGTAGGCGTCGTG